>NC_072781.1:24216932-24565688 GCF_022539595.1 Amphiprion ocellaris | reverse complement strand
AAATCCATTAAAAAAATCCATCCAAAGACTGTGAATAAGTGTCCATGGTCACATAAAAAGAAAACATTTCAACATGTAAAAAGCAAGTACACTGAATCAGTGTGCACTCAATATCCTGTGTGTCAGTCAAGTGTCTGACCTTGCTACTGTTGAGACTCATTAGAAGCCTGCAGGGTAATTTTTTGTGTGACACATTTGTCATGATGGACTCAGTGCTGACTGTATACTGTGTATCAAAAAGTCTGGTCTATTACATAAATGTCACCTTCCCAAATCACACGCTTAAAGGTAGATATCAGAGCTCAAAGTACAAAGAATCACTTTGCAAAACACATATTTATACACTACTGTTCAAAACTTTGGGGTCACTTAGAAATGTCCTTATTTTTGAAAGAAAAGCAGTTTATTTCAATAAAGATAACATTAAATGAATCAGAAATACAATTAAGACATTGTTGATGTGGTAAATGACTATTCTAGCTGGAAATGGCTGGTTTTTAATGGAATATCTCCATAGAGGTACAGAGGAACATTTCCAGCAACCATCACTCCTGTGTTCTAATGCTACATTGTGTTAGCTAATGGAGTTGAAAGGCTAATTGATGATTAGAAAACCCTTGTGCAATTATGTTAGCACACAAATAAAAGTGTGAGTTTTCATGGGAAACATGAAATTGTCTGGCTGACCCCAAACTTCTGAATGGTAGTGTATAGTAGAAGAAATAAGGACAGTAATAAACACATACACGATACAAAACATAACCAGTCACACATACACACAGCATCAGACATGTTCCTAAAAACGTTTCAAACTAAGCTTAAAATCATCCAATATGGGACAATCTTTGAAGTAACTGTAACTCCTTCCATTTGTCTGGTGCAGTACACTAGAAGGAAGACTTTGTACGTTCAGAATTTACAGATGGAGTACTAGCTCGTTATGGGATCTGAACTGATGAACGGGGTTTAAAATTAGGAGGTGTATGGAAGATAGATGATTCTTCAGAACAAATATTCTGTCCAATGTGCAGCCCGTACAAGGCGCAGAGATGTAAGAATGTAAAAAAATCAAACTGTAATCTAATATGGTTGCAAAAAGAAGTTAGATTGTAGAAATTTATGATAAATAGACCTGACTGCCAACTTATTTTTCCTTTAAGTGTAAGGAGTCATTTACAAATTTCAAGTCTCTTTGAGTAGAACATGATATTCATTTGGTAAATTCTGTTAGGGTTAAGGTTAGGGAATAAAATAGATAATAAAGCAGAATTTGCTTTAAAACGGGGCCAACATGTGACTGACAGATATTAACATACTACTTTTAGAAATTGACTATGATTAAATTGTTTTCTCTAAATCCCGTTTCATTCTTTGTGGATTTTTTTCAGTAAAGTGTCTTTGTAACTATTACATTTTTTAAGGAGGCAGGAGGAAGTTTTCTGCTAGAGTGAGAGGACCTGAGGGGTTTGATATGGTTGTTTGGTCAGCCATGTTTTACAGTTTGGAAGAAGTCTGAACTTGCTCAGAAATTAAGTTTTTTCTTAAGATAGTCAAGAGCTAAACAGCTGTGTAACAGAAACCTTTAGATGTCTAAATGAAGTCTGACTCATAGTTAAATCTAAGCTGTAGTCAAAGTCGTTTTTTATCTTTGTCTCAGTACTGTGCAGTCCACTTGTGTTGTATCAGACAATTATGCATGAAACCAGTTCCAAGGTTATTTTTCCTCCGTATCCAAGCGCATTATTTGCCCATCTTATTAAACCCATGTCTGCTGCACACCCATACACATAGCAAATGGATTATATCCTTACCTTGCTCATCTAATAGGATATTGTCTGGCTTTACATCTCTACAGGAGACAAAGGGGAACAACACAACAAAAAATGATTTGTCACGATATCAACAAATTCATTTTATGCTTTTGTACAGCTGGAAACAATACAAACATCAGTGAAATGCAGCATTTGTGTTTTCACCAAATTTCTGGAAAATCTGCAGAAGTACACAGGAGTCGGATGGCATTACACCACTGCAGAAGATGTTAAATAATGGAAAACCATGTGGAAAAAATGATGTAACTATGACATTTCTGTTTGGTTCGTATGTTAATTTGAGGACGGTTATAGCCTCTGCATCACTCCACACAGATGTCAGCTGGTATTTTTCATGTCTGCCAGCTGAAGCTTCACTGGTGAATTAAATCACATGGTTTGTGTGCATTATGATCTATTAGTTAAGTCTGTTTCCATTACATTTAAGTATTCAAACTGTGTTTTTATTGATACGATAGCAATATATTTAACTTCTGCCTCAGTGAAGTGCCAGTTTTTATGCGAAAAATGTTTAATTTTGATATAAATGTGCAAAAACCAGCGAATGAAAACACACTTAAGGAATTGTTGCTATTAATGTTCGTAAAAGTGACTCAGACTCAAAACATTTGGTGATTTGCTTAATTTGTTTCTATAGTCCTATAGTGTGCTGTGATGGAGCCTCAAGTTGTTATCATTAGTGGTAAAGTGGAAAAGATTGGGATTAGATGTGTACAGTATGTGTGGATGTGAAAGTCTGTAGGAGGTGTCTGTAGGCTGATGCATGTGTGAATTACATGTTGCTGCAACATGCGTGTGTGTGTGTGTGTGTGTGTGTGTGTGTGTGTGTGTGTGTTTGTGCGTCAGTGACAGAACTCGAGCAAGAAAAAATTCTTTCATTCTCTGCATTATTTCAAACGTCACCAGAGCACATGAGATCACAACCATCACAGATCCTCTAAAGGCTCTCGCAGGTTTGTCCCGAAGGCTCCTGCAGGTTTTGTCTGCACATGCTTATCACAATGGGCACCCAAGCAACGGACACATCCAGACGCACACACATACACACACCTCGACATTTCCCAGCCCTTCAAACACTCCACGGGCAATTAACAGAGCGCACACAGCTTATTTAATTATGCCACACATCACGCTGGTGTGGAGAATACGCACAGTCTGCAGAGAGCGTCTACATGTCCCATAGGGTGCATGTGTTCGCTGTGGCTATGCAACGCTAAGCCGATGCTAACAACATCTGCCAAAACTCTTGGAGGCAAGTGGAGGTGGTGGTGGTGAGGAGGATTGATCCAGCAGTAGAATTCTGCAGGGAATCCATACATGTTAACAGGACGGATCCTGGCAGTGGGAGTGTCGGCTACAGCACTCTGACATGTTGCTTGAAGTACAGAATTCACTTCACGTTTCATTTATTTTGCAGCAAGCACAGAAACACAAAAAACTGCATGTAAAGTGGATTCCTATTTTGCACAGGAACAAACCTCCAGTGTGAGTGTGATCTGACAAGCAGAGATTTTGACATGCAGAGTGCATGAGGACAAATGAAGCTGCTTGGTGAGCAGAGAAAAGAGGAGAAGAGTGTAGGGATTCTCCAATTCTACGTCCCTTCTTCTCATAGGACTAATTTTACCTCCTTGGGCATGGTGGCAGCTGACTGTTGCTAGGAAACCAGAGACCCTTCTTCCTTCAGTTGGTGCAACAAAATAATTGTATAGTATTCTCCTGTCAAAAACTTACAGGGTGGAACAAAATTGTAGAGCTGGGGGACGCCATGGATACTGAGGGATTGCATTATGGCTCTGAGAGCAGACACAGTTGTGTCAAAGGCACAACACATGATGAAAACGGGAGGGTGAGAAAGCACGGAAGCAGCTGTCACCTAGTTCTAATGACAGTTTTGACATGTGCGTTAGGAACATATTTGCCAACTAGACTGGGAGGGGAAAGAAAACTCCACTGGATACCTGTTGTGTAATGAAACGAAAGACTGACTTACTGCAAATACACAGCCCATGCAATTATTACGTGAAATAATATATATGGAACCCCAAGAGAATGTGTACAGTAACACATTTACTGTAAAGTTACTGTAAAGAAAAAGAATGAAAATGTATTTATATATGCAATATATCCTGTACAGTATGATGCCTGCATTTGTCTATGATTCACGTAATAATACTTGATGATACTACCACTAACTATCAGTGTGGAGTCAGTGTGAGTTTGCTAACAGAGGTGTAGTGTTGTGTATAAGCAGGTATACTGCACCTACCCATGTGTGAGCACCTAAAAATAGCCACAGATACATATCAGTCAGGCTGCAGTCAATCACGTTACAGTCTCTCCTATAATCTGTGGTGTTTGCAGCCAGGCAACCAGAGCAGACTGGAGAAAGATGCAAACTTGTCATTTTTACACTGTTTGCCGTTGTTTTTGTACAGATGTTAATGTATTGATAATGAACTTTGGAGGTGCTCGTAGGTGGATTTTTGGAGAGAACCACTGTAACTGTTTCCTCCTGCTAAGCTCAATTAACCACACTCTGGCTCCAGCTTCAGATTTCATGCGTGAACATCATATTGATAACAATCTTTTAACTTCAGGCAAAGAATCAAAGAGGCGTGTTTAAAAAAATGTCAAACTAACCCTTGAACACTTCTTTCGCATGTCTTTATGTATGGTTCATTTCTCATTTCACTGTTTATCTTTCCTCTGTAAAAGATCTTTAAGAGGTATTTTCTATTATTATGCTCAAAGTGTAGATAAACTTCAAACTGCTGCTACAGCTATCAGTTATTTTTATTGTCAGTTAATCTGTATATTCTTGATTAATCAGTTGGTTGTTTGGCCCAAGATGACATCCTATCATGTTTTTTTTTTTTTAATTACTCAAACTGATTGGTCAATGACCAATATAGTTGACAATAATTTAATGAAAGAGAACTATTAACTTGAACAATTAATTGGTGAAGTTTTAATGTCTAATGGTCGAGTTTTACCGAGTTTGAACATGTGGTAAAACACACATCTGTTAGGCTATCTTTGTGAGGACATTCAGTGATATAATGTATTCCTTAACCTGCCTCAGACATTACTTTGACCCATTCCTCTGCTGTAACTACCTTTTTGGAAATTCTAACATGAGACCAAATCGCTGCACTAAAATGTCCTGATTTGAATCACTGGGATTTGCTTTTCATTCCCAAAAGGGAGGCAGCTCTCCACAATGTGATTGTCTTAAAACTATGCCCTCACAACATGAGTTACACAAGTACACATACACACACACATACACTGTTGTTTGAAAGAAGAAATGTAGCCCAAATAAGGTTTTGAACAAGGTTCAAACAGTTTTTCAGCCATCTGTGGCACTAAATCTGCAGTCTGCAGGGATCCAGCTCTTTCACTTACTGCTGCACTCAGCATATCTGGACAAAAAGCTGCGGACAGCGAGTCCACCCTAGTTGAGGATGATGGATGGTAACAATTATGGAAAAACTCATGTGTGCTATCTTTAGATATGTAAAGCAACTTAAATAAAAACAGGGATGTCTAAATGTTGACATAAGGTAAACACTCTGAGCCCACACAAAGGCTCAAGGAGAAATTATGTTCTATTACATCTTAATTGCTCTTACAATAGATTTACTACAGTTAGGTGGACTTCTTCATAGAGGATAATACACATTTATCACCATACTGTGGCTGTGAGTCTTTGAATACTGATGCAAAATATGGGCAATTTAAAGTGTATACTTTGCAGTCATAACAGAATATAACGAATCCTTTCTACTATCCCTTCCAGGGAGCTCTAAGGCACCGTGCACTCTTCTGGAAGAATAATGAAGCGTCAGCTGACAGGACATGATCCTAAACAGTAAGGTCAAAGTGGAACCAGGTGGGATTAATCTACAGGACATGATGAGGTGGGTGTAAAAAATCTCTACACTGAAGCACTTGAGTCATGTTTATAGCCTAAAGAACTGCATATAATGCTAGTTAGAAAGACATCGTGACTTTGTGGTTCTGTCAAACTAAGAGCGCTTACACCAAGAAAAAAAGATTATTGCTGTATCCCCTCCAGAGCAGAGAGGAAAAAATGCACTTGTTCAAGTGATGATGTAAAGAAAAGCTTTTAACTTAAATTCATCCTGGTGTTTCAGTTTAAGCCTGAAGACTAAACCACAACACTTATAAATCACCAGCAATACTGTTGCAAGCTGGAGAAGCAGAACACACTGAAACAAAACCTTTCGAATACTAAAAGTGACAGATGCAACCTTGAGCTGATCTTCAGTTTTCACGCAGGCTCTGAACTGAGGCTTAGTATGTCTGATTGAAGATAATGATGCAATGGTCTGACACTGGTGCATTTGGTATATTTGGATGGTATTGTAAGTAAGAACTGTGGTTGCAAATTCTTTGATAAATGTTTTTGGAACATTAATATGTCTGGTACTCTCTTACAAACACATTGCAAATCAAATCCTCCAGCAAAGGACATTTGATTCTACACTGATTGCGGTACATTATTTTGAATGTCCACGGCATCGTACCTTTTGTTGGAAAAATCTCAACAATTTAGGCCTACAATTTCAGCAGAGGAAATATGAAAAGCACTCGGAGAGTGCAGTACTCCGCCAAGGCTGCTCAGCCATTTCCGATGGATTAAATCTTTAATAAAAAATGACCTTGTGGTGAGTACAGGCGTGTCTTATGCATGTGTACGTTATGTATGGATACCAAATTGCCTGACCTAAATATGTAGTGGGTGGCAGGAATTGATGGTACTTATTATTTTATAATTGCACAAAGTTTGGTCTGCCTCTTAGTTGTTGTGTGGAACCTTTGCTGGGGGCTTCCTGTACCCCTACGTACACTTTAAGCCGCCCCATTCCATCCTATACATGACTTTTTCCTGCCTTACTGCTCCCCTTTTGTTTGTGTTCTGAGAAAGAGGTAAGCGAGATTGTGGTGTTGTAATCTGTGTATTTTAATGTAATATAATTCTACTTATAAGTTCACTTTCCCATTCTAATATGGTTGTGCATTATTTAATTTCTGCAGGAGTACAAGTGCTTGTGACAGAAGATTTTGTGTGTCTTTTTTATCGATTGTAAAGGGCTGTAATAAATAGTGATCACCTCCAACACAGATCTATGTGTCGACTGAATTAACACAAAGCAGGGAAGAGAAGCCATCGGTCACATGAACACTACATTGTTTTCACAACACACAGAACGAAGGCTAGCAGACTGAGGAGATATTCACTGAATTTGACTAAAAGCATATTGGCTTAGAATCCCACAGTCTTACCTTCACTATTCACATGTCCATGTTTCAAGTAATAGGAACTTTGGGATATTTTTTGCTTACTTGTCTTTATGCAGTTGACAGTAAGAGCTTGGAAGCTCATGACCTTACACTGAAGTGAAATGAAGAAGAGGAAAAAGGTGGATTTGTACCTATGGATGATGTGCTGGCTCTGCAGGTAGTCCAGTGCCAGCGTCATCTCACAGAGGTAGAGTTTGACGGCATCCTCGCTGAACTGGACATTCTGCTGCAGGTGGTAGCGCAGGTCTCCTCCCAGCAGGAGGTCCACCACCATGAACATGTCCTCCTCATCCTGGAACGAGTACCTGAGACCAGTGGGATGACACAGTGCTCAGTCACAGTCCAGTGTGAACAGAAAACACATGCAACACAAACAGAAGCAGAGACTGAGCACACGGCAAACACATACACTATAAGGGCTTCTATGCTCTCACATGCAGTACACAAAGTACAACACAGCTTCAGAGTCGCATGCATGTTCACGGAAACCCACACAAGGACAAACTTAGGCGAAGGCCACATGTGTGTAGAACCACAGGAAGACATACCCTTTACATGCATCTGAATCTGCGTTTACCAAAACAGAGAATGCGTATTTATGCATGCCACTATATGTTTGAGTTGATTCGAGTATGAACATACACATTTCACTGTATAAGAGTAGCATCCATCATTATCCTAATAACATGTCAGTTACTTGAAGGAATGCAAAAAGAGAGGAGGTGATTGTCAAATTAAAGCTTGACAACAGCTCGCCTTTGCTTGATGTGACTTAATTGAAGGCTGCTCATGGTCCGCTAAACATTTTTGTCAATCAGGCTTACTAATCATGCACATCAAATTAAAACACAGCCTCTCAGGGATCTAGGAGGGGATTTGTAACACTCCACTCCACAATTTTACTGAACAATACATTAAGCCACACAGGTGAACAGACTATTTTTGTAAAACAGAATCTAATTTCTCACATAAGAAAAACAAAGCCAGAATAATATCTTAATAGCCCCCCATGTCACTTTGCAGCAGAGGAGGCAACACAATTGGAGCCTTGGTGATTTCATCTATAAAACTTGGTTTAATGTGGCTGCTACTGAGCCAATTCTTTATTTTCCCATTAAAGCTCTGATACTGTGGTGTATTACTTCTTTTTATAGCTGCAGGTTCCCTCTATATCTTCAAGCTTGGCGTTGAACACTCAGGGGGGCGTTCTGATTGGTCCTACTCAGGTGCAATTTCCTGCTTCTCTGTAAGTGAGAAAGGGGAACCTGTATTTGCTGCAGAGTGAAAATCATTCCATCTCATCCACAGATTAGAGGTTCCGCCACAGAAGAGAAAACCCATTTGCACTACTGTTGGCTCTTTCTATTCTCCTGAAACACCCCGTAGATTAATTGATGAAACGGCCTTGACTTTGATGTGATAGGATAGATAATGGGTTGAAAAGCACACTATGATTCAGTGAACACAAAAGCAACACATGAAGCATCTTTCCAAGATGCATTAGATTTTAACTGGAAGAAAACAACTACAAAAGCTGTAATATTGAATAGTGTAAGTTTGAATAGTGATAAACTTACACTATGGATCGGATTGTCTAAAAAGTTTCTTATTCAGTACTATAATGTTTCCTTTTTGCTGCCACAGCTGTTGTTGCAAGACCTAAATAGAAAATGACAGTGGAAACACCAACCTGCCCTGACCCTTTAAAGATCAGGCTCACTATTAAAACACAGAGCAGCCTCAGCAGATGGCCAGCCCCAGGACGCTGTTTGCCTTTGGCAGGGATTCCTCACTGTCACCTTTTTATCACCTCATTGCCACAGTCTGATTCCTGGTATCCAACTGACAGATGAGCTTCCTCTGAGGCGGCCCTCGCTATCTCAGTGTTGCACAAAACGGTCTTCCCATCGCTGAAATATCTGCGCTCCTGAGAGAGTGGCTGCAGCGGCTCGAACTTCTTGTCACTTCCTTCGCAGCGTTCACTGAGGTGACAAGGAAATGTCAGATACAGGCCGACAACTAGAGCATATGAAAGCTCCGGTGCTGACAAGCCCTGTCACCTTTAAGACTCTCACCAAGGATGGGACGGAGAGGAAACACAAGCAATACCCTTCCGCATTTTTTGGGAACACTTTGCCTAAAATAAATGCAAATCCACAAATCTGACAGTTCCAGAAATCTAATAAAAAACTCTGAAAAGGAATTCAGGTGGAGGAACAGTGGAAAGAAAAGTACTAGTTGAAGGGCACTTGTTTGGAGAGATAATATAAAAATCTGAACATCTACCCCCTCTCCCTCCCTGTTCATTTTCTGGAACTTACTCCAGTGGTCACAATGGCAGCACGTTAAGGGGTCAGTCGGCTTCAGCCAAAGTGCTTGTCAGATCATCGTCCGACAATGTTGGTGACTTTCCAAAAGCGAAAGTCCGACAAGCCCACACATTTCACATAGTAATTGCCCTGGAATGTAGTAGTTAGAATTTATGCAGGGTTTGAACGTCTTTCTGAAAATCCATCTTTCCTTTTTCAGGCAAACCAACTCAAACACTTTGTATGTGTGCAAAACTAAAAACGCACTGGACGGCAGAGTGTGTGTCCTTATATGACATTCTTGCTATTTGTTGCAGTCATTGCACCACACCGCTCTTGACGGAAAGCCTTTCGTCTGAATGTTCAGTGTGGTTAAGATGTATAAACTAGCTTCTAGCTCACTCTGGCTGTTAGCAAAGCAGTCCAATCATTCTTCCTCTCCCTCGTCATTTCCTCCAGTGTTTTCCTGGGAGATCCTGAGGTGTTCCAATGCTAGGACATAAGCTATGCAATCAATCTGGACCTTCCCTGGAGTCTTATCCCAGGGAGACATGCCCACAATACCTTTGCAAGCAGGTGTCCTGGAAGAATGATGAATCTGATGCCAGCAACTGGCTGCTTTTAAAACAATTCTACTTCAAGCTCTTTCAGATTCAGAGGTCCTCATTTTGTTGTTTAGTGTAAGTGGAAAACCACTACAGATGATGATATTCAAGGCCATCACTAGTTTGAGACGACAGTATACACTTGGGATAGATAAAGAGAAAGACTGATGAAATGTGCCAGGTTGTGATGTACATTCAGGCAGACATTTTCTGTCAGCATTTGCATACAATAATAAATGCATAGAACGGATATCAGCAATATACTTGAATATAAAATCAACTGGCAAAAGACAATGTAGTCATGACACCGACTGACATCCTTTTACATTAAAATAGTTTTAACTAATGTTTTGGCCACTCGATACATGTAGCAGCATTAGCACCATTTTGAGGCCACATTGTTGTACCCATGGCAAAAATAAAGCCTCTTTCAGACATGCATCATCTCTTTCAAGCTAGCAGCAACTGAACTTGTAGGCACCCTCATGAGGTTGGATGTAAAATTTCTGTATCACTTTAAACATGACACAAGTCTGAACCGCATACTGCAGCATCAACTTATAGGCATGCACAAATGATGTACTTCGACTACATCAGCTCTAAGATTGGTCCAAAAACAGCACAAGGATAACATTACACATATATATATGACATTGCAAATGGACAGAATTTTCAGTGCTCAGGAAATCATAAGTAGTCTGAGATATTTGGACTCTCTGTAAAGCTACTATTAATTTAGCTTTAGGGTTTTGCCTACTAATGCATTATCATATGTTGTACATTAGTTGATACATTATCCAGTATTGTGTAAATGATAAATATCTTGACCGCTGTCTTTCCCATCATTTTAACACACTGATGAAGCAGCAATGTTACAAATCCAAAGTCTGAAAAGAGCAACAAGCTACTTCCTTGTCTGTCTGAGTTTGCTGCTGGGTAGGTAGTGTTCTGCATAATCCATTTATTATTTTCTGCTGCAAACAGTTGCCTGCTATGACTAATGTAATACTGATCGGATAGTGAAACTCAACCAAAACAGAAACCATTTCGTCTACTGTCCATGTAAAAATAATAGTTAGTGAAGCTTCAACAGTTTGATAACTGTGGTATAGATGTGTGTGGGATGCTGGACATGGTCGAAATAATGTGTGACCACTAATTTCATTTAATGTGCTCTCTGCATTTGTATGAGCAGAATTTATTAAGTGTTGCTTCCTAATGAGCACAGAGGAATTGCTGGTCAAAAACTTGAGTATGAATGAATGCCTGGCAGTTCTGTGGGGCCTGGGGAGAGCTGTTTCAGTCCAAAACCATGAGGACATGTAGGAAGGCCAGGACAGGACTATGCTGCGACAGTCACAGCGACTAAGAGAGGAAGGTTAGCCGGCTGGAAGGGATACAAGAACAGGCTGAAATAATCAGGCCACAATGACAAATGAGCCCAGGGAGGCAGGGAGGAGAGAGGGAAATAGAGGGACAGCGGAAGAGAAGAAACTGTTTTGAGGTAAAAAGTGAGAGAGAGAAACAAGCGCTTGTGATTCTTTTGGCTCAAACTGGTCTGCAAAGTTTGAATGGCCTACATAAAGTTGATGATAGAGATGGCTGGAGTGGGCTGCATGACTCGATCACAAGACACTCGCATGATCCACAGAGGATTCCTGCAACAAAGATGTGAGTGAGACCTGCCTCTCCTCTCAGCAGCCTCCAACTGGTTGCCTTAAGATACAACACCTGCCGCTGGCCTGCTTTCACAAGGTGCACTTTGAAAGCCATGTCCTACAAAAAGTTCTTCTGTAAAAGTAGTGTGAGGACAGTTGAAGTGGAACTCTAAAGTCCTTCAAGGCTGCAAGTCCAGGTCAAAATAATATGTGGAAGCACACTGGTATATGAAAGAAACAGACTCATATGCTTTCGGAAACAGAAATGATCCCATATTTTGCCGTTCATGATAATGATTTAAGGCTAAGCCCCTTCACGGGGCTTGTTATAAGTGCTGACTGGGGGTGTAGAGGCTAATTTGCTATACAGTCTCCCAAGGCCTTGTTCCATCCAGGCCTGAAATCAATATTTCTAATGGAGGCTGAACAGGATAGGGCACATCCATCCTCACCACTCCACTCACTCGCTTTCTGACTCTGGTGAAGGGACGGACAGTGTGAGGACAGCACTATATACTTGCTCCAGATGACTCACTACTGTTTTGGTTTTGCAACCTTTAAGATGAGCCCAGGGGACTGGGAGAGCTCTTTGATGACAGTTGCTACCCTTGCACGCTTCAACTTTAAAAGTGCTGTAGCAATGTCCTGTTGGTCCTGATTCACTGGTGCGTCTCTGGACCCTTTGGGAGAACAGGTGATGATGTTTGAGAGTGATCTGTTGTCAGGTAACGCTTAAGGCGAAGTCTTGCTTTTATAACGATGTTCTACACTCCGTTGACCAGGGGATCACACTCATAGCACGCTGCTGCTGGTTACTCTCTGCTTTGGATGGGCCGAGGTGACCCCTTGCACTTTGAGGTTTCAAACATTATGAGGGAAAGACGAAGTCAGTGTTTTCTCATGTGTCGCAAATCCATACAAGGATTTCTGTGGATTTGGTGTGTGCAGCTGATGATAGGTAATTTTCCTCCTCTAAGGTAATCCAGTCAGTGTACCCTCGACTCCTACACATCTTTTCTATGCAGCGAGGGAATGGTCGCAGCAATTACTGTGGGCTGCTAACTTGACATCCGCCCAGCTTAAGGCAGCCTATCCCCAGCTGATGCGATTCAGTGTGGGCTTTCACAAGGATGCTTCCTAATGAATTTCTTCTGAAGCTACGGATGTAGCCATTCGAAAGCAAAGCGGAATTCAGGATATCTCAATGAAAGCGAAACCGTGTTTCCAGACACAAAGTGTGCCAGGGTGTGTAGGTATGAGCTGGAGGAAACCTTACAAGTCCTCTTAGTCTGCACATCTCTTTTTTTGACAAAGCAAATCAATGCCAAATACTTTCTTAGGGTTGTCTTAGGCATCCCATCTGACAGCTGTTTGGTGTATTTTCCTTCATTCTCTCTGACTCTGGCTGACTGTCTGTTTGGCTCACTCCTGGCACTGTATCAATAAAAACACTCCTATGAAGCTTCATCAAGGCTGAGTTTTTCTCACGAGTTGCATCTGCTTTTTTTGTGGTTATTGTTGTTTGCTTTTGAGAATAGGCAATTTCCAAAAACCCCAGCTGGTCTATCGCACATCCATTAATATTGTAATGTAGTGACCCAACACCAAGCAGCAGATATGGTAACGCTCTGCTTGACAAGCCTATGGATACTGGCAACAGTCTAATCTAAGGGGGATTGGGTAAATAGCATGCCCACACAATGAACCAATTATTTCCTCAGTGCTATACAGTAAGAGAGACAATGGGAAGACAAAAGAGAGCTTTCATCAATCGTATCTCATTAACTGTCGGGCTGAGATGTTGTCTCGAGCAGCAGTTAAATGAAGCAGACAGTTTATGCGATGCACACAGGTGCAACGTAGCAATACCGTCATGCACAGATGTTCACAAAGTGTCTTGTAAACTGGGGCAGAAATTACAAACTTACTACAGACTCCAGCTATAAAGTGATTTTCATTATGTCTCAATGCGGACTTCTCTCTCTGACTTCAGCAGAAAAATCTAAACTTTTCTTTTATTATACATTTTTGGTCCCAGAGTGCTCTTCACAGTCAGACTTCAGTCCTTGAAGATGATCCTCAGAGCAGTTCTGTGTTACTCCATTTATTGATCAGGACGGAATCAATCCAAACTGCTTTTTCAGTCAGCTTCTGACTATAGGTTTGTACAATCAGGGGATTTAAAAATGGCACCTGAGAGCAAAGTTACTCTAGAAAACACATTTTTCGTATGCTATATGGTGACTCGAGACAAGTCCATGTTCAGAGTATTGTACAGTAACAGCTGCATCCAGATGCAGGAACACAGCTGGTTTTACCTGGCATATCTCACACAGTGTGACGGCAATGGCAACAGCCTGTTGACGGTGAGCCTTTGCTTCCTGCATCGCTGACTTTGATGGTTTGTTTGTTATGCACCCTTGACAAATTCCCTATGCTTTTCAAGATGATCAGCCAAATACAAGCAGGAAAGATCTAAATGAGACAGTCTGTTGAAAGAAGCTGTTGGCAAAGGCCCTAACCTCACTTAACTTCTACAATAATTGCTTTAGAAAAAAGTATAAACGAATTGGGTACACTGATGCTCGAGTGAGTACAGAAATTATATTTTCTGTTTGAGATACTGATGCAGAAAAATCACAGACATATCCTTCCTTAAAGGGCTGATTTAGCCTGATTTAAAAATAAAAACAAATAAAAGAAAAGCAAGCAGGAAAACAAGTCCAAGCATCCTACGCAATTCAGAATGAGGGCTAAAGACTGAAAATGCACAAGATGCCAAAAGCACTGCAGAATGAGGTGGTAATGCTCTTCATTTTAGGTGCTGGTTAAACCAGTACATTTGTTTGCATGCTTGGACAGTCTCAAATGCCCACCTGCAGAAAGGAAAGAAAAAGGAGGAGTCTGATCTGCCCCAGATTCATTCTACAGCAGGAGACAATGACCCCAAACATGCAGCCAGAATCATAAAGAAGAATACAGTCCTGTAATAGCTGGTTAGTTGGTACGGACTTTAAGAGCCAAAACCATGGAGTCAGTCTGTCCTCACAGGAAGAGACAGAACACAATGAGAGGTCTAAATCTGTGGAAGAACAGTGGAAGATTCTCCAAGATGCTGCAACAAGCAACTGGCCAAGAACCTTGAAAAACTGGTTATAAGTGCATCCAAAAGAAGTGGTCACACTGTTACTGTGCTTTACTGAATCCCTGACTGTGTCATGTTAATTCAATTTTGGAGATAATTTTGTCACATTCGACACAGTGGAAGTGTGTGGAGTTATGCTTGTAGTGTTTACTCTTAAAAAAAACACAACAAAAAATAATTTAAAAAAAATGCAAAAACAGCAATATATCGCTGAAGGAACTATGTTCCTGTGTCCCATTATGCAAACAGCTGTTTTCTGAGAGAAGAACTGTTAATTTAAGCCACTTAAAGTGGGTCCTGTGCATTATTGAGGGTAACTAACACAAGAAGCTGCTGAATGCTGGGAGCATATGTGACAAAATTAAATTATTCTCCATTGTTTTAGAGGCAGAAAAATGAAATCTTTTGTAAATTGAACCAGAAATGTCTGCATGCATAGATATCACTAGAAATGAGTGAGATTAGAGTGAAGTGAAACTTTGTCTTTGCAGTGATCCTCATTGTCATTCTTCTACGAATGCTGAAGATAACAATCCCATACCAGAGTATGTGGACAATCTTCAGACTGTTTGCTGAGTCTGCCACTGATAGGATTTTGGTATGAGGGAAGCTGGTCCAGTATGTGGTTGCTATGTCCTCCTGGTGAGATGGACGGGCCCTTTTTGGAGCATTTCGAATGCAGAGAGGAGGTGTGAAACTTCTCATTCCCACATATCCGCAATGATACAAGTTAGTGTGCTTGTCACTAATGAGCATTTGAAATAGTGCTGGATGCAGACTACGACAAAAGAGAGAGAGAGATAGAGAGTGCAGAGCAGCGTAGCACATGGAAAACTAGAACACAGAAGGCTTTGGCAGTCATACACTCCTGCAGGGAATTATAAAAAATACACAGGCCTACTACTGTACACTCATTAATATGCCCTCGGTTTGTTCTAGTACTGTAGCTTCTCCAGCAGGCAAAAAACATCCAGCAGACTGAACTTAAATCATTTACATCTTGGTGAGGGTTAGGGAATGAGCCCAGGACACAACTTTGTCTTGGTTCATCTACTCACTCTCTACACATAATCAATTCATCATGGAATGTGTGAATAACAAAATATTCTACTGGCAATTGCTCAGAGAAGATAGGCATCATTCCACCAATTACAGAGGAGTAAAGTGCTTTGTGTAATATTCCCTGAATGCCGTGCCAGATCCCCAATTACATTTAGAAATGTGTCCCGCCTGGAGATGAGCATTGAATAATGAAAGCAGCCTCCATTCACCCACATATCAGACTCGAGGGAAGAGTAAGGTCATTTCAAACCACAGTAATTATCAAATGTGTGCTTCATGGGCTCAGAGTCAAAATTAATATCCCATAATATCTCTCCTTTGTAAATTGTTTCTTCAGTTGACAGCTGTTGGTTTCAGGAGGAAAAATTGTTTCAAGCTTTAATGAAACTAAGAAAACTTTTTTTGGGGGGGGGAAACGTGCCAAATGCAGAAAGTAAAGTGCATGCAACAGCAGATCCAGAACTTTTACAAAGAGAACGTCTATTTCAGAGTGAGCATGCAGCTGTCCATTCTGTTGAGGGGAAAAATACGAAATGCACAGACAGGCAAAGCAGGCGACCGACAACAGCAGACCACACTGAAATTGTAAAAACATAGGATAGTCACCAGAGATTTACTAAAAAAACATGTTCAATTTCCTGTAGGATCTCAAGCTCTCTAAAGACGTTTCGGACCTCATCTCTCTCTATGCACTGTTGTTTGTTCATATACTTCATGGCGTACATCTTCTCAGTGTCCCTCTTTTGCACAATGCATACCTGCAGCAAGCAAGGACAGAACAGGAGGGGGAGACAGGGAGGAAATGGAGGGAGGGGAGACAGAGAGAAAAAATTAAACATTTGTGAAACACATTTAGACACAAAATCTGCATGAGAATTTATTAAAGAAAACAATCTGCTTCAATAAAGACACAAACACAGATCTAGTTTCAGAGAGGGAAAGAGAATTACATCATCACTGCGGTGTCTAAGCCAAGTTTCAGCTCCACAAATGTGGCCACGCTGCTATGCTAATAAAATATGTTTTCAAAACAGCCCGCAGCGGCCGTCAGCTGTTGATTAATGCGATCACTCAGGATGGAGATCCTATACCAATGCACAAGATGCTGACCCGCTGAGCTGCTGTAAATAACTTGATTTTCAAAAACAGAAGTTTGTGGCAGGAACCATGTCCAAGCAAATCACCTCATTATCTACTGAGCACAAGTTTGGTAGGTTTTGTCAGAAAATGGCTGTGAACGATTAGAAGACGACTCCAGAGAGGTCCGTGATCACACTAACATCACTATCTTCAGGCAGCACACTCATTTCGGATTGCTTGTTAATATCTACTCACTGTTGTATTACCTTAAGATGAGATAATTGTGGATTTTTAATCAATGATTACTTACATTAAGACAATGATTTTTTTTGTCTTACAACTTGTCTGAAATCTTATGTTTAAATACACAAATGACATGTTTGAAAATGTATTAATTTCCTGATTGGAAACCTGAATATTGGATAAAGCCAGTTTCAAAACTTTTGATCTAATTTTGTTGACATATTAGAATCAAAAGTTTTGTCGGTGGGGATTCTGGCTATCCCTTTTTATCACTCCATAAATCAGAAAAATACTATCCACAGCCAAAAAAAGCCCATTTTTGTCATGTTTTTAGGAATGGAATGTTTTATGAATGAGGCTGTGAATGATATATGAACAAACCCTCAGTGAAAACCTTCAGAGCATAGATGGGAATAAGACTGAAAAGTCTGGTGAATATAAGTGCTACTGAAGTGAACATTTCTGGCTCATAGTATTAAAAAAAAAAAAATCATTTTTAGGCCTTTAAAGATATGTATTTAATTGAAATCAACAGCTGCAAATAGACACATTGTAGTTAAATCAATGCCTAAATGTATATTTTCTCTCAACTAGACTACAAGAAGACATGTTATAAAAGTAAATATCCCAAAATCTCAAAACTGACCAATGCATAAAAATATTTGCCTGTAGCATCTTGCCTTGAATAAAGCTTGCTGCTAAGGGGATTGCTTTAAGACTAATATAGAGAAAAAGAATAAATCCAGCAGTCAATAAAACACATGCGATTGCACATGCATACTGTACTAAAATAGACTTGAAGACAAGAAATCAGAATCTGTCCTTTAATGTGGCTTTCAAACTGTCTCCAAAGATCTAATTTACATGACTGTTGAGAAGGGATTCCACCAACGCTCAGTGCTGTCAGAAAAATGCTTAACTGGGCCAGAGGGAACACACACATTAACAGTAGCTTCAGAATGCACAATGATGTTGTTAAGCCTTCATGTTTTTGTTTTGATTTTTTACAAGATTTTTCAATATCATGTCAATAAGAAGTCTGGTTGTCATAATCAGGGGAAATAGATTAAGAGAAATCCTGATAACTCAGCTAGATTTCTAATGGAGACAGCTGCTTTGTTTGTCTGGTGTAAGGTTATCTGGGTTTTAACAGAGTCGTGGCAAAGCCCTGACGCAGGGAGAGTATCTCAGTGGCAGCAGTACAGCAGGAACACCATTACTCATCCTTGTAATACATTTAAAATATGCCAGCCTTGGTTTACAGCTATGGTGGGGGGGTCGAAGTGGAATCTGATTACCGACCACCTACATTTAAAGGCGCGCTCCGGTTTTCATCCTTAACTTGATTTCCTTCTATAACTTGGCTTTTTGTGTGCATGTAAACACAGTCAGAGTGAAACCTTCACAAAAAGAATTAAATCAAACCGTCAAACTACTTCAGTGACAAAACACAAGTAGCTGTTACGGCCCAAAAAGTGTCTCTCGACCACCCTGTGAAGCGCTAAACACTGAACTGCCCCCTGGTATTTCTGCTTTAGACAGCAGGGCTTAGCTGGATTATATTGTCCACCAAGGATCTTCTCACAGGTCTCCTCATAACAGTCAGATCCAGACAGATGCCTGTTTTACACAACACTCTGGCCTTGATGCACTGCCAAAAAAATAAAAAAAAAACAACAAAAAAACCCCCCACACCCATCTCATCGAGTTATTTTCTCATTTGTTCAGTCTCTCACTCTGACAAAACTGAGAAAAAATGCCAGTGGGAAGAGAAAATCTCCCGAGCTTCCATCCAAATGGATGTTTGTGCAGCTGTGCAGATGTAGGCTTCAGCATTTTTCAAGAATATAATGATACCAGCTTGAAATGAGTTACTTTGTATGCTATATTCAAATTATGCTAAGATGAAGAAAAACTACGGCGCCTTTTCCCATTGCAATGAGAATTTTTCCACTTGAATTAATGGGGGAAAAAATTAAGAACTAACACAATGCTAAATGAGGTGTTAAAACAGACATTATGTCAATGGTGACAGGAGGAAACCCATTACTGTGTAAAACACCATCTATTTAATTGTGCTCATGGTTTTCCCTCAAGCACACGCAGCTCAAATGTGTGCCAGGTCTGACTCGGCTGCCTCTCCAATTTCTTTGGTCTGGATCTCTTCCAAGTTCAGATTTCCCCTATTTCTGTCACTTTCATTAGCTCATCAAAGCGGAAATTCATCAAATGTGTTGCTCCTCCTCCTTCATAAAGGGTCAGATTATACTGAGGAAGAGCGTGTCACTGAGGCCTCCTAAACTAACAAAGTTCAGCTTTTGTTGCAGTCACTTTGCTCGTCAGACTTTCTGTTTTGAATGCTCTATATGCAGTTTAGGGCGGCAACTCAAAACTTTCCACTCAAAATACTTCTGATGAGTGAAATGTTAACTGTCACTGGCAGATTTCGGGTACAGCTGACCAAGCTAACTGTCCATCCATCCACACACCGCTTAATTCTCATTAGGGTCACGGGGGTGCTGGAGTCTATCCCAGCTGATTTAAGGTGAAGGTAGGGGACACCATGGACAGCTCACCAGTCTATCACAGGGCTACACATAGAGATAAACAATCACACTCGCATCCACACCTACAGACAATTTAGAGTTACCAGTTAACTTCAGCATGTTTTTGGACTGTGGGAGGAAGCTGGAGTACCTGTAGAAAACCCACACATGCACAGGGAGAACATGCAAACTCCATGCAACTCTTCATACACTACTAGTCAAAAGTTTGGACACACTTTCTCATTCAATGTTTTTTTTATTTATTTGTATTATTTTCTACATTGTAGCTTAATACCGAAGATTACCACTTATTTGTTTCCAACATAATTCCATATGTATTCTTTTCTAGTTTTGATGTCTTCAGTATTAATCTACAATGTAGAAAATAATTTAATAAAAACCATTGAATGAGAAGGTGTGTCCAAACCTTTGACTGGTCGTGTATGTAACTCGGAATCAGGAACCTCACAGCAGCATCTGTGGCTATAAATTATGAAGAAAAAACTAAACGTAAATGTTCAACATTTTTCAGTTGAAAAATGCAGAATAGCAGAAAAAGTCTTGCCTACTACCAGATTAAATCTACTAATCCTGTTTAAATTTTAAGTCTCTCTATCAGTTCAACCACACCTCCTTTATTAGACTTTTTTCTTAGCCGTCAGCAGTGTAACACACAGCTCCAAGGCCCTCTCTTTTTCCATCTCCCACACTGGGCTCAATACGCACCCAGTTTCTGTTCCCTTTTAGCCAGGCCAGTGTGTGCCATCTGCACTGTGCTAGAAAATAAATCAATCCTACAAACAAGAATTAAAAAGGCCTTCCACACAGTTTCATCATTCCCTTACCATTAAAACAAATGAGCATGTTTTCCACATGCGCCTTAATCCATTTTTACTGGGAACAAGACACAGAGTCAATTTTTAGTAACACTGGTATTTTACCAGCTCAGGACCTATTATAGAAATCTTTATGGTCTGCTGGGAACGGGAGCATTCAGGGCCAAAAGTTACAATCCTCTTACTTACCATCAGCAATCCACCCAGCTCTGTACTCTCCATCCACACATGAATTCATATTTTCCTGATCGTGCTGGCCATATCCTTCGTTTCCATTGTAACTATAGAACACAGCACTACTGACGGCTATTTTTAGATTTTTTTGTTAATGATTACGTGGCAGCATTTCCCAACCAATTAGATATCACATGTCAGTCACCTCACACTAACTCTGTCTTATCTGGAGCCCCCAGGAGCCGGTCAGCGGAGGATTTATTCATTTATTCATAGAGTATATTAGCAATTCAATGCATTAGACTAGTTTAGTATAGAGCAGAAAAAAGTAACAATTTTGAGGCAAGAGGTGTGAGGTTGAATGTTTTGCAAGCTATCTGCATATGAATGGAGGCATTTCCAGCTAGATTGAAATCAGCTGAGATGGAAGATTACAGCTATCACTGTAATACGCCGCCGCAGGACTGAGGCGACGACAAAGTGATGCCTTTAGAGGCCATTTCTCGCAAAGCCGTAACAGACACTGAAGTGTTTCTAATTAATTCTGTAACATCATCTCCAAAATGCTAATGGTCAGCATGAGCCAGTCTACTATTGCACGACAGGCGAGGTTTTCATTGTTAAATTCTAATTGAGGAACACCTGCTATTCAGACTGCCTTTGAATATTTGTCAGAGATAAAGGTCATTTTGTTCTCAGACAGGCAGATAAGAAGCCAGGGGCAAGTCCGAGGACGTGCCAAATCTCTCCAGTGGCTGGCTGTACACCTGGGGAGAGAACTGGCTAATAAATAGACACAGTGACCAGTGCGAGCCCTCCAACAAAAGAAACTCATGTTGCTCCAGACAAAGAGGCATCAAAATAAGCAAAATACTGGTAAGAGTCTCCTCACTGGTCAGCACAGATCTCAAATTTTTCATCTGTTTTGTGAAGCGGAAAATTCTGAGAAATTCTGAGAAGTCAAATGTTTAATTAGCTACAGCAGTTTCACTTGAACTTTGCAGTTTCCAGTTTATCCAAGCGTAAAAACTTTCGGTTCTAGTAGTTACCATCTGCACACCTCCAAGTGGTTGCCTTTGAATGTTTCCCAGACTCTAACAGACTTTGGAGTTCTCATATCATGCACCATGGTCATGAAATAATCTTTTATAAAAAAAAAAAAAAAAACTAAAAACCTCAAACTAGAAACATTCATATCCATGAATGACTTTAAGAGCATCATAAAGCATGTAGTGAAGGAGGAATGTCAATGATTTTATTGAGCGATTACTGTCCTTGAATAGCTGTCAATCTGTTTTATTGTTTATTTGTGCATCATGTATCCGTTTTATGTAACTTTTAAATTTTGTATGACTGCTACCTTGGCCAGGTCTTCCTTGTAAAAGAGATCTGTAATCTCAATGGGACTTCCTGGTTAAATAAAGGTAAATAATAATAATAAAAACATCTTTGTAATATTTCCAGAATTGTATTGTGTTCTACTTAAGGTTTAGATGTAAAAACACCATCATTAGTCAGTCTCAAAGCTGTACTTTCTTATATTATGCACAATTTAAAGCGCTACATAAGAAAAAGTGAACGGAAATGTCAGAATACAATAAAACTTTCAATTTCACATAAAGGATTTTATGCTCCCTTAAGTTTTTATTTTTTTTACTCATTCAAAAACAAATTATTTGTGAAAAATGTTTCTTTTTCAAGTTCTAACAGAGAAAGCATGTAACTCACATGACCGATCAGCCATTTATCCTACATTGTCTTTGTTTCCAGATAGCATAAAACATGGACAAGCTTATGAATGTATGTAAATGATGAATGTAAACAATTCCTAAAAAAACTTTGAATTTTTTTTCTTGTAGATGAACATAGTTTTGCTTGTTGGCAAGTTGGCAAGCAGCTGACTTATTTATTTTTTGGCTTCTTCCACTCTGCCTATTAAAACACTGCATAGAGTAGCCTATATTAAAACCTTCTGATGACATTGCGCAGGCATTTTTATTCAATCTACAGCAGTTATTTTGCATTTTCTTTTTTTTAAATAAAAAAATATGTAATTTTTTAAAATGGCAATTATGTAGAAGAACAGCAAATGCTTACTGATTTAACTGTTGATGGTTCTCACTCCTAACTGTATTGGTTTCGACTCAAAATGTCAATTAAAATCAAGTCAAAAATACATATTATCAAGTTATTTTCTGTAACTCCTCGGCATTTTAGCTTCAGCAAACCTTTTCATAAACATGACTGACCAGTATATTAGCACGGAAATAGTTTCAGTTATGAATTTGGTGTGTTTTTACCGAGTATTAATGGCAGCAAGACAATGTGGAATTGGCTCAGAAAAACTGTGCCAGAGGAATGAGTGGTGAGCTCTATCAGACTTCAGATAGGCAGACAATTCATGTCAGTTGATGGGATTTGTTGACAATAACAAAAAATATATAATATCCTCAGCGTTCACTTATTCATAACTATTATTATTTGAGGTCAGCAGCCTATGTGGCTGACAGAGGCCTTGTTTGAGGATGACCACTGAATGTATACCAGTGTTTTGACCAGCTGTATTTGCGTACGGAGTGTAAGTGAAACTTGCTGTTACAGTCCAGGTGACAATGAATTCAGCTCTGCTTCTATCAGGCTGCTGTAGGCCCATGCACCAGGGAACTTGAATGGCGTTGCGGTTAATGAGCAAGCACAACTGAAGGAAAAAATGGCCATTCACATGGGCTGTGCCCGGGGTTTATACTTGGCTCCAGATTCCATGTCTCCAAGCAGCGGGAAGGATGACTGAACTGGCTCGGGGTGAGATGCTGTCACAACGCTGTCTGTAATCTCTGACCACCAGCTGCACACAGCACCTGTTTATCTCTCCTAAAGAGAGCTTTTTAGAGGTGGTCAGACAGCCACATGAACACACACACTATAAACATTAAGGTGGGACCTATTGATTTGTCTGTATACAGTGTTAGAAGTGAGAAGCCTTTTGATGAGGAGGAATTTAAAGGCAAGGACGAAGGAGCGTCATAGCTGAGAGCACCTGTCTCTTCCTCAA
The DNA here is from genome assembly GCF_022539595.1 of Amphiprion ocellaris. Classification (NCBI taxonomy): domain Eukaryota; kingdom Metazoa; phylum Chordata; class Actinopteri; family Pomacentridae; genus Amphiprion; species Amphiprion ocellaris. The sequence continues at coordinate 24,541,815 of NC_072781.1, read as the reverse complement.
AGACAGGCGCATATAGAAACCTTCATTCGCATCACAACAGCTCAAATACTTACTTTTAATAGTTTTGAGCTCTGAAGCATGAAACTAACTTTGTTTTTCCGCAACACAATCATTATTTAATTAGTGCTAAGAAAAGGAGAACGGCACTAATAACGAGGAGCTTGGTGTGCTGTTTTCCTGGAAATAATCTCCATAGGGTCAGCCAGGGGCGCCTGGCAGGCAGAGACATGTTCCTACGATTGAACAACACATTAAAACATCCACCATTCTAAATAAAGTCAGCACAGTTATTCACCCATATGTTCTAAAAAACTTCTGAGTAGCGCTAATGAGGCAATATGAGCAGCAATTACAGAATGACGGTTTTGATAGGAGCAGCTACATATAAACTCTGTTTTAAAACTAGCGGTAATCCATTACAAAAAGCAACCGTGCTTCATTAATAATTCAGTAATTTGCATTCAATAGATCATCAGAGAGACAGTGTACAGTGAAACGAGGAAACTGCATAGGGGCGACTGAAAGGGGAAAGGGTAGAGATCCCTTATGGTGGAAAACCGTTTTTATTGTGTTTTAAAAAGGTGTATAGTAAAAGCTGTGAATATGAAGATGCTTATTTCAACTAGACGTCCTAATAGTGTTACAAGCCAGAGTGAATTCCAGTGGATTACTTTTGTTTTCGATGGAAATTTCCTCACAAAAATCCTTTGTGTTGTTAGAAAGTTGCATAATTAATGTGACTAACTTTACTATTAGCATTAACCATACGCCTACAGCTCAGTACAATGTTTAAATTGTAAAGCTAAGCAGCAGTCAGAGATGGTGGAAACTTTAAGAGCAATTTGAAACTAAATACATGGACTGGGTGGGTTGCCGTGTTTTCATTTTTCACCTAAACTCAGCTGGTGTTTACCTCAGTTTTCTTCTCTCCTCCTCTCTGTGCTCACATATACAGCTATTTTCTTATTACACCTGAATTGTGAATAAAGTTGTTCTTTTTTTTGAAACATATTTTGTATGCGTGTGTGTGTGCATGTGAAGTTGTGTGTATATATGTATATATGGAGGGAGGGAGGGATGGATTTTCTTATTTTTAATGTTTTTAAATGTTGTAAAGTACTCTGTGCTGCATTTTAACTGTATGAAAAGTGCAATATAAATAAAGTTTGATTGATTGATTGATTTTCTGTTTCTGTTGTCAGACAATGGTACATGAAAGAGTGACTGAAACGAAGCGCATTGCAGACTACATGTCAACCAGCACTCACTTCATAGCTATTTCCAGGTTGCTGCTCTGTACCACAACCACAACGCTGGCTGATAAACTCACCATATACATGGCATGAAAACAATGTCTGTACTGGGAATTTAGTGATTTTTACATGTAAAATGTTAGCTCGCTGAAAAAAGTGAGAAGCAACACAATGTCCTGGTGTCACACTCATTTACTCCTATGTCAGCAGCCATGTAGTCATCTTCCTGTGTGGGCAGCAACTGCTCAGGTACTGAAACCGCTTGTCTAGAGCAGGACTAAAACCAGGGGTTATACAGCCACAGTGAAATGTGGTGTTTTCAGCTGAAAAACTGAAAGGCACATTCTGGAAATGTGAGATTTTCATTAATTTGCGAAAATTAAACAAAGATGTGACTGTAATCAATATTTTTACAAAAGATGGAGGCAAAACCGGAGGTTTATTATAGTGTCAAAGTTTTGTAAATGTATATGAAGCCATAATATACCTTTACATGTAATTTGAACAGACATCTCAACATCTCTTTGACTTTGCTATAAAAATTCCACTGAGACTCAATGTGACCTATCTGCAAGTATGACCCATCTACTGCAGATCATGAGACTAATTATATATTCCACTGAGATGCTGTGTCCAGCTCTAACTTCAGCCTTTTTACCCAGTTGCCGGTTGGGTGGAGAATGTTAATTTGGGAGGTCACTGGATAATGATTGTACAGGGCATTGGAGAATTCACAATAAAAATTGATTTATTCTTGAGACTAAAAGAAGATTTGATACAGTTGGAGTGACAGAAAATGTTTCTGAAAGTGACCAGCATGGCTCCTGTCTCTGCTTTTCATGCAGGTAACTGCTTGGCTTAATTAAACCCAAGAGGCTCTTCCTCCTTCAGTTTCATTAAAAACATGATCTGGACTTGAGGCGCCAATAAGCTCTAATGCAAAAATAAGTTCTGTGGTCTTAAAAAAGTTCAAGATGAATTCTCTCTTATTAACTAAATTCTGCATTATTCTGCCAGAGCTATGAAAGAAGAGGTGCGGAAAGTATTGAAGAAGAGTAAGACTGACAAGCCTATAGGCAAGAGCCTGAAACTAAGCTCAAAATAGGAAACCAGGAATTCATTACTATCCTTTAATAATGTGTTTCATCCATCACAGAAGAGATAATACATCCTACCTAGTTCCACTCCAATCTTTTGCATGGCTTTCATGATACAAATAAATACATTTTCGACATTTATCTCTCAGTTAGGCAGAGCGTCTTATGATAAGCAGGTCTGAGTGTAGCGGCTTGCTGAAGGACACTTGACAGAGAATTGGATTTAAAGAATGGCAGCGGTTGTAAACCTTGGCACCAGCACCCCTAGGGGCTCATGATGATTTTAGAGGCATTACAAGATGATTCATGAGATCTGATAACAGAGCTAGGTAACATTCCAATACATTATTCCTATGTAAGACTACAGTTTGCTGGTGTTATCATCATTATAAAGTTTATTATTGTGTTGTTATGATCTTAAATGGTGCCTTAAAGCAAATGTTGGAATGTTTCAATTTACCTAGCTCTCACTTGTTTGGCTATCGCATTGGCACTACCAATGATTTAATGATTTCCTGTCTGAAAGTCTTATTGTGTTTAAATATCAGATTTTTTTTGGTAGATTTTTAATCTACCAACATCAACTCATGGGCATGGTCTGAAAACACACTGTGGAAATGTCCTTATTTGTCCTTCCTAAGGCATTATATTTACTAGGGTTCGAGAATTGTGGATGACACTGCAAAATGCAAATAAGAGGCTCTCTAAAATGTATGAATTTTACAGAGAGAATCTTAATTAAAAGGCTTGATTGGCTCAGCTTACACATCAGTGGTACCATTTTTATCCTATGTTGTATTTGTTGTTTGCTAACCCTATACAGGGTTGCTAGTCCATGCTTATGTTCGCTTTTTCTCAGGAGTAGAAGCTAGATGTTTAGCTAGCTTTTACTGCTGACCTAGAGGACAAACTTACTGATGGAAAACAGTAAAGAAAAAAGAATTTGTCTTATCCTGATAATATGCATAACAGGGTTGCATGTCGAGTCAGACATTCAGTCAAGGCTGACAATGTGATGAAAATATGAAAAACTGAAGAGAGGACATAGCTTTGCTCTAGCCATTCTTTTGGAAAACTGTTTGATGATGTTAATTCCAGCGTATCATTTGATTCACTGTTTTCTTCTTCTTCTACCAGCTAAAAAGGTTAAGCTAACAGGGTTGCATGCACATTGTGGGACATACGTTCCATGCATAGTAATTATTTCAAATATTACGTTGATTAAAATTTTTTTTTCCCCACAATTACAAAAGCCATCAATGAAAAAATAATACCAAAAAAGGAGATTTAAATTTCATTTTAACTGGTCATCAGGGAGGTGCGACAAGAGAAAAATGGCATTTTAGAGGGAACTCCAGACTTATTTGGTAATTTTAAAAATATTTTCAAACATTTTTTTCTCCTAGTTTTTTTTTTTAATTTAGTCTCAGGACAAGTACATTTACCCAACAACTGCATGTTTTAGTATTTCGTATATTTTAAGTTTTATGAGAGGGACATAAATGTCCTCCAATTCTGGATTGACCCACGTATTCTTTTTGTCAGCCACATGAACTGAATCTGTTTTGTACATGTCATTTATTGTGGAAATGGGTCTCCATTTCCACTACCACAAATATACATAAATGGATGCAGCGACACTCTTACATGCGACACACTGTGGCTGTTTATCATGTTGTGTTTAAACACATGTACACACAAACCACTACTGCAGTAATATCTCAATTATTATTATTAAATATCAGAAGCATGTCAATGATCAGTCTATAGAGCTCATTTTATTTTTTCAGGATACGGATGAGTGAAAAGTACATTTACGCCCAAAAGTTAATGCTGATCCCTGTCTAGAGTTGTTTCTACAGGCTCAGTATTACTCCCTGTTTACAGTATTTGCAGTACCAAAACATCATTGGTCACAATTAGACAGTGATTGTGAGAGCAAAAGGTTGACACAAGGTACAAGGTCTCAGGACAGACTCTCTTACCAGTCTGCCACCTTCACAGAATATCAGGTAGGAAGTCAATATCATATCTCTAGGAATCATATAAGGTATCAGAGCAGACTGACCTGTAGCCACACTCTGTGTCCTTGTGTGCCCAACCTCTGGGCAGGCATCTCAACCAATAAAAATAAAAGTCAAATTCCCTTTCTGCCTCTCTAAATCTTTCATATGTTAAAAAACAGCGATCTAGCTCTGCAGCCCAGCCTTCTGCCTCAGCTACCAGCTCTTCTCAGTCAACCCAGACCTCCCTCAGGTTAAGCTCAATGTTACACGCTCCTTGAACACATGCACTTATTAAATGCTTATTAGCTGAACAGATCACTTGGTCACAAAAAAAGCTCTTTCATGTCGCGCTTCAAAGTGGAGCGTCACTGTTAAATCCCAGGGATGGCTGCATGTTGTTTACCTTTCCAATCTGCCTCCTCCTTCCTCCTCATCCCATCCACTGTTCTGCTATAGTTAGCAGTCCTATCAATTGTTGTCAGAAGGTCTAAAGCTCCGGGGACAACAAGGCTTGCAGCGAGGAGAAAAAGGTTGGGTGTTAAATTTAGTGGACTCAGTCAGGAAGCTGCAGATTTTTCTGTTTTCTAGGTCAGGTAAGTGCCAAGTCGGCCAGAAGCCTCTGCCTGAGACACATGGGGGGAAACACGGACAGATAGCATTTTGGAGAGTGCTTGAGAGAGGCAAGCGAGGCAAGCACACTTTCAGGGTCTGCTAAACATGTCATCCAGGCAGAAGAAGGAATAATTTGCACTTTCATTTGGTTCATCCCACTGGATGTCTCCTGCTCCACAGCGGCTGTTGCCAGCCTGCAGGAAATGAAAGTGTTTACTGAGCTAGGTTATCCATTTGCTCAGCTCCAGGATGCACTATTACAGCAGGCATGACCGTTAATAAGCGCAGTCATGGATTAAATGGTAAATGGTCTGCACTTATACAGCATTTTTCTACCTTAGCAGTGACAGCGCTGTACAATGTTTCTCATTCACGCACACATCAATAGTAATGCAAGACGCTCGCCTGCAAGGACACTCCAGCATGTGGAGTGGACAACAGGCTCAACCTGCTGGAACACCTGAGCCACAGACAGCCAGGCTCCTCTCATACTAAGCTGGGTAAAGTTAGGCTTTGCAGTAAGAAAAAGAAAAGAGGAAGGCATTTTCTGTTCTAGAGTGAGAATCATCTCAAGTGCAGATAAAGATAAAGAACAATAAATGTAGACACTCAGCACAAACACATCAGGGCCTCTCACACACTTGGATACATAAGAACATGTTGTTCTGAGAGCTAAGAGCACTTCAATCTCAGAAGACAACTCCTCTGACAACCACTGAAAATTATACAAGAATGAATTTGGCATGACTAAGGGAAAAGACAGCAATGGTTTCATATTTAAAAGAGAAAACTAATGGTAGGCATGTACTAGTGTGATTTTCCTCTTATGATACTAATTTAGACTCTCTGTATCTGTCAGTACTGCTCTGATACCACAGTTCTCTGTTCCCCATATCTGTACGCCTCACTATGTGGAACTCACTGAAGGCACTTTATGACAACATGAGATCCTTGGTAGCAATCTTACTACTAAGGATTGCTGAAGAGCTTTACTTCTGACACAGTTTGTGGCATCTTCAAATAACGTGCTCTGTCTGGTGAACAGTTCAAATTTTAAAGTTGAGTTCACTATCAAAGAACATGAGCAAATCTTCATATCTGAGAAGCTGGAATCAGTCAATCTTTGGCCTTTTTGCTGAAAAAATTATTGGAGTGATGAATTCACTATTAAGATAGTAGCCTACTGATTTTCTGTCAATTGACAAATTGATTGTTTCGGCTCTAGCTGTGAAGCTTATAATTACTATCACTGGACTGCTATGACTGAACATCTGTCCATCTGTTCATGTTCTATACACTGCTTTATCCTCTGTGGAGTCGATGGGGGCTGGAGACGATCTCAGCTGACTTAGGTCTGCAACTGTAGGCTCCACGGTCCTCATATCACACTTGAACTTGTTATGGTACTTATCCAGATTGTTTTCTCCTGACTGGATCCTTGCTTGTGTTGTATCTATGGTGCTTTCGATAAAAGTGTCTGCTAAATGAAATTGAAGAATTGTAGACTTAGGGTGACAGGCAGAGTACACCATGGACAGTCCATCACAGATGACACAGAAGCAAACTGATGAAACATAGAACACTGAAAAATAAACTCCTTTTAATGTGAACTTGTCACATTTTGACTGTTACTTAATCGTTCAATCTGGTCCTGACACTGATCCAGTGTCTATTTGTTACAATAGTTGTACATATTGATCAGCCACAACATTAAAACCAGCTGCCTAGCATTGGCCCAAGCTCAACCTCCACGCTAAGGCCTCAACACTAAACCCACACAGACTTAATCGATGTCACAGCTGTAGTGCTTGAGTGTGTTAGTTTGTGAGGGCTCCAAATGGTATAAAAAGGAGGAATGGGACACACTATCATGACAGCACCCGTTGCTTGGAAACTACGCATCGCCATTAAACACAAAAGTGAATTCGCACTCACACAGTTTGATCAGCTGCTCAGATGATCACTCCCTGTTTGTGACATTACAGTGTTTCTATATCTTTGCAAACTACCAAAATCAGGGAAGCAATGAACATCTGCAAATCATATGTGCGTATTTGACTGAAAATACAAGCAACATGGAGCTGCCAGAGGCTGTCACTGACATAAATTTTGCAGTAGATTTGTACTCGACACCATCTATGCTTGTGGACATTTTGTGAGGGGCAGGACAAACATGTTTATATGTCAAAAATGTTCTTATGAACTATGGGCAAGTTCCTCAGGAAAGCCTGCACACATGTAGACTCACAGAACGGTGTACACTGACACGTGATTATTTGACATGGGCAGCCCTGAGCCATCAAGCTGTTCACTGATGTGTCCTCATTGTGCTGCCTCAATAGCTCTGACCTGTTGCAGTATGAACAGGAGGAGCTCTGTGGGCATAGAATGGAATTTTTTGATGCAACTCACGGATGCTCAATCAGATTTGGATTTTTGGAGTTTGGAGGCCAGGTCAATGCCTCGGGCTCACTGTCTTGTTCGTTGAGCCGTTCTATTGCAGTTTCTGGGGTGTGGCAGGGCACACTGTCCTGCTGGAGGAGGCCGTCTACCAGCAGCTATGTTTAGGTGGGTGGTACATGTCAAAGTATCCATGCAAATGTCCAGAGTTTAACAGCAAAATACTGCTTTGTAACAAGATGATCATCACTTCATTGATCATTTAACCTGTCAGTGGTTTGAATGTTGTGACTGAAAAGAGAGCAACATAATAGATAAATAGAGATGTCTAAATATTGTGTGGCATTTGTAACGCTGAAGAAAAACTTTAAATACACATGACTGAACTAATAGAAAAATTGCAAAATGCCTCCTGGGTGAAGACACCAAATGGCAGAGAAATTCTCTCATAGCATAAATGTATGAACAAGCTTCCCTGGAGTCTCTGCTTACCTCTAATTTATTAAAAAAAAAAAAAAATACACAGAAAGACTTTGAAAGCATTCATGTATGAAGGTGGGGAAATATAAGGATGCTTTAATGAGGATTACATGCATCAAAGAATGTAAAAGAGACTAAGATGGACAAAAAGGGCCTGAAGGCTTATCTTGAGCACGTTCTCTTTGAGTTTACTGAAGGTGTTCAAGATGTACCTGAGGGTTTCAATAAGGGTGGAATGTCTCATTCACATTCATTAACATGCTAGAATTTGCAAGCTGTTATCTGATAGCTTCTTCTATCTCATCATGATGGAAATAGATGCTGTTTGATAATTCAAAGGTGCTATGACCTAACAGATTAATATAGCATGCCTTCTATTAAAACTGATATATACAGTACCGTTCAAAAGTTTGGGGTCACCCAGACAATTTCACGTTCTCCATGAAAACTCACACTTTAATTCATGTGTTAACATAACTGCACAAGAGTTTTATAATCATCAATTAGCTTTTCAACACCATTAGCTAACCCAATATACCATTAGAACACAGGAGTGATGGTTGCTGGAAATGTTCTTCTGTACCCCTATGTAGATATTCCATTAAAAACAAGCCATTTACAGCTAGAATAGTCATTTACCAGGTTAATAATGTCTAGACTGTATTTCTGATTAATTTAATGTTATCTTCGTTGAAAAAATGAAGATAACTGTTGCTTTTCTTTCAAAAATAAGGACATTTCTAATGACCCCAAACTTTTGAACGGCAGTGTAATATTAATCAGAGAGCAGCAAAACTGACCGTCGGTTGACTGACACTCATTCTGGTACCTTGATCCCCGTCTTGTTAAGTTCAAAGATTTAACATGATGTTTTAATTCATGTGTCGGACAGCTTGCTGCTCTAGTCTTCTCTCTGCTTTGGAGGTTTCCTTGCTTGAGCTCTCTGTTAAAGGAAACAGCACTCACTTCCCCGTTCATATCCTCGTGGGACCAAGCACAACAACACCGTACACTTTAGCTGTCACAAAATGATTGATTTGTTTCGCTAAGCCCTGCCCCCTCTTGCTGTCAAGCTTTTTGTTCTTGCACAGCATGTATGCGGTTACATTATTCGGGTATACATGACACTGTTGAGTAGATTTCAAGTGTCACAAGAAATTTAAAAAACAATACTCAAATTAGGCTTGTGTCAAGTACCTGCTTTTGAGTGAATCAACTAGGCTTTGTGATGTCATCAGAGGGCTATGTTACACATGGCTGTATTAAAGAGAGTAAAAGAAGAAAACAGTTGGTCGACCAACCGATAAAAAATCCTTAAAGGCAAAAAAGAATCAAACAAAACTTTCACCATTTACAAGAGAAAAATGTAAAGAGGTCTTCAGGAATTACTATATTCGTCGGGAAATGTGTGACTATTCATTCATGCCAGTTGGTATTGGACATGTTTCATGCAGTTTGGAGACAAAGACAACAAAAAGAAACAGAAACAGTAGATAGATAATTCAAATGAGTTAAATGTTTGACGTAAGAATTTCTTAGGAGAAGGTGTTCCATCTTTGATTATATACATGGAGTCTTTTTTTTTTAAAAAAGTCAAAAACCACCTCAAGGAAACACTAACCTTTTCTCATGCAAAATTTCTAAATCTGCATCAAAATATATTATGGATAAAGGGTTATTAGAGGTCCTTGATTTCAAACAGGCACAGACAAAGCAAGGGTTTTAACTGTTAAAGGGTAATCATTGATTTTAGGCTCTGATATGACAACTTTAGTTACCAGATTTAATCAGCTGTAGCTAGCTAACGAACTATTAATCTCCTTTAGGCCTTTTAATGTTACAGTGAACCCATTATAAAGTTTGTAAAACTAAGCATATGCTTTACAGCTTAAAAAAAAAAAAAAAAAAAACAGATGAAAGCTTCATGCAAACAGTCTGCATCCTGACAGGCTGATGTATCATGTACAGTAGCCTACATGATATGAAAATAAAGAAAAATACACTGGTATTGTATGGCAGTATAGAGCTAATGCCAGTTAGCTCAAGGGACATAACAAAAAAAATCAACGATTGTTACTTCTTTCTTATTTCAACAAGAATGTTTTCAGATTCCTTAAGGCCTTTATTACTCCGTCAAGGAATGCAGCGGAGTAATAAAGTTATGCGACGATCGGTGTTTGTCTGTCTGTGAGCAACATTATTCAAAAACGGACTAACGGTCTTGGAATAAATATTCTGGGAAGGTCAGAAATGACACAAGGACCAAGTGATTAGATTTTGGCAGTGACAGTAGTTATAGTCTGGATCCACGGATTTGTTAAAGATTTCTGTATCATTGCGAGATAGCTTGCTAGCTGGACATGAAATAGCTTAATGTGATATGAAAAGACTACAAGAAAACACACCAGTCCTTGAACTCTTTAAATGCAGAGTTTTTTCAGACAACAAGCCTGTGCACAATACTTTGGGTTAGTTATAGCTACAGCTGGATGGTTGTTCTTAAAGCTCTTGCACTCAATTCTGTTGGATCATTGTTTTGATATTTAATGCTGGAAAAATCCAGGCACTCATACTTTCAAAATGTCGATGTTTTGTACTTTCAGAGGTTATAAAGATAGAAATATCTTAAAGCCCCTTATCTGTCCTGAGGTTCAGCCTAGTGCAGCAATATGATGAAAGGACACTGAGTTTGTGGGTTGATGGAATTCTTATCTGAACTTTTAAAGCCAAATGAGAGCCACTTTATCAAAGATCCGTATCAGATTTTAATCAAAAATGTAACTTTATCCATAGAAATATGCTTCCCACTGTCACAGTTTTGCAATTCATTCTCCATAGAGCCACACAGATATCCAAGACGAGGAGGTGGGACAAAACTGTCCTGTTTCTGGCTAACACAGGCAGCAAAATTAAATAATGATGCTATACTAGTGAACATGGATTCTCTGGGGATGAATAGTTGGAACGGTGATGAATACAAGTAAGAACTGAAGTCCATTATTAGTGGAAGAATACAGAAGGATACAGAGCTCATTAATGTTCATGTGTATGTACAAAGGCACACTTTGGCAAACTCGGACGATGATAAAATAAGATACAGACTGCAGTAGAACATTTAGCAGCTTTCTGGCTCACAGCATTGCTTCCATTCTTTTTTTTAACTATGTATGTTATATTTAGTTGGCCAGAATGGGTCAGGGCCTCAACAAAATGTGGCTGAAATCATACAGTTTAAAATAAACAAATGAACACAAACAAAAAAGCTCTTTGGATGATGCGTTCAAGCAGATTCTTGAGTCCTGAGGCTATTATATCCATAAGGCTTCTGCTTCTTTTAGTGGTTTTGCAGTGCAGCTTTGTACTGTGAGACTTATAGAGGTGTAATGTAATGGAAGAGCATACATTTCTGGGCTAATAGGTTGCCAAGGGCTACATTGCAGCTGGGCTGTAAAGCTGCACTCTGCAAAACCAACTCTCATCTTCACACCTGCAGCTAGAAGGTGAAGAGGAGGGAGAAGTCCTTATAAGCACCATCAGACTTCACTATCACATCTTTAGAGGCAGGGGAACTCTGGAAGGCCTGCAGGGCTAACATAGAATAAAAACGCTAACAAAGGCTTCATCATCTTCTGACCTTTTCACAGACGCTGGTATCATCCCTGATATGATGAACATGCCACAGTCTCTACTGCTGTCCCTTTCTTCTCATCTCCCTTCCACTCCAACTTATTTCCAGTGCCTGTCTGTCTTTCTGATTCCATCACCGGGGTCCTAATGAGGGTTTATTTCTAGCTAAGTGTGTACGTGGTACAGGGAATGAAGATGTAGAAAACACCAGCTGAGATCCTCCTTCACCTCTGACCTTCCTTGTCTCTCTCCATCCGCCTCCCCACTCTGTGTTTTGATGTTTACCTCTTCCTGTGACAGTTGGCATTAGGGAGCTGTCACTAAACTGCCATCAGTGCCAATGACTGTCATGTCCCCCTCGAGAGCAGGCACCCCACTCAACCTCTCAAAGAACAGACCTTAATGAGCCCTGCGGTGAAAAACGCCAGCCTCCTCTACAGCCTGAGCGGGGAAGGTAGAATGACAAAGGGGGGCAAAAGTGTGATGCTCATGGGGAAAAGCTAGAGGAGGAGAGAGAGAGCAACAGGGGAGCAGGCAATTATCCTCACTCTTGGGCTGTATATGGCCTTCCAGCACTGTAGCAGTCATGTTACAAATGAGCTATATCCTCCACTGCTGTGGAAATAATCACACCTCGATACCATCACTCTTCACTCCATCTGCTGGAGGACAGATGCTCCAAAACGTCAGAGGGAGAAGCAAAGAGGGACCGAGTTTACAGTGGGAATACAAAAAAAATTAATGCCATATTTTATTTTTAATAGTACTATATTGCTTTGCCAACACAGTTTTCTTTAATGGCATGCCCCTAAAACACACTTGAATTGAATTGTGAGCTGAGCAGAGGGGGATGGAGAGAAAAACTCAATCTTAGATCTCAAAATGAGAGGGAAGGGAATGATCTGCGCCGATACGTTGAAAGTAGGGAGATGGGTAATGTTTTGCTCTGAGATAAGTGGAAAATGGTGAGATTCTTGGCAGAAGAGAGTGAGATATGAATAAAGCTTAGTCCATCCATTATCTATACACCGCTTAATCCTCATTAGGGTCGCTGGTGTAGCTGGAGTCTATCCCTGCTGACTTGGAGCGAAGGCAGGGGACACCCTGGACAGGTCACTAGTCTGTCGCAGGGCTACATATACAGACAATCACTCTCACATTCACACCTACGGGCATTTTAGAATAATCAATTAACCTCAGCATATTTTTGGAGTGTGGGAGGAAACCGGAGTACCCGGAGAAAACCAGGAAAACGCATGCACAGGGAGAACATGCAAACTCCATGCAGAAAGATCCCAGAAGGCCGGGACGCGAACCAGGGATCGTCTAGCTGCAAGGTGAAAGTGCAAACCACCACACCACGGTGCAGCACAAGTTTAGTCAAGGTTACACAAATTTCATTATGATTTGTCTGTAAAATTAACCCTTGAACTGAAATGAATCATTAACTTCCCCATAGAGTTTACAAGCCACAGATGAGATCTTACAGTTGGCACAAACCACACTGATTTGGAAGATAATTAATTTGTAATGTGAACAGCAAATTTCAACCTCTACTTGTTGATCATTGCAATGAAGGACAAATTACTTTTCAGAGTTCTAAACTCTGTGTGTGAGTATTCCAGCATCTGTGGAGTGTTTTGGAATCTGGTAAGTCTTTAAAAGCACTAACCTATTAGTTCTGCTGGGTTTTTGATTTGAGCTTCACTGTATTATTTTTTTCTTGAAAGCTAAAAAATTACTTTTTACTGTAAAGAATTAGTTGAGTGTAAAACTTGGGACCTTTCTAATATGCTGCAACACTGTCAAGGGCATCAAAATAGATTCTTCCTCGGATGGCATTCAGATGTAATTTTGCACTTGTCAATCAGCTTTGTAGAGCCCTGGTTCTCCCTGCCTCCCAGCCCATCGGATTGGTCCACCACCACAACTCCTCCTCCCACACGACTCCAGCCATCATCACACATGTGTATAAATCTGCAACCAAATTCTAAGTCAGGGTAGCTGGGATTTAACATGATCAGTTCACTCTGGTGCCTCTTGAGTCGTGAGCCTTATGTGTGGGTTCTGTGTGTTCCGTAGCAAACTTTCTCTTTTGCTACGAAAACAGTTCAGCGAAAAGTATTTCTGAAAGCATTTGAGGCGAGAAACGACTTGTGCAGTAGCTGAATCTGTCCTCGTTGTAGTTCACCAATGGTTAGTTTAGATGTTTGACGAAAGTTTTGCAATGTGTCGGACCTCTGCATGCCGCATCGAATTTCCATAAAGTAGAAGTCAAGTCTACTGTATGCGAATGAGCTGCAGTCCGCTCTGGGAGACGCACCGGATCGCAGCTCAAGATGCACCACAACCGGACCGGCATGCAACACGGGGCGTTTCACATGACAATGAACGGGATGCGGAAATTGCTGGATCCAGTGGACATGTACCTTTAGTCACACAGTGTGATAAGAGGTCTTGTGTTGCATAACTTGTAATATAATAACAGTCTGGGACTGAAAATGTTCTTTACATTGAGCAGTGCTGCAATTGTGAAATTGTATGAAGTTCCATCCATCCATTATCTAAACACCGCTTAATCCTTATTAGAGTCACGGGTGGCTGCAGTCTATTCCAGCTGACTTAGGGTGAAGGCAGGAGACACTCTGGACAGGTCACCAGTCTATCACAGGGGTACATATAGAGGCAAACAATCACACTTACATTCACACCTATGGACAATTTAGAGTTACCAATTAACCTCAGCATGTTTTTGGAATGTGGGAGGAAGCCGGAGTAGCCGGAGAAACACACGCATGCACAGGTAGAACATGGAAACTCCGTGCAGAAAGATCACAGGAAGGTGTAGACGCGAACCGGGGACTTTCTAGCTGTCAGCTGAAAGTGTTAACAACCAAGCCACTGTGCAGCCTTGTATGAAGTTGTGAACCGCAAAACCTGGTGGCTGGTTTGAAAGTCAAAATGTCTTTTTAAAAGTATCATGAAAATAACATCATTTATCATAACCACAAACTGTAAAAAATCACTAAATCGTTATCAGCAAGTTGTTGGAGGACACATTCAGCATGATGAAATATCTTACTCGAGTGCAGAGTACTGTGAAAAATGTCTCATTTGTAGAGGATGTAGAAATGTAAGGAAAAAAGTTGTATATGTTAAATCCAGGTTTCTACCTATGTTCTCTATATCGTTTTATCCTGTAGAGCGTCATGAGGAGGCTGGAGCCTATCCCTGCTCACTTAAGACATTAAACCTTTCAGTTTTTTGATTTATAGAATTATAACCTTGTTACACTGCACAGAAGACATTTTTGAGCTCTCTCTACTTCTAGCCATGGTTGTGCTGTTTCCACGGAGGTGCCAGACTTCATACTGTAGTGAAAAATGAGTCCACAGTAAAGTCAAAATATGAGCAAATAATGCCCAGAAGCTGCCTGGGTTCAGAGGGTTAAGACAAGCAGAAAACACAAAGAGAAACTCTTGTAATCAAAACGAGAGACTGAGAAGACTGATGCAGGATGTTGTATACCACAATACTGTATGTCTATAGAAAAGAATGTAAAATGTGGAGATGAAGAGCAGACTGAAAGCACGTTCGCACGTTTGCAGATGGCATTTTGGAGGAGGAGGTTTCCTCTGCTTCCCCTCTGGCAGCTTTTCTCTCTATGCTCCAACCTTCCTCACGACTCCCCGCTGTGCACGAAGGAGCCTCACAATATACATTCTCTCAGTTTGCACAGACACACACACACATCTACAGTACTGCAAGGCAACGAACCCATTTTCTCGGAGCACCTACTCAAGCTGCAACATGCAGATCGTGTTTCACATGGCTACAGCGAGAAGTAAACACCTCTCTCTCTGTTTACGCCTCACTCAGTCCTCACTTTACATGGCTTCCAACCACACATGCACACACACACCAACACTTCTATGTTGTCATTTTGTATATTGAAATGCTTAACACACCATTTAGAATACTATAGATCGTGACAACCATATTTCATTTGATGGATAATAATACAGAAGATGAACTTTATGGTGCAGAAAGTAGCAACCAATGGTCGTGACACTAGTCTAAAAAATATAATGACTTTACAAATTTGGCTTGTAATGAACACTGAAGTCATGGTTCAGGCATCATATTTATTTTCAACTACATTTCCCCCCGCCTTACTATATTTTATGGGAAGTTAAAGACTCGTGCTGTTCAGAAACAGCAGGAACACGGAACGAGGCCACGGTGGGATAAAAAACACAGACAAGATGACCTCCAACAAGGACAGACTTCATCTGGACGTCTCTGTGAGCATCTGTCTGACTGCTGAGTGTAGTTAGCCTGTGTGAGCAGGCACGTGGCTCCATAGAAGTGGGCGTGAACATGACTGTGCAAACATATTGCACAACTGGAAGCCAGACAAGGACCGTGCCTATCTTCCCAGCATCCTGAATGAAGCAGCAGGCTTGTTCTGTCAGATGCGTTAGTCAAAAGAAGAAACACCATTCATGGCTTTTTGTAGAGTAGATATTGTAGCCGGAAAAGACTATGTTTGCATTTAAAAACCAAAAGTATGAATGGGCTTTTATTTTATTTACATGTGGTATTTTTCCCCCAAAACTGGAGTGAGTGTAAATCATTATTCACAAAATGTGGGTTGCGCTGCTTCCTGGCTTACTGCAGATTCCCCTCAGTATCATAAGGGAAGTGACAGCAGCTTGAGGAAACAAAGCAATAAGTAAAAATTAACATAAATTCACATGGTAATGTATTCAGCATCGGGCAACGACTTTCCATATAACAGAGCGACATGTTTTTAGAAAAAAGACTGTGTTTTGAGAAGAGCAAAGCAGAAAGAATTTGCAAAAGCGTCCACAGACACAAGTATAATGAACAAATATTAGGCGTGATATTTGGGATTCAAAATGAAGATAAACTATTCCAATCTCTGGGGTCCAATTGTGTGTCAACACACACACTTTGAATTCAATATTGAAGTCTCAAACAGGCATTCAATGTGAACACAAAGGAATTCTTCAACAAACAAATGGTAAACAAGTTAATTCAAAATGTATGTTTTATCAACAATGGCCACCAGTGATGATATTGGCACCTGAGACAAGGTTGAAAAGAACTGCAGTAATTTGGTTTCTCACACACACACACACACACACACCAAGTTTTCCTCCCTGCTGTATTCAGCCCAACCACTGAGCACGATGACAAATGCAGCCACAGTATTGTGCTGCTCTGTAATTAAATGGAGATATGGGGTCAAAACTCCCAACAGGTTGGCTGGCAAGAGATGAAAAGTAAATTGGCTCATTCTCAGTGACTTTACAGAAAGAATTGCATAAGCTGTATTTATAACTATAATTCAGATCGAAAATTACTTATCTTTTAAGTATCCTAATATGATGGGAACCAAAGTGTAATCTCTCCTAGAGTCGTTCAGCTTGGCCTTCCTTGATTCTTTAGAGATAACGACTGCGGTGGGTAATTGAGGGGACAGAACACCCACGCACGCACGCACACACACACACACACACACACACACACACACACACACACACACACACACACACACAGAGAGAGAACGGAAAATGGAGGTTATGTTACCTTCCCAAAGCTCCCCTTTCCAATGGCACGCAATATCTGGAAGTGGTCAAAGTTTACTGTGAAAAAAAACAGAGGAACACAGTGAGTATGAATTCAGCAGTTCAGCTACAAAAAAAGGGAACACGATATGTACAATCATAGAACAGTAGCTTTGAGACAAATTTGTTGTTGTTTCCAGCTCTGTACTCCGGTACCTCTGATTATTAAATCAAAATCAGTTCAAAAACATGTTCAGTTTCAAAACTGAAACAATGACTGTGATTTTTCAAGTGCTGACTCGAAGCATCCGTGCAATGACCTACATCAGATGAACACTGAAGGTACTGCAGTCCTTTGTCCATCACCTATAATGGTTGCAATTCTGCAATTTCATTTAGCTGAAACTTTTATCCAAAGCGACGTTCATAGCAGATACAACACAAGCAAGGATCTAGTCAGGAGAAAACAACCTAATGAAGTGCCACAAAACAGGTTCGAGTGTGATAATTGGACTGTGGTGTCTACAGGCAGTGCACACGTAATGGGATTTCTTTTTTTTTTTTTAGGTAGTTGCAAATCTTTTGCAATCAATACCTGGCTGAAGTCTGCAGCCCACACACATCACATTTCCCTGCTGATGCTCTGCCAGACCTGTACTGCACCCAACTTCCCTTCTAGCTTGCTCTGAGCAATTTTGGTTTTTCATCTGATCTTTAACAACACATACTCTATTTGAATGAGGTTAGGTGACAGTCTTTGACAGTTAAGACCATCCTGTTGTCTGCAGTTACAGGTTCACTGTCCTCCTGCACAGTCCTGATTATTGAGATGAACAGGCAGTTTCCCTGCCATGAATCAAGTCTTGTCATAGATTGAAAGAAAAGTTTAAAAGGCTTTTAGCCTCAGATTAGGCACAAGCCATGTCAGGGAAACTGAACCTAAGACTATGGCTACATTTAATGTGTAACATTAAAGCAGATCACTTACAAAGCAGACATGTATCTGATCTTATTACTGGCTACAACTGCAGCACATGTGCAGCAAGTTGTGGCAAAGCAAGAAGGGGAGATTTTGCTTTGGGATTGTTGCTTCTTCTATTTTTGGATCCAGCACTACACTTTGCAACTTCAACTCTTTCACGTTTGTGTAATATGGGATAGCTGACATCCACAAACTACAGTAGACTCAGTGAGGGATAAAGTTACTAAGCAACCACTATGTCGACGGAGTGGATGCCCTGTTTGATGAAATTTAATATTTCTCACACTTTAGGTAGCATCTTTGTGTTGCTAATTAACCACTAAAACAAAAGTACAGCTGAGGCTGATGGGAATTGTTTGTCATTAGTTTTGTAGTTTTTGGTCATACAAAAAAATGGATAAACGATGGTGCTAGATGAAAAGGTAATCCATTACACTTTGTGTTATCAAAAAAATAATAACATATTTAACAAATTTCATAGTGAACCATCCAATTGTAGCTAAGTACTTCATTCAGGACCAGAGAGGTGGACCAACTCATTGATATTGTTATTTTGAGTCAAGGCTAAGGCAGCTAAAATGTGCTGCAAGCCTTACAGTGATCAACCAGCCCAAATGTGAACTGCAAAAAAACTTAGAATAACAATTTCAACCAAAGCGCAGGACCACAGAAACACAACAATGAATGAATTGACATTGACTTACAATCAAACTCTAGCAAACAACATAAAGAACATTTTTGCTAGAATGAAAACCAGGTCATTTCTACAGTTTGTGAGAGAGAAATAAGGAATGGATATTTGGCAGACAAAAAAGAAATACAGTCAACAATTTTTTTTTCTGATAATGTCAATCAGTTGCACAGTTCTGTATTTTCACAGCTTTACTGAGGCTCTGTGCAACTAATTACATTTATGAAGTCAACCTCTTAAATGTTCTACTCTCTATCTGAGCAGCACATCAGAACTTCATAAAAAAGCATTCAGCGCATGGAAACTGACTGAAATGAGTCTGTGTCACAGAAAATTGAACAATTTTAACAAAGCCACAACAATTATTATCAAGATCAACCACTGCATGGTTAAATTTGAGTAAATGAAGAAATAAAAAGATAAATAAGAAAGACCCATGATCTCTAAATGAGCTTATCTGAGTGGAACATCAAAGCAGAGGTGAAGGCAGAGGAGTCTTATTTCAGAACAACATCCAGCCCACTGCACTGCAATCATTCCTTGTGTGCTTTTAATTCAATATGTATAATAGCAAAGTCAGATGTTTTGGCCCATTGCCGTCTTCAGTAGATGTGCATTCTGCAGACTGATAGGGTCTTCCTGTGTAAAATAAACCCTGAGTGGGAGGTGGGTGGATGGGAGTGGTAAGGAAGAGTTAATGACGTATTCTTCTGAATGAAAGGGAAAAATAAAAACCTCTGTATAATGTAGAGCAATCCAAGGCTCTGGAAATAAATACTAAATAATAAATAGTAACACTATTTATTATTTAGGTATTATGTCCACCTTTTCTACTCTGTAGTAGGACTGAACAACCTAAGGAAAATATATATATATATATAGCATTTTACTGATCAATACTGCAATTCTAATTCGGACTGAAATTATTTTATTAATTTCAACTACAAACCTGAATCTTTGCTTTATAATACAAACTAAAATATAACAGCAAGCATAACACACTTATTATATCTTAGTACTGGTGGAATCACTAAAATTAATGCTGTTTTAATGCATTTTAAGATTTGACTTGCATATTTAAATGTGCAATAGGCAACATTTTTACCATAAATATAGTATTAATATAGCAGAAAACAACTGTCTGCCATGTAAGGATACACTACTGTTCAAAAGTTTGGGGTCACTTAGAAATGTCCTTATTTTTTGAAAGAAAGGCATTTTTTTTCAATGAAGACAACATTAAATGAATCTTAAATACAGTCTAGACATTGTTAATGTGGTAAATGACTATTCTAGCTGGAAACAGCTGATTTTTAATGGAATATCTCCATAGAGGTACAGAGGAACATTTCCAGTAACCATCACTCCTGTGTTCTAATGCTACATTGTCTTAGCTCATCATGTTGAAAGGCTAACTGATGATTAGAAAACCCTTCTGCAATTATGTTAGCACATGAATAAAAGTTTTCATGGAAAACATGAAATTGCCTGGGTGACCCCAAACTTTTGAATGGTAGTGTATATGAATGCTGTTTCCATGCATTTTAAGATATGACGTGCATATTTAAATGTGCAATATGCAACATTTTTAACATAAATATAGTATTAATATAGCAAAAACCAACTCTGCCATGTAAAGACATACTGGAGTTATGACTGAGACTAAGAGTGACCGTTCACACTGCACTAAAAAAGCAAGTATGCAGTCCAGTGTTCATGTGTTGCCCAAAAACCAAAAGAATTGAAAATCAAATGCATATTGTTTACCTAGTTAATGTGCAGTTGAGCTCAGAGAGAGTCTCTACTGCTGTTTCTAAACTCTTCTCTGTTCCTCTTTTACTCTGCTGTGAGTCTGTTTCCACACATTGGTCTGTTCCAATCCAGTGGACCAAGGAAACAGACCCAGACAGAAAGGAAAAGACACGAGGAGAGCGAAAGAGAGACAGGTAAAGCAAAAAATAAAAAATGCTCAACAGCTCTTCAGAGGGTTTTCAATGATTTTGAGTAATAAGGTTGGAATTATGATCTGTAATTGTGAAACTGGGGGATTCAAAGAGCTTCACTCATCTGCTGTTTTTTATAGTTGACTACAAATTTTGGAGCCAACAATCTGTTGAGGGAGTGTTGATTATTTATTCGGTGTTTCACCAATTTAAATCGCTTACACATTATGAACAAAAATGAACAGAGATGATAAAACAGTGATTAAAAGTTCAGTCAGGTGGTATTGGCAGATTGTGTTGTGCTATAAAGCTGCAAAGTCAGGACTTCGGATTTGGGACCTTAATCTTCAACAGACAACAACGTCAGTGCAGTCATGACATTAAATGTTCCTTAGTGTGTGTGTATTCTTTATTTTTTTAACAATTACAAAGACAGGTGAATATTGCGTTTTGTTATTTATTTATTTATTTTTTTGTAAAACTTTGTATCTAAAGGGTCATTCCAGAATTTGAGGACATTTTACGTCCCACCTATCAAATTTCAAATAACCCATGTACAAAATACTAAAACATGCAGTTGTTTTGTAAATATACTTCTCCTGAGACCAAGTCTAAAAAAATTAAGAGAAAAGAATTTTTTAAAATATTTTTTAAAATACCAAAATAAGTCTGGAGTTCCCTCTAAAATGCAATTTTTCTCTTGTTCCACCATCCTGATGACCAAATTGAACCTCAGATAAAACTGTTAAAATAAAACCTAAACATCCTTTTTTAGTATTATTATTTCCTGTAATTGTGGGAAAAAAAATGTTAATCAACGTTATATTTTAAATAATTATTATGCATGGAGTGTGTTCCACATGTTAGAATAACCTTTTTAGCTGGCAGAAGAAGAAAACAGTGAAACGCGTGACAAGCTGGAATTAACATCATCAAACAGTTTTCCAAAAGAATGGGTAGAGCAAAGCTATGTCCTCTCTTCTATTTCTCATAACATTGTCAGCCTTGATTGAATGTCTCACTCTACCTCATGCAACCCTGTTATGCATATTATTAGGATAAGACCAATTCTTTTTACTTTTTTCTTTACTGTTTTCCATCAGTAAGTTTGTCCTCTTGGTCAGCAGTAACAACTAGCTAAATATCTAGTTTCTACTCCTGAGAAAAAGCTAACAGTAGGATGGATTAACAACCCTGTTACTGTGATTAGAGTAGGGTTAGCAGACAACAAATAAAACATGGAATAAAAACGGTACCATTGATGTGTAAGCTGAGCCAATCAAGCCTTTGATAGTTTATTACCTATTTTTGATGAATATGGAGCAGAAAATTTTGAATTTTTCAAAAATTTGGAAGCCCAAATGTCCTCCGATTCTGGAATGACGCAAATACATTTTGCTGCCAATTATAAATACTGATATTTTATCTTGAACTTGTTTTACTATCTACTGATTTTAATTAACTGTTTTGTTTTATCTTATTGTATTTTATGTACAGCGTCTTTGAGTTTTTGGAAAAGCGCTTTATAAATAAAATTTATTATTATTATTATTATTATTATTATTATTATTATTATTATTATTATTATTATTATTATTATATATTCTCTACTTGCAACTCCGGTGGTCCCATTACAGACAGAAACCTATAGAGCTAATTCCTTATTTTTTCAAACACAAAATTACAATACAGAATAGTGTTTCTTCAAAAGAACATCTGTGACTGAAAATTTCTAAATGCTTCAGTTCATTCATATAAATGTTTTTCTTCTGTATTGTGAAGTCATCGTTGCATCATGGCATCAGTCCCTTTTGGTCAATCACTGATCAGGTGCATTCAGAGCTACAGTTTTTTACAGACAAGCACTCAGAGAGCGCAGTACTCTGCCAAGGCGACTCAGTCGTATCATTTCCGATATAAGTCCGCAATGATCGATTTGTAGTAGGATCGCAATCATGTGATCGTCAGCAGGCAGCTGACGTAGTGTTCACTTGTCGTCATAGTTACAGTGACACCATGCCACTATCTTGCAATGATACAGAAATTTTTAACAAATCCGTGGATCCAGACATTAAGCCACATCACTGCCAAAATCTAATGAGGTGGTCCTTGTGTCATTTCTGACCTTCCCTGAAAATTTCATCAAATCCGTCCATTTTTTAGCAATGTTGCTAACATTAATGTTGTGTAATGGTGCACACAGACAGACAGATTTCCAAATGAATAGACAAACGTATGCCGATCATCACATAACTCCACCGCGGAGTAAAAATAGTGGCAGCAACAGAGTCCAACTCCATTAAGGGTAAAAGTTTCCAAAGACACAAAGCCTCACCATTATGGGTTTGCTTTGAAATATCACAAAAAAAGAGGTGGTGTGTAGATTGTGCAAAGTGTCGCTGAGAGACTACAGCAGCGTAACAAATGACCACATGAAGAGAAAACACACAGGCACTCTTCTGGAAGATGCACCGCAAGGAAAAGCAGAAACATGCTGTTTGTTCATTAGTAGGTGTAGGAGCATTTTAATATCTTTTGTACTTTCAGCTGCTAAATGCACTCATAAAGCCCTAAATCGCCTGCATGCTACCTTAAAATTTCCATTAAATTAGTGTTTACGCTACAATCTGGGCTGTTTCTCCTTGATTGACAGGGCTTGTGTGTGTGTTCATGTGCATTGGGCTTGTTGTGAGATGCACTGATTGTTATCCTAAAATATTTTTTCTGCCATGATTTTGGGCACATTTGATTATATGTTTTGTGGAATGACATATAGTTTGCCAAAATAAAATGCATCAAAATAAAAATGTTAACAGGAAAAATTTTGTTGTCAATAATCTATAAAATGCTTGATAGATTAATCAACAAAAAATGGTTGTTCAAGGCAGCTCCAGTGTAAACAGATAAGACACATTCAGAGACCACATAACCAGTCAACAGCCATGATTTTGATGTTTTTGTTCTTTCCTCAACTCACAGAATTGACTCAAATTAGCCACAGCTGAGTAGCATTCTCATTAGTGAAATCAACTGTTAGTAACTTTCACTTACCGCAGATTAAGCCCTTCTTAATTAAGATCTGGATAAACTTGTTAGGCGTTTCTAATATTTTCTTTATGAACTTATGTAAAAAGGCTGCACAGCGGCTTAGTGGTTTGCACTTCCGCCTTGCAGCTAGATGATCACCGGTTTGCGTACCGGCCTTCCTGGGATCTTTCTGCATGAAGTTCATGCATGTGTGGGTTTTCTCCAGGTACTCCATCTTCCTCCCACAGTCCAAAAACATGCTGAGGTTAATTGGTAACTCTAAATTGTTCCTTAGCTGTGATTGTGAGTGTGATTGTTTATCTCAATGTGTAGCCCTGTGATAGACCGGTGACCTGTCCAGGGTGTCCCCTGCCTTCACCCTAAGTCAGTGTTTCTCAACTAGTGGGGCGCGCCCCCCTGGGGGGGTACAGAGGCATGTCAAGGGGGGCGCGAGCGACTGGGAGGAAAAGGTCCGTCTACACGGAACAAATGATCTGAACTATTGTTTTAACGTCAGCCTGTGTTTCGCGGCGTACAACAATGCTGGAGTTGCACTGGCCCATAGACGGTATATGCACTGGCCGTTCAGACTCGGAAGTACAGACTCCCGAGAACGGGAAAACGCATCATTAATGAGCAGTCGGAACACCACCGCACTTGATCACGTCACATGCTCGGCGCATCTACTCCCAATAATTTTACCAGCGATGTCAAATATACGGCCCATGGGCCAAAACCGGCCCGCCAGACGGTCCATTTTGGCCCGCGGGACGACTTTACAAAGGATAAAAATTACAACGACACTAACTGTAAATTGTAAATTTGTAAAACTGTAAATTTAAAATAATTTCTACACCTTGACAAGTTGTTTTGATCATAAAGTAAAATACTAGATTGTTCAGTTCCAGATACCCGTGACTGAATGTTTTGTGTTTTTGTAGATAAACTGTTATCTGGCAGTTACAATGCATGTGTAAATGATAAAGTGAGGCATAATAGGCTACTGTTGAAATTGAACTTGTTTTCCTTAAGAAATTTTAGGTTCATGATGTTTTATAAAAAGATAGTTCATTAAATGTGAACATTTTCAGAATGTACTTTTTTTGAACTAAAACAAAGGGGAAAGTTGGAGCTGTGGTTATTTATAGGTTATTATGCTGTGATTTAACTGGTGGGGCCCACTGGAGATCAGATTGGGCTTTATGTGGCCCCTGGACTAAAATGAGTTTGAAACCCCTGAGCTTTACTGTGAAAAACAACAAAATGGAATAAGATACAATAACACAGCACAGCCATGCATATTCATGTTTTAACAGTTTTTATATTTATATATATATATATATATATATATATATATATATATATATATCTCTACACACACACACACAAAGTTATTGAGGGGGCGTGGAAGTTTTTTGTCCTCCGAAGGGAGGCCCGACAGAAAAAATTTGAGAACCACTGCCCTAAGTCAGCTGGGATAGACTCCAACCCCCCACGACCCTAATGAGGATTAAGCGGTGTATAGATAATGGATGGATGGATGTGAAAGGTTTGGACTTGCATTACCCAAGGATTTTTTGAAAATGCACTGGTATTGATTTAAGCCAGAGAAATCAGTCACACAGTTACTATGTACTGCATGTACTATAATGTGGGAATGTGGGCTGATGAAGGCTGCCACTGGCTGACCTCCTCCTGGTCATTTGTATTACTGATTGAGACACACTGTGTGAGTTTGTGTGTGTGTGTGTGTGTATGTGTCTGTGTCAGGGTGTGTGTAGCAGTGCCCCAGGCAGATGTGGCCACAGCAGGCATGATGCTAACTCATGCAGCTCCTCCTTAAAAGTCAGCCAGCTTCTGAAGCTCACATCCTGATGTGTTCAGCCCCCTGTTCGTGTAGACAAGGAGTAATCATGAGAGAAAAAAGCACCTGCTGGGCGCTTCCAGGCGAACCCATAGCTGGCTGACCTATGCAGCCCAATGCAGGGTGAAGAGGTAAACCCCACAATGCTGGCCGCTCCCAAACAAAAGACAAAGGTGTGGTTAACGTGTTTGGTCTGGAAGATAGACTAATCCAGTGTGGATTCTCAGTCTCTCAGTCTTCTGTACATGACTGATCATCTCATATGGTGTGGCTTTGACTGCACCCTGGCGCTGCACACTAAGACACTGTACTATGAACATAGCTCTCCATGTGGTACTAAGAAGGATAAAGCAAAATGTGAATAAATGTAAATGCAACATGGTGTAGATTCAGCAGTTGAGAATGATAAAGCATTTTTTTCTGGGTCCCTTACCAAACAAACCAAGAGAAGCGCTGGATAGATGGTTGAAACCCCCCTCAGGAAGGTTTCTGATATCAGAAATCAGGAGGGAAGTGCTTCATAAATTTTTGCAACTTTACCAGACTGGCAGTCCAACATTCACAACCCCTTTACAGAGTGATGAGCCAGGAGTACATAGGAAACAAAGTAAGTCTTGCCTGAATATCTCTCTCAGACTCTCTTCTTTCACTCTTTACACAAGTATTTCTATGCGTTCTCGTGCTAACCCAAGGGCAACACAGTGAATACCCTCTAGGAGTGAAAGAGTGCAGATTGTTGTCTATTGACCTTCCACATGGCTGTTTTACAAACTAATTCTTTTCTAGGGTAACCCTGACCTGGACCTCTAATGAAAATTATTCGCTAACAATCTGTTCGCTCAGATATGACCGTAAATCCAGGGAAAACAAGAAAAGCACTCAGAGAGCGCAGTACTCCACCAAGGCTCTTCATTCCTCCATATGGCATTGACTGAAATGCAGCATTTTTTTTAAATAAATGCAGTATTTGTTTATTAGTTATTGATGATCATATAATGTTGCAATTTAATATAGATGTACCCACAAACAAAATGACCTTGCGCTGAGCACAGGCGTGCGTTATGCATGTGTATGTTATGTACAGATACCGAATCGCATGACCTAAATATGTAGTGGGTGGCGGGAATTGATGGGACTCGGAAACACTCCCACAATTCAATATATATATATATATATATATATATTTGGCCTCTTTGCCGTTATTGTATAGGACAGTGGAAAGAGAGAGAGACAGGAAACGTGGGTAGAAGAGTGGGGGAATGACGTGCAGTAAATCAGTAAATGGCCATGGGCTGGATTCAAACAGATGACTACTGCGTCGGGGACTATAGCCAACTGCTTACGGGTTGCCTGCTCAGCCAGTTGAGCTATCTGGGCACTCATATATATAAATATTTGCCTATGTACAGTTGTCATAAACAAGGAAATTAGGTACAGAAGCCAAAAATTTGTCAAATGATGACTTCAATTCCTAAGATGGCAGTGTCCTAAGTGTTGACAAAATGCCTGAAAGCTTAATTTAAATTGATGATGAATAATTTGCAAACGTCTGAATAGATATATATATTATTATCTATTTTATATGTGAGAATAAACAGGTCTTGTAAACAGTATGCAACATTTAGGTGCATACTGTTGAATGTTTCTTTAATTTTTTTTAATTCAACAGTATTTTTGAATCTTTTGATTTTTTCTTTTTTTTAAAATATTGAGTATTTCTTTTGCTTTCTGTGCCACTAAGGTGCACACCGAACTACAAATGTTGTGTCATTCCAGCTTGATTTACTACACTGTATCAATTATGGGGAGCCAAGTGAAACACTAAATACAAAATTATCTTTTAAATGATGATTAGCAAAAATAGACCAATTGCTTTTGTATCATCTGGGCAGCAAAGTCTATTAGATAACAAGCTTGATAATAGATATACAAATGTAAACTACATGATGAATGAAGGCTTTTGTAAAGTGGGTGTATGAGTATTAATGTGGCGGGTTTGCTGAAGCGTATTTTAAATTCAAGGCCTCTAATCTTAGACTATGGGCAGCTAGTATGTGGTAATAAAAAGTTAATGAGCTCCACTGATGTGGTGAATCTGATCGCTGTTTAATCTTCGACTTCATCTTTATCAATCAGTCTGCAGGAAAACAAATGTATAGTCAAAATCCGATCGATTTAATGTGTTTATCTTAGCTTTAATTTGTCATATATAATATATCATGAAGTAGTTTATCACAAACTTTGTGTTTTTTTCCACTTAGAACACATTCTATTGCCCATTACCACTATGAAAGTAAAGGCCCACAAAAATGATTTATCCCACAGCAAAGGTTCCCCTCACAGGGTGTTTACTTTTCATGAAGCCGTAGTTAAACCCTGAATGTTACTTCAACATAAGGAGGCCAACCTTCGCAGACGTGAGACGTGTCTGCTGTTATTTACAAAGGAAACCTGAGAGCCCTTTATTTTCCATTTTAAGAATATGATTGCATATGACAGATATTACAGTCCAAGCCATCCATCGCTACTGTTGTTTTGACCCATCGATCCATGAATCCTGGATCACAGCACTTCCTCGAAGTATGAGTCACCGGTTAATGGGAAGCAAAACAAAAGTAGCGCCTCTCCTTTTAACCAGCCGGGTGAAAGGAGCTGCTCTTCAGATTAAGGGGCGAAAGAGCTCCAGGCCTTGTTCCATGCTAAGGGGATAATTAGTATGGACACAGCATTTCCTGTAACCATCCATTCATGCACCAGGCTGGCTCCCACATGCTGGGAGGAAGAATGATGTGGGAGGCAATATAGGTCTTCTATGTCATACAAGCTTTATACTGACTTCAATCACAACATGTTAGTGGAGCGTCTCCATGCTGACTGAGCTGCAAAATCAAACGCTAGAGGTGAATTGCTTGCAGTTTAGTCAATAAATGGGTTTGCAGCAGCACAAATATTTCATTTTTCAATGTCAGCCTTGAAAAAATGTCATCTGAGAGTTTTTCTTTTTATCCGTCCAATATATTAACAAACTCTCTGTGACTATTGAAACGTGTTTCAATGAATGCTTTTTTCCAGTACCGGCAGTGAGTATCCGTACTCTTCTTTCCCAGCTTCAAGTGGTAGATTTCAACACAGTTGCCACAGGGGGTGTTGAAGCAGATGATTAAAGGTCAGAGGGCATCGATTTGTTAAACAAACAAGGGAAATTTTCATGACAGACCCACGCTGAGTAAGAAAAGCTTCAATTACCTTTCTGCTCTTATAACACTTGTGAAAATGATCTTAAATCAATGGAGCACTACTGACTGCATTTATTATTTGTGTCATGTCATGGTCAAGTGGTGCTTCAGAGAAACCAGCACGATGAGAGAGAGGCTGGGTTGAAAACCAGAATCACTACAGTATGCCGGCTCCATCAAGCAGCGCTCAGGTTTCATTGGACGGTGCACAAAAGACAGCGGCTGAACCCTGCAGGTAACTGCAGCCTGTAGGTAGTGTGAGTGAATTAGATTTAGCACGGAGACAATGGGAGAGTGACAACAGATTCTCCTCTGTGTGGACTGTAAGCTGCTGACACACTAGGATGATATGCTGAGTAGGCTCCACAGGGGTACTCAGTGGATGATTGGTTCCTGTGGAGGAGTTGGTATTGGCTTGAAGCCCATGTCAAGGGGCACGAAAAGTGTGAGTCTGAGACTGTCTGAGAGTGAGTGAATGTGTGTGTGTGTGCTCATGAACGTAAATCTTCTAATTACCACAGTCATAATTCAGCCCTCAGTAAAAGATGCGCACGCTGTATTTATCTAATCATAAAGCAGAACTGGGAAGTGGGAAAAGCAGCTGGTTGCACAAGTGTTTATGCCAATTCCGTGCTCCCATTTCAAATGATGCCCTCAGTGTTCCTTTACACAGAATCGCATAATGGCCCGAATAATTTAATAATAACTCATAAACTGCAGGTTGATGTAACGACCACTGGTTTTTAAATCTGTTCCGAATAAAATCCTCAGCGATGCATTGAAGCCAGGCGTAAAAACTACTTCACTGTTGCAGTTGAGAACAAATACACAATAACTTTTGAATTTGTCGAAAACTTACTCAGAATTCTGCAGTAAACTGTTTAAGCTGCAGACTGTGATATTGGTTTTCCACCCTATAAACTTTATCCTCCACTTCTAGAACTGCACCTGATATAATTTAAAGTGATATGAGTGGGTTTTATGCCAAAAATGCACCTTTCCCCTCCATTCACCCTAAGTCAGCTGGGATAGACTCCAGCCCTCCCCGCGACTCTAATGAGGATTAAGTGGTGTATAGATAATGGATGGATGGGTGGAGGTCTGTACTGTCAGCCTTTTTGTAAAGAAGCAGATGTTCTCCAAAGCAACTGCTCATTTTTTGTTTTTTATCTCAACATTACCTGTGAAGGTGCCCCAACTGTCAATTACTATGGAGAAAATTAATAACACTTTAGCTTGCAGAACAAAGGCCCCCCATATCACTGTGTAGCTCATCACGTCTTCTAGGTATTTATAAGGTCACCACTGATGACTATTTTCTTTTATTGGGTCAATTAACCCAAATGATGAATTTTTCTCCAAAAAAGCAAAATCACCACTTCATTTAGGTTAACTTGGTTTTGATGTCACTTTATAATGTAGCATAGTTGTAACACTGTTAAGTTAAACTGGCAACTCCAGAATGGCAAAAACAACAAAAAGAGGGCTCATTTTTTTAAGTCAGTTGTGCAAATCCAAAAGTGATCCAAGTCTCTTAATAAAGTAAAAAAAATAAATAAATAAAAAATTGGTCGTAAATTAAGCACAAAAGCAGCCGAAGCAACTGGTTTTCTGCCTATTGGGAAATTGTTCTTTGACTTTGGTATGTCCCCAAACCCAAAGCACAGATGTTGTCTTTACCTCATATGTGAGATGACATCGTGGTTAAAACATCAGGATTTAAACAGTGCAGCTGCTTGGATTTCTTATACATTTCTTTGATAATCTCACAATTGTTCCATTGTCTTACAACTAAAACAGAAAAATATGTAAATGAGAACAGTTTCATTAGGAACTAGGTTGCATTATAAAGTGTGTATGTGTGTATATAGTACACTACTGTTCAAAAGTTTGGGATCACTTAGAAATGTCCGTATTTTTGAAAGAAACGCATTTTTTTTTCAATGACGACAACATTAAATGATTCAGTCTAGACATTGTTAAGGTGGTAAATGACAATTCTAGCTGTAAATGGCTGATTTTTAATGGAATATCTCCATAGGGGTACAGAGGAACATTTCCAGCAACCATCACTCCTGTGTTCTAATGCTACATTGTGTTAGCTAATGGTGTCAAAAGGCGAATTGATGATTAGAAAACCCTTGTGCAATTATGTTAGAACATGAATAAAAGTGTGAATTTTCATGGAAAACATGAAATTGAGTGTATGACCACAAACGTTTGAACAGTAGTGTATATGTGAGCACAGAGAGTGAGAGCAAAGCAAACAAATGTAAAATCCGTTCCAGCTGAATAACACCAGTGTGTTTGCTCTTCAAGTGTTTGTGTATTGTGCTGTGTTGCTGTAGTATTCCACTGAAACTTTGCACAGCGTATAAACCCCTGTAATCTCACACGTTTGGAGCTATGGGTCTTTTCGAAGCTTTTACTCTGAACGGAGTTGGACAAGCCAAAAGGGAATGACATCATGACACAGGAATTACGTTGTGACTGAAGAAAAACATTTTTCGACAATGAGCTCAAGAATTTCAACAAATAAAACAGAAATAACGTGTGTCACTTCAAAGTACTTACACTGACACATTTTCAACATTAACCTTTTATGTCGACTAATTGCAGCAGCTCTAATCCCTTTTTTAGAATACGTTTAACTTTCCCTCATTACTGTTACAGTTAAAAGTTTAGAATCAGTCCTTGTGACAAACTACTTTGTGAGATAAATCTGTTCAAGTCACATAGCAGCAACAAGCCAATAACCTTGGTGGTAGTAGCACAGGGAGCTTTGTACAAACTCATCAAAAGCTCAGCTTATTTCTATAACGTTTGCAGTTAATAGAATCAATGGTAATACAGAGGATGATTAAAGAGAGAAGAGGGGAGGCTAGGCAAGGTGAACCATGGGGAGGACACCTTCAAGACCACGGAAATACATTATGCAATGAGATCATTAACCTTGCTAATTACGCCCTAGGAAATACTGACTTGAATAGTTTTGGGGTCTTGGGAGATCACCTTTCAAAGCAATTTTCTTTAACTGGGTAACTTTTAGAAAGTGAAATACAAAACAAACTGTAGCTCACAGAGAAACAGTTAAAGAGTGTGTAATTAACACATAGAGTCCATGCAGGGAAGAAGAAACTGATGACACATCCAACATTCCAATAATGTATCAAAACTAATATGAATTTAAAGAGTGGCACAAAACTTCTATAGTCATATTTTGGCATCAATTATGAACCTAAGACAACGTAATTTGCATGAGCCTTTCTTTATTAGTCACCATCACAGTTGGTGCCCCC
The DNA here is from genome assembly GCF_022539595.1 of Amphiprion ocellaris. NCBI lineage: Eukaryota > Metazoa > Chordata > Actinopteri > Pomacentridae > Amphiprion > Amphiprion ocellaris. Next base: position 24,509,704 of record NC_072781.1, on the reverse strand, counting down.
GGCACAACGAGGGTTGTGTGAGGGATGGAGGAGTGGGGACTGATCAAGCGTGATGAATTATGAGTTAAACTCATATACAAGTACCTGTGGTTCGGCGAGCTGTGGCATGATTCACTACAAACAGATGCTTGGCATTGTTTGCAGTGAAGATTGTGGATTTATGTCCTTTATGCCATGTCACCTGCTTGAGAAATGGTAGTTGGATTCTCTATTTTATGGTACTGCAAGGTATGAAAAAATACAACGGCAGCAATGTCAAGAATATGAATTAACAAAAAACATCTGGCTCAGTCAGTTCTAATATCTCATGTTGTTTTGAGTATAAGCCGTATCTTTATCCAACAGTGTCACTTTGGAGATAAAAGCATGCGTGAACATGATGTAGTGCCCTCTTCTGCATGGATGACTGTAATTTTGACATTATTGACATACTTTTTCTCTCATTATTCCCAGATAAAAAAAAACACTGAGAGAGAAGGAGATTGACATTCCTCAGCAAATCAAACCACTCCCCACAACATCTCATTCTCCACTATGTGGCCTCCATGGGTTCCACAAACAGGATATATCTAACTGGAAGAGAATAACTGCATGATCAATAAACTGGACTGATGATACTGTCTTGCTGTCACCTGAATTGGATGCATCAAGCTGAGCCAGAATCCTATTGAGGACTATGAAGAAGGCAAAGCACTATCCTAATGGGGAGGCAACCTAATACGTTTGATGTCAGTAGAGCCTTAACACATTGATCTACGCGATACCACCTAATACGATGGAGCCATGGTTCACCGTGCTCATCCCATTCATGTCTCCAAGTGTTGTGCTGAGATGGCAGGTTTGGAAAAGCCAGGGATTGAAGTTCACTCACACATTCCAAAACCTATCACCTGTATGAGTTTAACCACTCTATGCTAGGTATACGAAGTGAAAGTAATTTAAAAGTAGCAAGGCAGCAGAGTGTGACCAGTAAGCGTTTTCATTGGTCATGCTTGACATTTAGCAGGTTCACCTCTTTTTGTGTGTAGGATTCATTTTCCCCACCAATATTCTGAACTATATCACAGATTGGTGTTAGTGTTCTGTGAGTAGCTGTAGTGGATTCCTCTGTTTGCTACCGCTGGCTGCTTGTGCTATCGTGCCCTGTGCTCCAGCTTATTGCTGTTTGTGTAGCTTGTGGTTGGCCTGTAAGAGCCACTGCAGTTAGTTTTCTATTTCAATTCATGATATTTTGGGTGTAAGCAGCACATTTTGCATTATTTTTTTTACGCTCGTTTGGCCATGTCATGTATTTCTAGTTGCCCTGTCAGTGAATTCTAAAGTATGTTTTTACTATCTCCTTTATGCTCTTTTTTTGGTATTATTCCAGTGTGATCACGACATTTACCTTTATTTGCAAATTCATCCTGCTCGTGCTGTCACACAGTATTATCCCATGTCATTTCAGATGACAATACCATGTCTGAGAGAAATCCTGTGGGGCATCGCCATGTTCAGTTTGGGGAGGGTTCATTTGAGAGAGTGAGCCTTTAGTGATTATGAATGCACTGCTGACCAGTCAGCATTAACCCATTAGTCCTTGCTGTTAGCTCCATATCCACTGCATAGTAAATGGTGTTTTTTCTTCTTCATTTGTTATTGTCAGAATAAACAGAGATCACCTTCAAGAGGTCACAGCGTTTACTGGCATCCTGATCATAACAGCATAATGCAGAAGCCTACTAGATACACTTATTATTTTTGGTGCATAAAAATTATGTGCGGGGACACTTAAATGACAAACATAGAATATATTAAGCATTAAAACTACTCTTTTTGGATACTCTGAGAGTCTACACTACCGTTCCAAAGTTTGGGGTCACGTAGAAATGTCCTTATTTTTGAAAGGAAAATTTTTATTTTTTTTTCAGTGAAGACTAAATTTATCAGAAACACAGTCTAGACATTGTTGATGTGGTAAATGACATTTCTAGCTAGAAAGGGCTGATTTTTAATGGAATATCTACATAGGGGTACAGAGGCCCGTTTCCAGCAACCATCACTCCTGTGCTCTAATGCTACATTGTGTTAGCTAATGGTGTTGAAAGGCTAATTGATGATTAGAAAACCCTTGTGCAGGTATGTTAGCACATGAATAAAAGTGTGAGTTTTCATGGAAAACATGAAATTGTCTGGACGACCCTAAACTTTTGAACAGTAGTGCATATATAAAGCTAACTCACAGAATTGCATTAAAATTCTTAACATTCTCACACTTATTCCTATCTGGCTGAACTATCTAAAAGCAGCTGATGGCAGTGATGAGAACCTATGTTGCCAAGGATGAAGAAACAGAGATGGATGTTAAGTCTCTGCTTTTTCTTCAGTCTCTTTTCTGGACCCTGCTCTTCTGTTTGCTGCTTCATTCATCCTCTGCATGTCCTGTCCCTGGTTTCTGCTTGGAGATTTGTTGTTGTCTCTCTGTATGGATCCTGGTGTGAACTGGTGATCTGTCTAGAGTATACGCCACCTCTTGCCCAAAAGTAGCTGGGACGGGCTCCAGCTCCCCGTGAACCTCTACAGTTGGAGACAGATAATGGGTTGATGGATGGATATCTGTTGTTGTTCTGTTCACCATGCCGGCCCAATTCAGCATGATCACCTGGTTTAATGTGAGTGTGGAGTTGCTGGGCAACAGTAGCAATGTTCAATGAAAAAGGTAATAATATGGTGAAAAAAGCAGAGTAGAAGTCTCCAAAACAGCATGTCCAAAGATGGCACACCTTAAAAAAGTCAAAGGAAACACAATTGTGATTGAAAAGAAAGTAAAAAGACATAGAACACTGTAGCACATAGTCCAAAAATGTCTTCAGCTGATGGGAAATAGTGTAGTAAAAGCCTATGAAACTGCTGCACAACATGCTTTTGAGAAAAGTGCTGTTCCAGTGCTAGATCATCAGTTAGTGTAGTTAATAATGTCAGTGGGATCAGCCACAACTTTGATTTATCATAATTCTTCCATTACTTACAAATTTTGGTACTTTATTTAACAGCTGTGCTTCCACCTAGAACATTGGAATGCAGCTGGAAAACAACATAAAGGTGCTCCGAGTTCTCATTATTGAGTCTGCTCTGATGATTGTCATAACAGTGCTAATGTACAATACATACTTTCTGCCTAATAATGCCATAGATAGATACACAGTTCTCATGAAGTCCTGCATAACTTCCATGGAATGAGTCACAGCTCGGCCACACTTAACTATACTAAAATCACTATATGCATGCTACAATATATGTAGGCAGAGTGTAATAATTAACACATATCAAAGTAAGGCTCAATCCTTTTAAAATGTAAAGAGGTTTGACACAGAGCACAGAAAGTGAACTCTGAAATGTTAATGCAGAGCACATTTAGAATATGACCCACCCATCAAACCACACAGACTGAGAGCACACAGCGTGGACAAGCCAGTTGGACCCAGATCAAAAAACCTCCTAGCATCGATCCTTTCCTGTTCCGTCTTTGGAGAATACGCCTCTGCTTCTAATCCAATCCCATACCGTCTCCTCTGTACTATGTTATCAGTATGTGTACAAGCTTGTGCACTGATTTTGCTGACAGGTTTTCCATCTGCATACACAGTGCAGAGAAACCACTATGCCGTACACTTAGAAGCTTTATAGCATCTGCAGCAGGCACCACTGGATGTGATGAAGGCTACGTGCTTTGCTCAAGTTCTCATGATGGTAGTTTATTATCTCTACACAGACACTGGCAGAAGGATCAGAGTCGCAGTGCATGTGACATTCCACTGAAATCATAGCAAGACCTGCTCTAAAGAACTCATTTGTTTTGCAGCTGCTTCTTCTTCCACATGATTACTGAATATTTTATAGCCGTTGTAAGCCATATTTCTTGGTATGTAGTAGTCAAGCTGCTACTGGGACACATTGAAATCTTTGATATTGAGCATTCGATTGGGAGGCAGTGGCAGGTAGACTTACTGTACAAAGCAACTCATTTTGCTACCGGCATTTTCTGAGTGTGAGTGCTGGTTACGGGCCATCTTGATCTCGACCTTGCACGGATCTTCTTTGATCTCTACTGATGGGATTCTCATTATGACATAAGGAGAACGACTCACATGTTCTTTTGATCAGCACAGGGACGGCTGCATGTGCCTTAGATGGTGATAGAGGGGAATGTGGAGGCTCGAAATATTATGTTAGCAGCATCCTTAATTTGAAGCCGTTTTTAAGACCATGATCATAGTGTACAGTATTTATTTTTACTAAAATAAAAGCATATTTGCCACAGACTGTGAAAAATATGGATTAGCTAGGAAAAAATTCAACTCAATTTCTACAGGTACAGTACTTGTTAATGACAAAGGCAAGCCTCTGTAAATAGTTCCTTTAGACACGATGTTTTCCACTTAAGAGGCTTGCATGTAGCCGAAGTTAACTGGTGACAAACAAAGTGAAATGCTTGCTGTCCTAAATTTCAAACTAACACGACAGGAAAGTGCCTCAGCAACATGCTGAAGGCCACGTTTGATGAATCTGTTTACTTAAATCACTATCATCACATAGCAGCCATCATCATCATTTTCTCCTTGTACAATAGAGCACTAATACAGTCTAATTAGAGGCTCTCTAAACAGAGCAAATCATTAACATTCAAGAAATGCCACAGAGCTCATTGTTGTTACAGGCGTGACAATTTCAGCTATGGATCTTAACTGATAATTGGAAAAGGATAGGAGGATACACACAGAGGGTGTGCCGCTGCAACTATATACTGAATTCAAGTGGTGAGTCGCAGCTCCCTGAGGGTGACAGTGTCATGTGTTTGTACCGTCTTTGAGTCATCTTGCATGTACATTAATTGTCCTTAGAGTGTTTTTTGATCTTCATCTGCTGGATGTCTTTTATGAGAACACAAAAGAGTCATGCTGCAGGAAAATTAAAGCAGCCATCAAGGCTTTTCTGTCTTGGTCGTTTTTGTGTTCTGCACTAATGTGAAGAAAGTCTATTCAAAAACAACTAGTGGAGCATGTGATTCATACACCATACCTTGTTGCTGAGGTTACTCATAAAATTAGAATGAACTTGATTTAATAATAATAATAATAATAATAATAATGGATTAGATTTATATAGCGCTTTTCAAGGCACTCAAAGCGCTTTACAATGAATCCATTATTCATTCACTCACACATTCTCACTCTGGTGGTGGTAAACTACATCTGTAGCCACAGCTGCCCTGGGGCAGACTGACGGAAGCGTGGCTGCCAGGCCGCACCTACGGCCCCTCCGACATCCACCACCAACATTCATACACCAGTGTGAGTAGCTGCACTGTAGGCAAGGTGGGTAAAGTGTCTTCCCCAAGGACACAACAGCACATGACTAGGACAGAGCAGGAATCGAACCGCCAACCCTTCGATCATGTGACGACCCGCTCTACCACCTGAGCCACAGCCGCCCCGATTTGTCCGTGCCTTAAACAAGATCAACGGAGGGCACAGATCTAGGATGTGCACATCAGCTAGCAAAGTTTCACAACCATTAGAAAATAATTGGTTGTGAAAGCAGTCAGACAGTGCAGTACTCCACCAAGGCTGCTCAGTCGTTGTATGATTTCTGACAGATAAGTCCCAATAAGTCTGCATCAATGGATTTGTAGTAGGATCACAATCATGTGATCATCAGCAGGCAGCTGACACAGTGTTCACTTGTTGTCATAGTAACAGTGATGCTATGCCGCTATCTTGCAATGATACAGAAATCTTAAACAAATCCGTGGATCCAGACATTAAGTCACCTGACTGCCAAAATCTAATGAGGTGGTCCTTGTGCCATTTCTGACCTTCCCTGAAATTTTCATCCAGATCCATGAGTCCATTTTTGAGTAGACAAACAGACTAACGGACGGACAAATGTATACCGATCATCACATAACTCTGCCGCGTTCCTTGGCGGACTAATTAACTTTGACCTTATTATTACCAACATACATGTATATACTAAGCAAAATATGAACATAATGATTATTGTCAACTTTTACCACTTAAATGTGGTCACACTATTTTATGGGTGCCAAACACTCCCCAACAACAAATGTGGCTCTGGACACTTAGACCTTAAATTACATGTTTTCATTCAAAATAATTTCAACATTCTATTATATTCTATTCTATTACAAAATTCAAATATTTTCAATGTAAAGAACAAAGCCGCTGCTTTGTGATGGTCCTGCCCCTGGAGGGGCTAGCCTAGGACACAAAGAGCTGGTCACTTCTCCGAAACCCCTTTGGCCTGTCCATATAAATCTGCAAGGCACGAACTGGACACAACATGTGCAGCCCCAAGTCTTCTCACTCAGTTATTGTAGTCCATGCAACTCAGACAGGGGTGTGACCAAACAAGAGACGCAACTTTGACATAATTATCTTAACCAATAGTTGGTTACATTAACAATCTATAATCGAATAATCTACACTGTTATCCAGGAAGTCACTGGCAAACATTTTATATTGTCTCCTTCATTTTCTTTGCTAAATCAGACACTGGGCAATCTTTTTGCTGATGTTATTTCTTGCTAAAAAATGTATATCATTGTGGTGGTCTGCTCCTCAAGTCCCAACAGTTGATACGTGGTTATTACAGATTTCAACTTTCCTCCCTCTGGAAAAACTGATTTATGATCTGAATCATAAATCTAAAGACTTCTGGAGAGTCTGGCAACCGTTGCAAACTTTCCTACAAAAGCTTTAACTTTGCCTTTGTTGAGCATTAACTACTAACTACTCCTCTTTAATTCTTTCCTCTTAAGGGGTAATGTATATTTGTTTTTGGAACTTTGTCAGACAGATAGACGATAGGTGTTTTTTTATGTCTATATAATTACTATGTGCTGCAGCGCTTGGTGTTAATGCTGTGTTTTTACACCACACCGTGGTTCGTTGCGATTGCAAACATGGAACAGCCTGTAATATGAGCGACAATCTTTTTGGGTTGACACAGTATGAAACACAGCAAAGGAGCTGCAGTAAGAGGTACTACTAATCTAAAACAAATTGTCTGACATACATATCCCTCATCTGCCTTACTGCTTTACTGACTGATATATTTTTTTTACATAACGATATATGTAATTGCTGTTGATAATTGATGTTTGTTAAAATATCAACAGCAATTAGCAATTAAGTGTTAACACTTAAAATCAGTGTCTCCATGGGCTGTTTTCTGTGAGCAGTGTCTCATGAGTGGAGTTCCTAATGAATGGCTCTCATTTCACAATTTTATTGAGTGAAGCCACACTATGATTAATATTCAAATAATTGCATCTCTGTCAGATGTACAGTATGTGCACAATCTTCATACATGAATAGTAAAATAAACCCTGAATGGCTGGCACACATATAGTCGGTGATACTATATGTCTGTGAAAACTTTGTGGATTTTTTGTCAGCGCAGACGGATGGCAGCATTAAGGTAGGACCCTATAGTTTCTGTGATAACCTACCAACTGTGATTCATCTACCAGAAGCTTACTTGAGCTTGTCAACTTTTGTTGGAGTCACAAAGGTTGGATGTTGCTGGTTTCTAATAATTACATCCATTTCCAACCATTCTGTAAAACTGTAAGTAAGACTTCTTTCTCTGAACTTAGGCCCGGGGGGTTAACTTCTAGCAAGCTGCAGAGATTGCAAACCACAGGCAGAAGTCAATGTTTTATTTTTGTTCATCCAGTTTTCCTCTTCTTCTTCTGTACACACAGACACACTGCACTTGAGTTAGCGGTTAATGCCTTCGTGTCAGGACATTCCGAATCAAAATACATAATTACATCACCAACTAATCGACAATTATGTTTGTTGGCAATAAATTTGGTCATCAATTTATGTAGACTGAGTCAAATATTCATTCACTCCCACTCAGATACTGTGGTGGAGCAACTCAGATAGGTGTGTGACCAAATATTACTTTGAAAAAAGTGAAACAAGGCATTTTAATGCCAGCTTTACTCAAATTGAAAACAAGCCTGCATGAGCTGTTTTCTGAGTTGTTTTTTCTGCGGATCATGCATTTTAAATGTCATTATTGCAGTCAATCATTGGTAATTGTACTGTCAGAGGCCAAAAACGTGACTGCAATTACTATTCAATATCTGTGCATATTCTTCACACTTAAACAGAAAAATGCATAAACCAGCCAAGTGTTTTTACTGTGCTCTGTTCTGTCAGAGCAGCCCAATTAAAATCCCGTTTACCAGTAGGGATGCTCTGATCCAACTTTTTCTCCACTGATACAAATTTTGATATCCAAACTTGATGTACTCGTTTGTTAAACATGTAATTAAATCAATGTATTCTGACCCTGGAAAGTTTCAAAACACCATCTAAACACACAGCACAAGAATTTTATAAAACAACAGTTCTAAAGTTTTAAAATGTTATTTCAGCAAATGAAAGTATCTGCATCGACATCTATACATTCACATTTTGATGCCAAAATACACATGGGGAAAATGCACCCCAAATAATTTAGAAAAACTTGCACATGCCCAGAGGTACTGAAGTGGTAATACACTGTTGGGGTTTGCTCTAATTCTCTAATAGCAAACTTTAGGCATCTGTGAGTATGGGCAGTATTCTGCAGCTGTCAAGTTGAGTGTCAAGTAAATCTTCACAAACAAGGAGCCATGTTGCAGGGAATGAAAGCGGAGATGTGGAATTGGACCTCCACACACAGAAATCACTACGGGACGCTGTATCGTACATCTAAAGGCTGTCAAGACGAAGAGGGACCAAGAAGAGAACACTTCAGAGAATATTTTTCCACTGCAGCATGGGGGCTCACGCAAGCACGGCACTGTCACAAAGAAGCATCATCTGGACCGTGTGAAACTTCTGAGGTTACCATGGCGATGTGTCCCTTTGTGTGTATGTTTTGTGTGTGTGTGTTTCTCTCTGTCTGTTACGTTACAGTACTGCCACATCATCTAGTCCCTGCATTGGCATAATTAATTCCCTGTGATTCACAGCTCCTGGTCCAGAATCGGCACATTGTGTATTCATCATGTCTTGGCTCATTAATAAAACACAAGAAAAGAATTGTGCAGGACTTATGGTGAACTACCTATTATCATATCTTCGGCTAGACAATACATATAGACCATCTAAACTGAAAGTCGGGTTAGTGTAAGTTTCTTCTGCAGCTTGATGTCAAGTAACTACTGTGAAAAAGAAAAGCAATGGATTTATTGGAAAACCCTACTCTACTCTTCTAAGGTCATCAACCTAAACCAGCACCACTTAAGGTGGAGGAACAGCAAGAACATTGCCTCTACACTTGGGTGTCTTTTCATACTGTAACAATTAATCAACTGTCATGAAATAAAGAGGACAGAGGAATTTTTGAGTAACTTTTCAAACAAGCATTATTATATGTGTGCATGTCCATTTTTATCCAATATCTGTTAGTTTTGCAAAGAGAGAGCATGCTTGTCTTTTCTGCTCTTAAACAGACTTCACTTTAAGTTCTAAGAAACTGCGAAGGACACTTTTCACTGCAACTGGCAGAAGAATCTGTAATAGTAATACTCGTTGGTTTTAGTATTAGTGACCTTTAGATTGTTTACACGCCAATTCTGATTGGACTTATTGGTCTGGGCTCATAGCAAATCGTGATTTATTGCACTACATCTGAGCAGCAAAGAAACCTAAATGTTTAAGAGTGCATTCACACTTGTAGTAAGGTTCTGTTGGTCTGGAGCAATGCAAAAATGACATAGTTTACATGTTCAAAGTGGCATTTTTAACATCGAACTAAAAGATATAGAACAAATGGCATATGGATAATGTCACGGCCTGGCTGGAAAGTTTTTGTGACGTATATTTTGCAAGGAAACTTACCAAATTTCCAAAAACACAATTAGAATACAAACCCTGTGTAAAAGCCTTTATTATGTTTTACATATACCTGATTAAAAGAGAACTTTCCAACATTTGTCATTCTGTGTTGATAGTACTGTGGGCAGGATATTGTTCGACACCGCAAAATAACTGGATAGAAACAGGCGATAGCATCAAGAACCACCACTCACGGGTCAGGTCCATAGGGTGAAGTGCTCCAGGTGTTGGTGAAATACTGCTTCCCCCAACTGGGACTGCATATCCCTGTGCAAGGGAAGCTGCCATGGCTGTCCCGACAGGAGCTAATATATCTCTGCCAGCCAGTGCATGACCGGCTAGTATGGAGCTATCAGAATTAGTGTGTGGCAATGCTCCCTGACACAGGCCTCGCGATCACTGGCCAATCAGGATTGCCGTAATGAGATAAATGCATCTGAGGCATACGCAGGGGGCATATCCCATAGTGAGATGTCAAAATGAATGCTAGGAATGAGAACCAAACTTAAGTTCCCAAAAATAAAGTATTTTCCAATTTATTCTGGTACAAGAAAAACAGAAAATGTCAGTTGTCTATAACTTACCCAGCACAAGCAGAATGTTCACTGCTGTATGCTTTTTGTAAATTAGGTTGGACATGCTAGCACTTTATCAACTTTATTCAGGGCTATATGGGAAAAAGATGGATTCTTACACAATGCTGCAGGAAATGTTTAGTTTGCCTGCACTTTTGAGAGAGCTTCCTACATATGAATTGGCTCAGGCATCATCAGCTTTGAAGACAGCCGCTCAGTGGGCCCAAACTCCCTGCTTCCTGTATATTTCAAACATGTTCTTCCAATTAAGGAGTGCATCTCAACAGCCAACCCTAACTGCTGCCACCATCCTCTTGATGCATTTTCAGTAGGACCTGGTTTCACTAACCACTGGACTGTGACACATTGCGGTGAAGAAATGGGCCGCGCTTCGGGGTTAAAATGCCATAGTAACCTCTTCTAGTGTTCGCAGAGTGATACATTAGGGATCTATTTAGAGAGAGGTGGGAGGTGGTGGGAGGGAGTGCAGTAGAGGGATAGGAGGAGAAGGATCAGTCACAAAGAGCCTCTGAGAGAAAGAAAAATTGTGATGGGATACTGTAAATAGAGTTCTATACTGTCCGGTGTGAGTAAAAGAAAATAGTTCAGGTATTGAGGTAAGGAAAAAAGGAAACGGAACTCTTTATTTTTAGCATTTCAGAGGTGAAAAGTACACAGAGGGCTGAATAATGCATCTTCACTTCCAATGCCAGCTGTCCTCACATGAACACATGCACGTATGTGCTTCAGTGTGATGGTGTTGATTGCAGGAGCTGTTTAATATGCAAGCATGTGCTGTATGCATGTGTTAACCCAAGTACAGATCACTAATATTTTCAATATATCACTGTACATCACTCACAGTGGAGTCTGAAGTGGGAACAGTGCAATACCAAGCTGTTGCTTTGCTCTCCAAACATAGGAAGAGATCATAATTTCGAAATACCAAAGTGTGCTCTGAAGCGCAACATGCATGGGGCTGCATTTAAGCGTGCGTTTAAGGTGAGAGGAGATGGACACTGTGGCCTACTTCTTTCCCCTTCACAGCTTTGATTTGAGGTCGAGGCAGGACACATCATGTTCTGTCCCAGATATACCTGACTTCTGTTAGTCCTCGCAGGTATTTAGGACAGAGCTGTATATTCAGGTTAGCAGTCAGGTGTGCATTCACATGATGCATCAGCCCAAACCCACTTTCTTAACCCCCTTCATTGTTAAACAGCTTTTTCTCCCTGGAGGTACGTCTTTTTCAACACCTGTAAGTAGCAATGTGGCTGTTTTTCATAGACCTCTGATTTGTGAAGTGAAGCAGGTTTGTTTGCATACACACTCCCCCCTGGGGTATAAGAGGCAGCTGGAAGGGAGGAGTCTCTGTCAGATTTAATAGTGTCACATTTCACTGGCCATTCAGTGTGAAACATTTTGAGAATGAGAATATGGATGTGTTCATTTCTGAGTGCTCAAGTACCCTGGAAGTAATCTGATTTCTTACACATCATGTAAATGAAAAACTTCTTAATTGGGGATAAGGGATTAAGAGAAATCTATTAAAATGGCTCAAGTTCAGCTGGAAAACCTGAATTCGAGCCATGTGTGCCCTGGGTTTCTCAGTCAGCTTTTACAAGAACGCTTGGCATGACAGACTTAAGACAGGGGAAGTATTGCTTTGTGCAGCTGGATGAAAGACAAGATTATTATGTGTAGCGGTGCATCTTACTGTCCAAAATAATTAAATCCAAAGCCCCTGGTTAAAAAAATCCAGCTGCGTGTGGGGGAGAAATCTGATTATCTACCAACTGCATGTAAACCTGGGTTTTACAGATGTAAGCACATTCTCTGGTTTCCTGCCTTATCCTGATTTCTGCCAATAACTGTGCTTCTTGTGTGCATGCAAACGTAGTGAGTGTGACAAACACTCTGGCAACACAAGCGAGCTCAAAGCGCTGCATAAAGAAATACAGAGATGATGGGCAGTGTGGAATTCTGACTTCAAAGAGGCTGGTCAAAAGGCTGGCTGTCCTGTCCTGTCCTCTGCAGTGGTTTAAAGAACAGAGTCACCTTCCTCTGACCTCATTCTCTCAGTTACATATAGCCTCACGGAAAAAAAACAGTCCAGTCCATGATGGACAGAAATACCAATGCTGTCTCCAAGAAATGTGCCTGTACAACTTCAATGCACAAGCAAATATGTTTTGAAAGAAAATGAATTATATGACGATAGAAGGTTGTTAATGTATGTGTTTCACAAATACACTAATACAGAATAGATCAGTATAGTGTTCAGCGACAGCGTGCATTGTTTGGACAACACGCATTCATTGTACATCTTACAATTCAATTGCTCTGGTTTAATACAGAAAAAAATCCACAGTGACTTGATTTGCAACGCTTTTATTTACATTTAACCAATACCACGATCTTTTCCTAATCTTGTGTTCTTGTTGGCTAAACCCAGTCTCAGACAGGGGTCTGACTGAAAACACTCGTCTATGTGTAATTTGCATGCTCAACATCCAGGCAAACCACCTATGTCAATTCTGATACAGTTCATCAGCTTGGTGCTGCATTCATTCACACCTAACCTCTGAATGTAAATCAGTGAGTGATTACACTGTCACTACAACATAACTGGGAAAGCACTTCAGTTGTACAGGATTAGAACTTCTAGGAGACGGGGTTGACTATAAATTTCATTCATAAATTGATAAGCAATTTCATCCTTACAAGTGTAGATGGCACTGTGTTGCTCCTGTGTAGTTAACAAACTGTATCTACTGTTGTGGATTTCATTAAAGAACTTACTACTGCATAACATATTCATAGAGATCAATCAGTTACTGGAATTGACCATTCAGAAACCCCATTCAACCAACAGCTATTCTCCATTCATAGCAAAGCAGCATTAACTAGGCAGGTGTGCCAATCTTTGGATTTTTAAATATGTTAAACCAGTTTGCTTCAGGCTAATAAGAAACAAATTCAATATTCAGTGAGTTTGGTGGACTGAATATTTTTTCTAACCTTAATAAAAGCAAGGGGAAAAAACAAAAAATAAAAGGAACACTGTAATGGATGAAAATGTCCGTCTCTTTTAGTTTACTTGGGTTGCATTTACCTATTGTAATGTTAAAAGTGAAGGTTGAAAAACAAGCAAATAAGCAGCCAAACAGGGTTATGTTACGATGAAATTAGACAGATTTTTCCTTGTCATACTTAGAGGACTCACTAGCTGTTCACTGCATTCAAGATTTTACTGTTTTTTTTTTTTTTTTTTAATGTCTTCTACTTTTACTCTACAACTGCCTGAGATGTTGAGCTTTAGCCTCTCTCCTATTGCTTCATTATCTATCAAGCTACAGCTGATGAAATGTGCTTGCCACAGATGTCAGTTCGGCCTGCAAAATGTCTACCTCTTCCTGAAATCGGGAGCCCATTGAATTTTGAGAGTTTAGCTTTCAACCTTTATCACTGTAAACGGCATTTGTGCCTTGAGAGAATGAAAAGCTTGACAGGCGTAGCAACAGGATCGGAGGGAGCTTACTGAGGAGTCAATAATCCCCCTGTAACTTTTTAAAGTACTTAAACAAGGAAAAGCCTACACATTTTAAAAGTTCTGTTCACACAGCCAACCACTTACACTACGATTCTTCAAAGAAAAAAAAGAGAAATTCAACACAATGCTGAGATTATCTGAAACTGCTTTTAATTGGTTTCCATGGGCAATAATGTCTAAGCTGGCTGCTAAATGAAACATTGGAGGCTAGTGTTTGTCTCACTACAGTGCAGTCAGACAGCACACATGAAGGCACACAGCACATGCACAGCCCCCTGCGTAATGAATGGGATTACAAACTACAGAGAGTTTACATCAGTCAGCCTGTCAGGCAACTTGTGTTGACTTTGTAATTTGCAATCCGGGTCTTTATCTTCTCCGATCCTCCTCATTTGCTACAAGGGTTGCCTGAGCATGGGCTCAGTGTTTCATTCAGGTTTCCCGTAGGAATTGTCTCAGCAAGCCTGGCTTCTCTTCCCGCTGTCATGAATCTAGCTCAGCAATCGAAGGTGGGAATGAAGTGAATGCAGGCTGAAAGCTGCAATATATTCCTCCACAGAAAAACTGTACAACCAGAGCTCAATACTGAACTGAACTAGCTACTGCTGCAAGGTTGCCTAGAGGTAGCAGTTCTGTTTGCTTTACAAGATGCTTCTCTTATCAATTCCAGCTTTTTAATTCCCAGTGACAAAGACGAGCATATTTATGATCACCAATAAAGCTCTGCATCCTCACTCTCTTTGTACAGGTCAAGAAAAGTCAATGCAGTGTCAAAAACAGCAGAAAGCAAAGACACAATAATCAGCAGGTGTGCGAGGAACAATACCGACACTCCTCCACCTTACAAAGCCCACTTCAAATGCACCCCCTTGTCTTAATCCTTCCTCCCTGCACAGGAACAGGCGCAGACACACGTGCCTCAACAAGCAACAGAGACCTTTCTTCCCTCTGTTGTCACCTCAGCATCAAGCTGGGCTCATCTCTTTGAAGGCTCCTTTGCTCTGGCACCGGTGCTACTACAACTGTCATCACCTGCACATCACCTGGAGCAAACAAGATTACATAAGATCTAAGAGATGGACAAAACGCACACACGGGGCTTTTATGAGATCGTACGTGGAGTGAGAGGTTTGATCCATGAAGAAAGGGCAACCAACTGGGAAAAACTAATATTCAGCCTTACAATATGAATGAGCACAGAGGGCCTTGTTCAGGGAACACATTCTGACTTGTCACAGCAGGAAAATCACAGGTGTAAATAATGAAATGCATGATGGCTGAATTCCATTTAGCTGCTGGAGTTGTTCATGCTAAGACACTGTTCACAGCTTACGGGCACATTTAAATAGAACAGAACCATTGTTCGTGTAATTAATAACACCTTTAATTTTTCTCTTATGGCTAGTCAAAATGTTTACTGTGAAAAAAGGTCGATAAGAACAGCAGGTGCAGTCAGCCACGCGTCAAAAACACTGTTACACATGACTTATAAGTGGTTTGTCATTATTACCAGGAGTCGGGCCAATTATGCAGCTGTTAAGTAAAAACATAACACCATATTTCAATATGATAACAAGAAAAGCACTCAGAGAGCGCAGTGCTCCACCAAGGCTGCTCATTCCTTGTATCATTTCCGACAAATAAGTCCGTAGCGGTCGATTTGCAGTAGGATCGCAATCATGTGATCAGCAGGCAGCTGACATAGTGTTGACTTGTAGCCATAGTTACAGTGAATGATACAGAAATCGTGGCCCCAGGCTATAACCTGCATTACTGCCAAAATCTAATCACTTGGTCCTTGTGTCATTTCTGACCTTCCTTGAAAATTTCATGTTAATCCTTTTTTGAGTAATGTTGCTAACAGACAGACAAACCAACGTCAATCGTCACATAACCCTGCCGCGTTCCTTGGCGGAGTAATTCTATTTGAATCACGTAAGAATATAATATTAATAAATGTGACATGAATTCTTTAATTTTTCTACAACTGGGCAAGTTTACAAAGAAGGAAAACACATCAACTGACAGCTTTCATCTCTTACTTTCTTATTTACCGTCCAGCGTACACATCACCTGCCTTTACTTCCTATACTGTGAATGACACTCTAAACTCTTTCAAGTCTCCGCTGTGATCAGACACAATTCACTCCAACTGCTGTCAGTGCTTACAGGGTTCGGCTTATCTGAAGTGGGTTTTTTATGAGGAACTTCTCCATAGTCAGTGTATTACTTACAACACATCACGGTTGGAATTCCATCAGTTTGAAGAAGCAGACAGGAAATTGTCATTAAAGAATCCTGGATTGGAATCGATGGGAGAATTCCGTAACACCACAGATGATGGTCGTATAAGACGCATCATAAATGTATATTCCTTTAAGATTATGTTGTATTTGGAATATTGTCACGACTTTACCTTGTCACTAGTCTAGTCTATAGTCCCCAATGCAGGGGTCATGGGTTTGAGTGTGAACCACGGCCATTTGCTGCAAGTCCTTCCCTCACTGTCCTCTACAATAAAGGTTAAAAAACGGCCAAAAAAAAATAACATTTAAAAAAAAAAAAAAAAAAACCAAAAACGGTCATTCGGGTTCCTAATAATTATTAATATCCACTAAAATGAATGATTTCATTGTGATAAATTTTTCAGTAATGTTGCCCAGCCCTAGGGAAATGTTCAAAGCATAGTACGCACTTAAACAGATATTGATTAATTTTAGGTGGACTTCTTTGTAAGTGGCTACAATTGTGCTGCTGACCTCGTCCTCAGCAGCACACTGCTAAGCTGCTCTACCAGTACTCCTGTCTGCTACTTCAAACTGACCACAGTCCACTGTAGCTAATACACACACTATAGATAAGCACCTCATACAATCCCACTTCAAAGAAACCAAACTCTCCCTATAAGCTGGCATTTTCTTTTAGTTCATACACTTGAACTAGCCCAGATTTTTAAAGATTCTCCACCTTCCCTGCCACTTACAACTCAATTTATCAAGTATGCTTTGACTGACATTTCACCTCCTTTCGGGGCTTGAGAGTCGGTTTCTTACAGCACTTTGAGAATTGAAAAGCTTTTTCAGTTTTAAGTGATACTTACTTTTCAGTACTTGCACCTAAACTGCCATTTCAACTTCTGGCAATGATTCTAGCTTAAATGCCACCTCAACTTCAACTTATAAGAACAGAAAATGTAGCCTTTTCTAGTTTATCTGATTGAGAATAAGTGTGTGACTCTGCTATGTAAACCACAAAGCAAGGCAGCCACAGAAAACAGCGCAATATACACTACCGTTCAAAAGCTTGGGGTCACTTAGAAATGTCCTTATTCTTGAAAGAAAAGCAGAAATATAGTCCAGACATTGTTAATGTGGTAAATGACTATTCTAGCTGGAAATGGCTGATCTTTAATGGAATATCTCCATAGGGGTACAGAGGAACATTTCCAGCAACCATCACTCCTGTGTTCTAATGCTACATTGTGTTAGCTAATGGTATTGAAAGGCTAATTGATGATTAGAAAACCCTTGTGCAATTATGTTAGCACATGAATAAAAGTGTCAGTTTTCATGGAAAACTTAAAATTGCCTGGGTGACCCCAAACTTCTGAAATGTAGTGTAAATCCAAATATAGGTCAGAAAATCCACAAAAAATGATTTTACAGAAATCACTGGGTGCTTCATGACATGGTTATTTTGAGTGATGACTGTTTGGTATTTTGGAAATGTACTGCTGCTGTATATTTGATCACTACGAGCAGAAAGAGAATATGTGCTTTGAATCCTACAATCTGAACAGTGGCCACGCTCTGCGATCAGGTGACACCACAATTTGACCAGGATTGTCTGCCCACATCTTGCATTACTGCTAGGGCCAATTACAGCAGACCGCCACTGTGACAAGAGGCCAGTAGCTTCAGGCAGCCATAAAGTTGAGCTGAATAAAGAGTATGAGAGAAACTGAGAGTCTGTAATAGAGATGAAAGAAAGTGAGCGCCTCAGTATTCAGCACAAGTAATCAGCCATCTCTCTCTGCATCTATCTTTATCCTCAAATAAATCTGCTTTCACTGCCTCATACATTTATCCTTGATCGAAGGAGCAGCCATGCTCACACTCACTCACACGCTCACACACACACACACACACACACACACACACACACACACACACACACACACACACACACACACACACACACACACACACACACACACACACACACACACAAAGAACAGAAGTTTATTGTCCACAGAAGTGGAAATTTGCCTTTGGCTTAACAAGTACGATCAAATGGATACAACAATATAACACCACCCTAAACAGACAACACAATTAACCAAATTTTCTGCATTCGCGATCACACATGCATTTTGAAGATATTGTAGATCCTCTGGAGCAAAAATAACAAGTCCACCAAATCTGTGCTCACACTCAATTAAAGCAAGCATTTGTGAGTTCTTCACTCTCTCCACAGTACTCTAGCAGATTCACAACAAGTGCTCTCTTTCAAAAGCAACTAGCGACTACTGTTCCTAGTTCAGTTGAGGACTTGGACAGAGAGAAGTGCTCCTTTGTCTGGAGTCTGGCTGATAGTCATACACAGCAGTCTATACACAGTCTGTCAGCTCCTGTTGTGTCAATAGAAATTATTTTCACTATTGGTTAATTCATTTAATAATTTTATGAAGTCCAAAGTGTCCTTTTGTGCTCACTGACTCTAAATGACAATTGAAAATCCATAATTCTGAAAAAAGCAAGTTATTTCTTCATTTTAGATGCTGGTACAACTGCTTGATTTTTCTGCTTAGTGACAAAACACAGTTGTATTCTGACTAATTAACACATTAGATTTTTTTGTTTTATCCAGATAGTGTAAAAATCACCAAGGGGGTTATGTGTCAGACTTTTTCTTGGCTCCTATTAAAACCACAAGTTATTGTTATTTTATGCTTCCATTTTTAAGAGTTTTAGAGGTGCTGTTGGAATGATTTTAAAGCCTCTGGTCAGAGCCAGGCTAGCTGGTCTCCTGTTTCCAGTCAGTGCTAAACTAAGATAACTGACAGAGAGTGGAATAAATCTTACAAACTCTTGCAATTCTTAGAAAAAAGCAAATACCTACCGTTATCCAAAAAATCAAACTTTAAATTTGCAAATTCATAAGTAGAGCTGTACCATATATTGTGTCTGCATCAATACTGCAATATGGGCATAGACAACAGTCACATCAAAGGAAGAGCCATGTGTAGTACGGCAATGTAAATCAAACACATGCTATGACTTTCTGGGCTGTTTTATACAAATAGAAAACTTCCACATCTTCCATGACTAATCTACAAGAAACATCTGTGTGATAGCATACCATTAACTGTAATTTATGGGTTCTTGTACACACTGAGTTTCTATATTTTTTAATCATTTAAAAGACATAGGGTTTGCTGACATGGAGGTTCTACATCAGCACAGCAAAATGAAAGTGAAAAACAAAAGGAATATTCGAGTGCAAAAAAAAGATGCAGCAGCAGTAGACCGATACAATGAATCAAATATTGATCATGATGACATTTTTACCACAATTAAATAAATATTATCAACTGTGATACTGATTTATATGCACAGCACTGTCAGCTCTGGAGAATTTGTTGCAATAACTGAATGGAGACTAGAAGCTTCTCTGTGCACAGACACCTCACTTCTACTGTAGCCTGCAAGTGAGACGCTTTGGAAAAATCGGTAAATTGTAGTGACTCTCAGTAGGCAGGTATTTAGCAAGTTAGGCTTTTTGTATATTTACTATTTATTTTTTTGCTTCTAGGAGATGCTCTAAATTGAGGTGAAGAAAAACATTACTTTGAGTACTATTTAGATGCAAAGATTTCTGGGTCATTCCAGAATTAGAGGACATTTGGGCTTCAAAATGTTTGAAAAATAAACCTCATTTTTTACAATTTTCTGCTACATATTCATCAAAAATAGGTAATAAACTATCAAAGGCCTGATTGGCTCAGTTTACACATCAATGGTACCATTTTTATTTCATGTTTTATTTGTTGCTTGCTAACCCTACTCTAATCTAACAGGGTTGCTAATCCATGCTAATGTTAGCTTTTTCTCAGGAGTGGAAACTAGATATTTAGGTAGCTGTTGCTGCTGACCAAGAGGACAAACTTCCTGATGGGAAAAAAAAAATCAAGAAATAGTAAAAAAGAATTTGTTTTTTCCTCATAATATGCAGAACAGGATTTCATGAGGTAGAGTGAGATGTTCAATCAAGGCTGACAATGAGATGTTTGATGATGTTAATTCCAGCGTATCATGTGATTCACTGTTTTCTTCTTCTTCTACCTGCTAAAAAGGTTATGCGAGCAGGGTTGGGTGCATGTTGTGAGACACGCATTCCATGCATAATAGTTATTATTTAAAATATTATGTTGATTAAAAAAATTTTCCCACAATTACAAGAGACATCAATGAAAAAAGAATATATAGAAAAGGAGATTTAAATTTCATTTTAACAGTTTTATTTGTGATTCAATTTGGTCATCAGGGGGGTGGGACAAGCGAAAAATGGCATTTTAGGGGGAACTCCAGATTTATTTGGTATTTTTAAAAAATATTTTCAAACAGCCTTTTCTCCGAGTTTTTTCAGATTTGGTCTACATTGCATATTTTCATATTTTGTACTTGGATTATTTGAAATGTGGTGGGTGGGACATAAAATGTCCTCCAATTCTGGAATGACCCTTTGACATTAGCAGGAATGTAGCTCAGCATGGAAGTGAAAGCAGGGCTAAGCCAGATAAATGCCATTCCTAGCAAAAAGCTATTTGGAATGCCTTTAGCAGTGTTACATCATATGAGAAAGGTTCGAAATGGTTCACACTAAAAAAAAATAAATAAAAATTCACAATAAAAAGTCAGTTTTTATCTTTTTTAATTTTCTATGCAGATGTAGTCTCCTACAAAATCACCCCAGTTATTCTTGAATGATTCATTCTTTCCAAACTGCCTCATTCAAGTCATGTAGAGGATAATCTGTATTTTTTCGTACCACAGTGCATATCCAGAAAAACTAAATATCACACAGCCAGTTTTTTCCAATATGGTGTAGCCCTACTCAGAAGCTAAGAAGGTTTGGACATCCTGTACAGAATATGGCAGCTTCTGTAATTTAACAAGATATGTTTACTTGTGTAGCTGCAAAGGAGAAAATCTTATCTCAAATGATGACAAAACACATGATTAAGCATCCGATGGACCAGACCTGCCTATTCCCTGTTTATCCAACCACTGACTTCTCCCACCCTGGATGCTGTTGTCAAAGAGTTTCAGTGTAAAAAGCAACACACAAACAAGCAGGATGTGCACCTCAATCAATTCCACAGCTTTCCTTTGCTAATCAAACTATCTGCCAAAAAAAGCCCTTTTGGCAGCTACGCTTGGACATCAACCTGACCACTTGATTATGTTTGCAGCCTTTTGAGCCAAACACTGCTCTAATATTACTGCCTAATGTAGGCCATATGCTGTTTTCCAAGAAGCCAGGGGATACTGTTTCTAAGAGACCTGACAGGCAGCAAGAGACATCTAGAGTCGAAGTCGGCATCCACAACGCAGTGCACCACGATTTGCTCAGACTGTTATCAGCGTGCGGCAGCTCTTTGAAAGATATACACGAGGTAAAAAAGAGAGGCGGCTGCTTTACAAAGGCAGTAAACTGTGCACAATCAGCGCTTCTGTACTGTTCAAGGTGATCAGCCTGACATTAACAGTTGTCTCTTTATAATGCATATGCCCTCTACCCACATTCGTCCACCGTGCCTACTGTTCAGTGTGTGTTCAGCAGAGCAGAGGAGTATTTTCACTGCTGCATAAAAGGGACTCGCTGTAGAGTACATTCCTGCAATAATATTGTATTACTACACCAAACGCACCTTTGCACCAAAGAACAGATCCAACCTCAATCTATGCTTCTGTGGATAATGATAGTGGGGGTACGACAAAGGCAGTGATTAACAAAATGATGATGCTGATGATGCAACCGCACTGACTCCGGGCACAAATTGAAATTAAAGCCGAGCTCAGTACTTATTGCTGTTTTGCAGGTCATACATAAGTGGGACCTGCCTCATACTGATCATAGGAGGATATAAAAACTGTAGGGTCTCTGTCTGACTTTCTCTTCACATTCAGCACAGACAAACCGGGCAAACACACCACCTCAGCCTTGAGGGTTCAGCACTCATGGTCAAGGTATTTCTTTTAATCGCAGAGAGCGGCTAAAGAGGCAGGAATGTGCTCAGCCTGGCCAAGAACATCTCTCTGGACCTCAGTGCATACATGTGAGGCTAGGCTTTGATTAGAGCTGTAGGGCTACTCCTATTATTCTCAATAACCACTCCCCTTTATAGTAATCTCAACTAGGGCTGGGAACTTTTCTGGAAGGCTACTCTCCAAAAGCTGTACACTTAATTGGGTTACCCTTGTATGCAGGGATGTGTACTAAAAACAAATCCACATCCACAGACCATATGACCACGTCCCCGCAGTGAGATGACCTCATTTACTCAAGTTTTTGGCTGGCCGGCAAGTGTTCACAAATGCTCTTCTGCAGCAACACTGGGTTTTAGTAGAGATTCAGTGATTCAGTGCTTGAGCTCACTGGGTGCACTTCCAAGAGGCTTATTTCCCATACGCTGACAAGATATCGTGAATTAACATTACTTCCATGCATGACACTAATCTTGTCTCTAATTATGCAATTAACTCTCTGTCTTCAAACAGTGCACATTTCAAAAGAGTTCATTGAGGCATTAAAAGCATTTTCTCGCAGCGTGAGCAAAGAGATATTTTTACTGCGCTTGAGTGGCAATGCTACACTTTGTGATCCTGTGAGGAAGATTTCATTTTATCTGAGGCTTCCTATGCACATGAGGTGCACTGGATGTGATGGAAACACCAATTTAAGATCACTTTTCTGCTTTTAGTGTCTCCTCTGGGTGATAAAAGTGACAGATGGTAAAGCTGGCTGATAGAAGGAAGCCTCCAACATGAGCAAAACACAAAAGCAACTCCTGTCAATTTGTATTGATTTATTTTAATGAACAGCAGAAGCTCCTTTCAGTGTTGTAATTTCTAATAGAAACTTAGCTTTGGTGCTGCATGCTAGTCTAGTGCTACCTTGAAATATCTGAAAGGAGCCAATTTTTAAATTAAATAGTCACAAGAATAACTGGTAGAACTTCTGGAGTGGTTCGTTTATCTAGAGGAAGCATAACTTTACTTTTCCATCACTTACCATCCTCCTTTTCGTCGAAAACTGGCCTCTTTGAAGAACTATTGGCTCCCATCCTCTTCTTCCACTTGCCCCAGTGAAACATTGATGCTCAGATTGCATTCCTCGCCTCTTGAAGAGAAACTACAGCTCTGTGTTGAACACCCTCCTCCTCAAAACACACACAAACAACATCCATACATGTCACCCGAACCGTGTCCGTTATCTCGCTTTATATGTTCTCTCCGTTATTTGTTCTGCCGACAATTTGAGCAGCGCGAGTTAAAGTGTGTAGAAAGCAGCTGGGTAAGAGAGCAGACACGAAGCGACGGACCGGGAAATGTTTCAAACACACACTGTTGGCTAAGTTTGCAGCTGTGGGCTGAAATAATCACTCGGTGCTGGTTGTGCTCAGTTGTCTTCCGCAGCCACACCGACAGACTTGTGTTTGTCGGGGCTGGTAGTAAAAAGCTGCGTCAAGGTGGACGCAGTTAGACACTGCGTGACCGGAAGTAGAGCAGTTCTGTCTTAAGAATAAAAGCCTACAAATATAATCATGACCCTTATAATCGCTGGTGGAGGCATATAGAAAGATTGGAGATGTTAAAATGCAGTCAGATGCAGTACAGAAAGTCAGATTGATAGCCTCAACTAAGGTGATTCCCTCCCCCAACTACTAAATATAATAAATTTAGATTATTGATTTTTCCTTGTATGTTCTGGATTTTTTCAATAGCACTAATTTCATTTGACAGGTCTGAGGAAATCTAAAGAAACATTGCACAAGTACATCAATATAATATTTTGACAGTTCAATATACGCAACTGCGTGTTTTTAATAAGGACATCCATATAGAAATTGTTTTTTAATTGTTAATATGAAACTCAAAAAGAAGATTAACCACTATTTTGAACAAAAACAACCCAATTTTTTTGTAATATGTCAAAATGTAAGACAGCTTTGAAGGTAAAGTGCTGCCCATGATGTGAGTTAAGATTCCTAATAAATAAGCTTTGCCTAGATATCTAATGTGTGTGTGTGTGTGTGTGTGTGTGTGTGTGTGTGTGTGTGTGTGTGTGTGTGTGTGTGTGTGTGTGTGTGTGTGTGTGTGTGTAGTCTAAATTTTAATATAGAAATGAAAACTATGTCCATGGTATGTACCCTATACAGCACGCAAGTTGAAATATATTTCCAAATTCCTCCCATTGTAGTTTGTACATTTAGCTCAACTGTTTACTAGGGCTAACCTTATATTGAAGGTCATAGCGGAAGCTATCGGTTAATATTCTACTTAACTTGACACTTGTGAGTATTGTGACAGTTGCTGGCCAGTGACTGTGGTCGACGTAGCTCCGTATCACAGAATGTCATGCATATGAACACATGAAGAGCAGCCTCTGTGGGTGAAGCTAACATGGGTCAGTATGAAGTGGAGGTTTTGCAGCGGTTTTTACCAGCGGAGAGCTGCTGCTTTCCTCCTGCACAAATGAACCTCAGTGCACTACTCCCCAATCTCATTAGAGGATGGCTGGGTGGAGCCGGATCACTGAGGGGGGAGAGGGATTAACACTTTACAATATGCACATCATTTGCTCCTGTTGCTGCGCTGCACACAATTAAAATCTGTCACATTTGGTGCTTTGGCTTGTGACCGGGCCACGCCCTCAGCTGTAACAGTTATTTTTTGGAATTATATATAAATAAAATATGAGTTGGAACCTTGCGGTCGCAGTTCACCTTAGCTGTTTGTCAATATGCGTTCTTCTCCGTACTGTATTGAGAAACGGCTTTTGTTTGCACACGTACGGTTGCCGTAGTTTGTGTTGACCACGTTGCCGTGGTTACGACGTCAAACTTGAGAGGCGGTGAGAAAGAAGTTAGCATGATATTATCCTACTTTGTACTTTCCCCACGTTTTGTAAAGTAAACTATTTTGAGAAGATATTAAGTCACATTTGGGAGTATATTAACTTAAATAGCAGGTAAGCTAATACAGCGGTGGTACAGCTGTGCGCTAATGTTAGCTACGGTGGGGCAACAGCAGTTACTATGGAAGCTAACTAGCTTTAGCTGTGATCTCGATATATGGGAAAGATACTCTTGAGCTGAAGCGGCTTTATGCTGAAAGAAGTAATTTTAGTGGCACTAAATATATTAACAGAGTTATTATAAATAATAATATTAAACTTTATCTTTGTTGCACATGTCAAAACAGGAGTTACAAGGTGCTTTACAATAATTGAAACTGCACCAATAAACGATAAAAGCATCAATACAGCAGGGGGGGGGGGGATCTTGAAAGTTTGGAGCGTGTGTTTTGTTGTTGTTGTTGTTTTTGTTGTTGTTTCTTTATTATGAATAAGTTCTTACTATGTGGAGTTTTGTGTGGAGCTGGCTGCAGTCTAGGGGAATGAAGCTATCACCCCTGACAGTAAAGACAATATGGTTTGATGTTCTTGAAAACAGGATCTTGGATTTTGGGCTTAGTACTATTTTCTGTTATACACAAATGTACTTTTTTTTTTGACTAAACCAACTCTAAACCACTGGAAGAATGAACTAAAGCTCTTTGGAAAATCACTGAAATTTGCTGAACACAAGAAAGCTCTTAAACTGCTTTCATTACAAGATACACAGTATTTACACTACCGTTAAAAAGTTTGGGGTCACCCAGGCAATTTCAAGGTTTCCATGAAAACTCACAGTTTTATTCATGTGCTAACATAATTGCACAAGGGTTTTCTAATCATCAATTATCCTTTCAACACCATTAGCTAACACAATGTAGCATTAGAACACAGGAGTGATGGTTGCTGGAAATGGGCCTCTGTACCCTTATGTTGACATACCATTAAAATCATCAGTTTCCAGCTAGAATAGTCATTTACCACATTAACAATGTCTAAACTGTATTTCTGATTCATTTAATGTTATCTTCATTGGGAAAAATACTTTTCTTTCAAAAATAAGGACATTTCTAAGTGACCCCAAACTTTTGAACGGTAGTGTATGTTAAGATGAGATAGCCTTTTTCGGCTTGTTTTTGTTTTTATTTCTGCCTTAATTAAAATTTTTCCCATTTTTTATTTTAGTTATAGACAATGGGTGATAAATAAGACATGAAAATATGCCTCGTTAGATAAAACGTCTCCATTCAATGTGAATTTTGTGCCAAATTCTTGTTTTCAGACACAGGAAGAAAAATGTGACTGACACTTGAACCTCCTGAACAATGAGTCTGAGTACCACAGCAAAACATCCCAGCATCGCTTCTACAGTGACCTCCCCAGAGAAAGAGGAAAAGGTTTATGATGTGCAGCAAGGCTTTGTCTTTGGAAATAGTGTTGTGGAATCACAGCCTCCTTACGTTCCGTCATGTGAAGATGTTGAGCCACAGGGGCCAACTGAATGTTATTCAACAGAGACATTATGTCTGAGCAGATCTAATCTCAAACAAGTTCCAGACAGTATTTTGAAAAATACCACACTAAAGGTCAGTCTGGACTGTACAATTGTTCAACTTCACCCACTCAGCTTCATACTGTATGCTGCAGTGCTTTCAAACTAACATAAATCAGTATATTAGGATAAATTCTTATACTGTCGCATAATGTTTTCTGCTGTCGTATTTATTCATTCTAATTGCTCAGTGTGTCATTTTTAGCATCTAAGTCTCGAAGGCAACCAGATCTCCAGTATCCCAGATTCGATGTTCATCAGCTTGCCAAACCTGCAATGGCTGGACCTCAGAAAAAACCAAATTGTGTCGCTTCCTGCTGAAATTGGCTCACACAGGTATGCTGTTTGAAATGAATTTCGACTGATTCCACATCCCTCAGTTACCATGGGACTCTAGTATGTTTCTTTGTCAAGTTTCAGGACAATTTTTGACGTGTCTTTCTATTTTTAAAGCTATCACCATATGTTGAGGGTCTTCAAAAATAAATACACAAGTATACAAATGTAGAACTAAGTGTGGCAAATCAGAATCAAAGTAAATATAAGCATTCCTGGGTATTTGTACTCGGTATATCTTCTACAATTTACTCCAGTGTTCAGGTTACGACAAAAATCGGCTTTTCAATCAAGGCTTGCCCCTTTCGATTGACTCATGATTTGTGATTTTTTTTATTCCTGTAGGTCTCTGAAAACACTCCTGCTCGAAGGGAATCCTCTCTCAGAACTGCCACCAGAGCTAGGTGAGTCGACTTCAGTGACCTCCACCAGGAATTCAGATGCAGATTCAGGAACGTCACTCCTTAAACAAAGTTAAATTTTCTGTTTCGTCATTGTCAATAAGTCTCAAATACAACATATTTAGATCTGAATTACATGTATAAATAGCAATTGTTAGTAGTTGATGGTTTCAAATCTTTTGCGTACCTCTAAGCTCGTCACTGCTACTGTGCTGTTGCTTCTATGTAAATTAATATTGGTAGTTACGAAATATACAGGATGTAAGCTTCTTCCTCATTCAGTGTAAATTAATCAGGATGTATCAGCTCATATCCTGATTAATTTATAGTAAGATTGTAAGCTGCTATAAACAACTCATTATTTGCCTTTGTTTTCCAGGGAATGTAATTACCCTCAAAGGTCTGAATCTGAGGGACTGCCCCATCCGTTTTCCTCCACAAGACATCGTACACCAGGGACTACAGTCCATCCTTCATTACCTGAGGAGTACTATGGCTAAGCGACCAGTTAGCACAAAGACCCCTGGAGGTGAATAAAAGGCACTAAAAGTCTAAACAACACAGCAGCATGGTGCATGCACGTGCACCCTAGCCATCTGCTCTTTTTGTCAAAGATAGGACGGCTGGACACAAAAATAGCTCCTTGTCCCGGTACCTCTTTCCTGATTTGACTTCTGTTCCCTTGGAGACAGCGCGTGCCACTCAGCTGACACCCCCCCCCAACACACACACACACACACTGTTCCAGCTCTGTAATATTTTTAGCCAGATGAAAATGATCGATAACCTGTGGGTTCTAAACAGGAGCTCTCTGTCACTAAGCACTGTCTGGAGGTAATCACTGTGAGAAGCCCAAGACAGCCCTCCACAGGAGAGGCTGCTGTTGCACAATGAGCAGAGCCAGACCCCTCAATCACACGATTTATCTCTCTGCCTACAAGGTTATTAACAAAGGCAGGGCTTTGGTCTTCACAGGGAAATCTCCTTTTATTTAATTGCCACAGAATATGAGTCTAGCAGAACTGAATATACACCATTCATTTACATACTGCTTTGTAATCAATCTTTTTCAGCTGGAATAAAAATGGAATATTTAGCTGTTGGAGTGTAATTATACAGTGGGTAAAACTATTTTAGTAATTCAGTATAAACTTGCAGGTAACACATTCTTCTCTGCATTCCACACAGATGCCTAGAAGGGAATGGTTTACCTACCGTTATTTGTCAATTTGTTTAGAAATGATTGGTAAATATTTGTTGCAGTTGGGAGTTTAAAAAAACTCAGTTTCAACCAATTATCATCATGCACTTCTTGCAGCCACAGTATCTGTAAGCAGCAATGATTTTTGCCAGTATTTTCTCCCTTCACATCACAGTTGTACCTGCCATGGTTGTGTCATTGCTAGAGTTGCCAATAGTGGAGAAGCTCCAGCTGTCAGAGCTACCGGGGTCCAGTATGGAGGAGCAAGATGAAGCTGTGGAGGAGGACGAGCTCCAGAAGTTCATGGAACTCAAACATAAGCTGACCCTGCTGGACAAAGCTGAGCTGGGTCCAAAGTCACAACCTCTTCCTACCACCAAAAAGTAAGTAAAGGTGACTGGGTGCAAGGAATAACAGGTAGCTACAGTGAAAATGAGAAGATGCTTTTCCTCCGTTAAATAAATACATTGACAGTTTGGGATTTATGCTTATTTTTTTTCTTCTGAAGAGTTATAGAAGACGTCCTGTCTAGTATCTGTACACTACATGTGACGCTACAGCTAAGGAGACAGTTTGGCTTAGCTGATCCACTACCATGAAATACCAGCCTTCCACCTACGCTACAGCTCACTAATTAACTGATTAAACTAATTACATCTTGTTTATTTGTTCCAGAATATCTCTTGGCTGAGACTACGAACTTCCTACAGTCTTAGCTGTTTGTCTGAAATCTTGACTCCAAGAAATAGTCACACATTACCTCCAGTAAAAGGACAAATTGTCTTTTTGTAACAGCGTTCTTCCTGCATAGATGAAATTTTGTTATCCCTCAAAGAAATCCGTTTTGTCATTAGGGTGTAATTTACTCAAACAGAGTAGACAGTTATCCGGGGAGCTTCAGTAGAAAGCAACTGGACTTCTCTTTTAGGTTCTTGAGGATGCTTCACCTCTCAACTTCACATCTAACTGACTGATGGGGAATTTCAAAATGTTATAGTTACTCCAGCTCACATGTCTAATAGTTCAGTAAACCATTAGGGATGGAGTGACTGTTAAATTCTGAATCTCCAAGTCAGTAAGAAATGAAGAAGCCTCTTGGATAAGAGGTGAAACGTCTTCAAGAACCTAAAAGAAAGGTCTGGTTGCCGTTGATTGCAACTCCTAGGATCACCATCACCAGGATGACTGAGAATCTACACAGACAGTAGACAGTTGTGTTTATCAGCTTGTCAAAAATAGCAGAAAAATGCATTGATTTGTGTCGTATGAGTGCGTGGACCAATCACGTTTACAGTCATGTGTCGTCACCACCCAAAGGCCCAATCTGTGCCAGGAAAAACCCTGTACACTCCAGTTACATGTTGACTAATGAGCTTCAGAGGTGCTGGCTGGTGGTTTCTTACTGCTGGATATTGTCAGGTGAACTGTTTCCGGACTTTATGCCACACCAAGCTAATTGCTTGGCAATTTTGTCCTAACATACATTACCATTCAAAAGTTTGGGGTCACTTAGAAATGTCCTTATTTTTGAAAGAAAGGCAGTTTATTTCAATGATGATAACATTTAATGAATCAGAAATACAGTCTAGACATTGTTAATGTGGTAAATGACTATTCTAGCTGGAAACAGCTGATTTTTAATAGAATATCTCCATAGAGGTACAGAGGAACATTTCCAGCAACCATCACTCCTGTGTTCTAATGCTACATTGTGTTAGCTAATCATGTTGAAAGGCTAATTTATAATTAGAAAACCTTTGTGCAATTATGTTAGCACATGAATAAAAGTGTGAGTTTTCATGGAAAACATGAAATTGCCTGGGTGGCCCCAAACTTTTGAATGGTAGTGTACATTGGACAAATATTAGACAAGGATAAAACTTTTGCAGAATCTTCAACTATTTCTTTAAAAGGGGGAAAAGCAGCTTGGCAATGAAAAGTACGAGGTGTTTAATTGCTCCTAACTTTGTTTTTGTACAGGTTTTACTTTTTTCCAGGTAGCAAATAACTGCTGGGCATAAATCACTTTCACTGCTTCAGATATATATCGAATGCAGTGATAGTGTTATCAGCCATCCAGTAGAAAGAAAGAGCAAGTCCATTTGTTTTGTTGCAATAGATAACTTTAGTGCTGAAGTGTGGAGTTGTGCTGGAGAGCAGTATGTATGGCATAGTACCCTGGAAGATGATGGCAAAACACTTTTTAATGACATTCTCCAGAGAAGAGACCGAGTGATAAAAATCTCCCATGCTGTCTCCGCTGAGACTCAGAACTCAGAGGAGCAATAAAAATAAAGCATTTTGTCTCCATTTATTTGTCAGAAAAAGGACAACTACCAAGGCCGGCATAATTCCTGAGCTCGCCCTGTCTGACACTCAGCACTGGAAGAGGCCGGAAGAGAGGAGACAGGCTGCAATAAATGAGCTGAAAGAGAATCAGGCGATTCTCGAGCATAGAAGAAAGTAAGCTGATTTCAGCCTCTGCACCATGTAGTGTTGTACTTTAATCTCTGTACTACTACATGTTATCCATGAAGTCATACTGGAATAATTGTGCGGAATATGCATGAGGCCAGGACAGGTGACTGAATGTTGTTTCATAAAGTAGGACAATATAGTATAAATCTGACCCAAGTAACCGATGGTCACAGATCAATATCATGTCTACTATGTAAAGCTAGGAGGAGAGATCAATGTTTACAGACCCCCCTTGCCATTTTGAAACAATAACCCAGGAACCGTTTCTTGGCATAGATTTATGACTGTGCATTGTTATCCAACTCTCCCATAGAAATCAAGAGGCTCTTCAAAAGTGGCATACACAAGCCAAAATCGCACAGGAGAAGAAAATATCTGAGTATAAACAGAAGGAGCGGGAAAGACAAAGAAAGCAAGAGGTATGTGTGGGATAAATCACTTTAATTACTGTCAACCTGCCAACCACCAGGGGGCAGTAGAGGACCACCTCTGTCACATTGGCTTGAGCACTGAAACTATAAATCTGAAATTAGCATGAGATAAATCATTGTGAATCTCGTGAATGGGTTTTCAGGCAGCAGCACAACCAGAGCCAGAGTATTTGATGAGGCAGATTGATAGACTGCAGTTTCTGTGATGGAGCGTGCTGCATCAGTGGTAGCACAGCAGCAACACATAGCTATCAATGCTACAATATACATGCAGACATGTAGATGGATGGTTTTTCAGTAATCTGACTGTCACCTATATTTGGATGCATATTGCTGAAGAGGAGCCCATAATGTTTGCATACAACCAGTAACGTCAGTTTAAATATACACTGGAACGGTACAAACCAGCCAGCACAGTGAGGCTGTTATATTCCAGCTTTGCAACTGTAGCCACAGGTTATTGCTTTGCAGGATGTGTTGCAGCAGTTGTATCATCCTTTATGCAGATAAGAAATTTAGAACAATATACTGTTGTACATGATACAAACACCTCCTCACTCTGTTACAGGAAGCAGATGCAAATTCAAAGCCCGGTTTGGACAACAGGAGTGGCACAGACGTGACACAGTACAAAGAGGACAGGTGAAGTGGAGCTCTGTGTGACCAAAATACTGTCAGATGCAGTCCAAAAAAGTAGCGCACATCCACAATATCCTGAAACCTTAGTCAGAAGTAGAACCAGAAGCAGGCCTGCTTCACTGACCAGTAAAGTTTCATTTGCCTATCAGCTCTGACACTGCATGTGTGATGGGCACTCAGAGAGGCATAATGCTTTGTATTTATATTTATTCCATCATTGTACCTCATAAAAATTGCATGGGACATTCTCGTAGGCATAAAAATACCCACTGGATATTATTTACTGTTTACAACTGTGAGTCTCCTGAAAGTGAAAAGCTAGAGACACCTAGTGGACAAAGAGAGACAATGCACACATGACAGAACCAGCAGTTTCCTTTGTTCTTCTTGAACAACATTATGTCTTTGAAAAACCTGATGAACCTGATTAGATAGCACAGCTTGTCTACTGACAGAATAAATGAAATAACTGATAAAGTAAATCTTAACAATTAGTCACAGGCACATCTGTCCACCATCCATATAGCCTGTAATGCCACAGGCCATACCTGAGCGTCTAAATATCGAGTCTCCTGATTAGAAATTTTGACCTCTGACCTGTGTTGCCCTTTAGATCAGCCCAGGAGCTGGAGCGGCAAATCCGTGCCCAGGTCGAGAAGATACAGGAGAGACGAAGGAATCCCAGGGGCACATCGACGGAGCAGATGGCAGCGGCAGAGGAGGATGTAGAAGAGGTCAGACTCGTAATTCGTTATTCACTATTCACACAACCCATCTGTATTAAATTTACAGGTTATTGATCTAAATTAGTTTTGTTTTTTTTTCCTTTCCTGACTGACAGATGAGGAAGCTGCAGATGCAGCTTCTAGAGAGGAAGAGAAATCAGGGAAAAGATCACAAAAAATCTTTCATCATCTACACTGGAGGAACCTGGCCGAGTTTTCTCGATAAGTGACAAGGATTACACACCTGCTGTTTGAGTTTTGTGGTATTGGACTCAAAATTAATTCAAAGGATTAATCCCTCATGAACGGCATTTGTAATGCTCATATCTTAAAAATAAATATCTCACTTCTCCTCATGAGCAACAAGGTGTTTAGAAATATTACATTCTATTGCTTCTTTTATTCTTTCTAATTTCTTTGGACTTCAGCAAGACACCCTCTCCATTAATCGAGAAACCCATGTTAGGTAACTTATTAAACTGTACTATCTCCCTATATACAAAATAAATGTGACGCTGATGCACATTTACTTATTGTGAAATGAAGCTATTTAGTCAAAAGTATCATTGGCTCAGCAGAGAGAACAAATTGTGAATGTTCTTCTGAAAGGTGCTATACAAATAAAGTTATTATTATTATTAAAATAAGAATCAGTCTGTCAGTTATTACAAAAAATGAATTACCACCACACAATGTGGATTAAACTAGCTTTAAAAGAAAAGAATATTTTTTTTGAATACATAAGAAATTATTAAAGGTAAACTCTACCTTTAGAATCATTTAAGTTTAATTGGTTTGATTCTCACATTTCAAGTGTAGCTTCAAAGTTAAGAATTTAAAGTCCATTTTAATGCCGAACACTACAATCGATACTCTTGTATAAGTATATATAATTGTAGTTTGGTGAGGATATATATTTAGGTGAATGCTGAAATACAGTTTTTTTTTCCATCCCATCAAATTTTACCGCCGTGTCGCTTACAAGTTATTTGATAACGCATTTATATTTGATGAGTTTTCCAGGGTAATGGCAGTATATGTTTTAACCCTAACGCCATTAGACTTCTCGCTGGGAAAAGTGAGGCATTCCTAAGACATAAATCCGTAGTAATGAATGGCATCATGCAGGCAGAGAGACAGAGAAAGGGTAGGCCTTGTCTTGGGAGATTTTTTGCTCCTGTAGCACAGAGAGCGTGATGTCAGCGGTGGCAGTACTGTTGTAATTGACTTGGTGGGGGTGATGGCGTCATTTTATGCCCTGGTGTAGCCTCCTGCTCCAATAGCGAAGGGGAGACGGATCTTTGGCCGACGCGACCGTGGCTCCCTTGGCCGGGATCGAGCACCGCCGAGCCGGACAATTCACCCCGGGAAACATGGAGGCTGTGGCCGAGGAGCTGCGGGCCGGCTCTCGGGTACCTGTCACTATCGATCAAGTAGTTAACGATACACTGGTGGTGACGCTGACCTACCGAGAAAGGAGCTACACGGGGATATTGCTGGATTGCAACAAAAAGTGAGTCGTATTTTCTTGATTTTCTCCATATATTCTTGTCTAAAATTAATTTGCTAAACTCTGCTAACGGCTAATGTACCTTTGATGCTAAGTCGAAGCGAGCTTGGGAGCTAGCTGTTAGCATACTGGGCCCTCATACAAAAGACTTATAGGTTATTGTAGCTGACAAGGTAGCTATCGGCTAGCTTGCCGGCTAATGGCAAACTGATACCATTTTAGCTCACAATGACATGATGAAATACGTTATTTTATCATGGTGAAAAACTGTCTGTCAACATAGTTGTCCAGCCTTCAGAGATTGTTAATGACTTCTGTTGAACAATAGCTACTGTCAGTGGGTTCATCTATAGCTTATTGTTAGCCTAATCTTATACAGGACAGCTAAAACGTATTCAGTAAAAGTGGGTAGGCCTTGACTCAACAATATTTTGTAAAACAGTTATATTTTGATGTTTTTATGTACAAATAGATGTGCACTCGTTTTCTTAAGTCATATTTTGCCAAAATAATAGGAAATATCATTGCTCCTTTGACAAGTAGCCCTTTTATAACCAATCACTTCTTATCTGTAGAAACAATGGAAAATTACATTAATGGGAGTTGATGAATCACAACTAGGATGCTTTTTATCTAAACCTATTTTGATCAGATCTGATGACTGTCTCGTGTTCAAAAAAGGCCCTCTCTTTACAGTAAGCACAACACTGTTCAAACCATCCAAGTATAATTTGACATGTATCAGTGCCATGTCTTATCTGGCCCTCTTGGTGTGTGTCACATGTGTAAGCCTTGTGTAGCTCCTGGTGCTGTGCACCTTAAAAGCCACTGGCTTTAGACTATTTATAGACTAGCAGAATCAGAATCTGACCAGCTTTGCCCCTTAGTATGCTTAGATGGTTTTTCATGCGAGAGCCCAAGCTCTCCTGAAAATAACCCACCCAAATGGGAAAAGGCTGGCCTTGGAATAACTTAAAATAGGCCTATATTTCAGGCCTTGTCACTAACAAAATTGACTACTTCTTCCTTTTCAGCTCATAGCAATACATTTCCCATCATTGTCTCCCACAGCTTTGTTTATGTCATTGTCTAATCCTATCATTCAGGCAGATCTCCTTCATCTAGTTACACTGTACACAACATCAAATGGCAACAGGGTGGTGCAGTGTGACTGGTCATATTCTGCGTCCTTGTACTGTGCTTAACTAGCATTGCATGTTCCTGTCACAGGCAGCACTATTTGTGCTGTGTCAATCACAGTGAAGGCTGATATTCACCAGCTTTAGGGGCGCATATTTAAAGGTGAGAGGGACAAGCTTCACCAAGAGACTTTCATTCACAGATGCCTGCCAGCTACTTCTCTTGGGGAGGAAAAATGTCCTCCCAAATGTGCGCTAATTAATAATCTCACCACATATAAGGCCCGAGTAGACATGGATGCAAAAACAAACCGAAATCTCCTGGCTCCTTCCCTACATCTCTGAATCCCGAGTGATTCATGGGATTGTTTTTGTTCAGTCAGATGTTGGGGAGGGGGGGATCCTGGGCATCCTGTAGTCTCTTTGTCTGCTGTCTTCTGACTAAAGCAGCACAGCCATGTTACTGTTGCCTGCCAGCCACCTTTCAAAGACTTCTTGGCAGTTGGGCCTTCACTGGACATGTTGGCTGATCCCAGAGAATGAAAAAGAACACATAAAATCACTCAGAAAAAGTCAGTGATACTATTGCTCTGCTTTTGTGGCCTAAGGCAAAAGGACAGATAACCTTGGCAAGCTTGGCTGCTTCCACAAGTCCCAGCCCCCACACATAAAGAACTTTCAGCATACAGGTGATAGGCAGAGTGGCATCAGTGTGTCCTATTCAAGTAAAACTAAAAGGGCAAAATAGGTTTTTTTCCTTAAAGCCTATAGTGGGCTATTTATAGAAGTAATTGTGAAAAGCTTTGGGTGCTCTTTTCTCATTTGAAACAGGAAGGTATTTGATTTGTGCTCTCCCACTGGCCTCAAGTTATCTGACAGGGTGAAATACAAGAATGGCATTACATTGTCATTTGTGCAAAGGAGATTGCTCAAGGATGAAATTCTTGTAATGTGTAACATGACTGCTTTGCTTACATGAAAAAGGCTAATTGAAATCCATGCTTATTAATTGTTGGTTTCTTTTTCTCTCTCATTCATTTCAGGACTGGGCTATTTTGTCTACCAGACTTCACAGCAAAACTCGGGGACTGCCCAATATCTAAACCAGCTTGTGAAGTCACAGAACTTCTGAGTGAGGAGCCGGTTCCCAGTTCTCCCAGCCAGGCTTCACACAGACCAAAGGATGAAAACACTCTCCCTGAATGCAGCATACCTACTGCACCTCCATCCTGCCCTGTACCCACACCAGTGCCAGCTGGACAGACTCCTTATCCTCCTTATTTTGAAGGAGCCCCCTTCCCTCAGCCCTTATGGGTGCGCCACACCTACAGCCAATGGGTACCTCAGCCTCCTCCACGACCAATCAAGAGAAAGAAGAGACGGACGCGAGAGCCTGGCCGTATGACCATGAGTACTATCCGTCTGCGGCCACGTCAGGTACTAT
The DNA here is from genome assembly GCF_022539595.1 of Amphiprion ocellaris. NCBI lineage: Eukaryota > Metazoa > Chordata > Actinopteri > Pomacentridae > Amphiprion > Amphiprion ocellaris. Next base: position 24,472,637 of record NC_072781.1, on the reverse strand, counting down.
GTGAAAAGTGCAAAAACACACTTAATAGTGACGAGGACAGCAAAGATGGCATGAGCAACACCAAGACTTCTAGAAAAGAGAATTCGCTACAGAGTGATGATGATGGCGATGACAAGGACTCATCTTCTAAGCTGTCAAGAAAAGAGGATGTAGTTGCAACTAAGGACACTAAAAGGCGGGAAAATGGCACCAGCCTTGACAGTAAGCGCCTCAGAAAGGACAAAAGGGGTGAGGCTGAAGGGGAGAAATACCCTGGAGGTGATGTTATTCCCCACAGTCCTGTCATAAAGATCTCCTATAGCACTCCACAGGGCAAGGGGGAGGTCATGAAGATCCCCTCACGAGTCCACGGTTCAGTTAAGCCATTCTGCCCCAAACAGCTGGTGCAGAATGGTGTAGGAGAAAATGGCAAGACACCTTCTGATCCCACCAAGGAACAGCGGCACATTCTGGATGCCACAAGGTCTGGCCTCACTGTGTCCATTCCCAAACTCAAACTAACTAGGCCTTTTGCGACCGTGGGTCAGGACTCAACTTCTCCAAAGATCCGCTTGAGACCCCCTCAGAGGGAGGGTGAGGAGAGCATGGTTGAGTATGAGGCAGAACTTGTCGGGGGCACTAGGAGACGAAGCCCCAGAGCGCCCGGTCCGTGCCTCCCCCACTCTGACGACTCAGGAGAAGGCAAGAACTCTTTGGAGTTGTGGTCAGGGAGCTCTGGAGAGGAGGCAGAGCGTGGCCACAGCGACCTCACACTTCTCATCAATTTCCGAAAGCGTAAAGCGGATTCTTCTAGCTTGTCAGTCTGCAGCAGTGACAGTCTAGACGAGTCCAAGTCCTTCAGCTCTGATGGCACCTCACCTGAGCTGTGCGACCTGGCACCCGGCGAGGACCTCTCTGTAACCTCATCTTCTGTACCTTCACGGGATGACTGCAAGACTGTGCCGCCACTCACGGTGCGGCTTCACACCCGCAGCATGACAAAGTGCGTAACGGAGGAGGGTCACGCTGTGGCGGTGGGTGACATTGTGTGGGGGAAGATCCACGGCTTCCCCTGGTGGCCCGCACGCGTCCTCAGCATCAGTGGCACCCGCAAGCAGGAGACGGCCAGTTGCGAGGCCCAGTGGCCCCAAGCGAAGGTGGCGTGGTTCGGTTCACCCACCACCTCCCAGCTATCTGTTGCCAAACTGTCGCCCTTCAGAGAGCTCTTCAGGTCCCGCTTCAACCGTAAGAAGAAAGGGATGTACCGGAGAGCCATCCTAGAGGCAGCCAAGGCTGTGGGTCACATGGGTCCAGAGATTACATCGCTGTTATCCCACTGCGACACGTAGGTTAGTCCATAGCAGTTATTCTACAACATCTACTCTTTGCTCACCTTGTTGTATTCAAGCTTTTATATAGACCTGGGCTGTTTATTGAAAGTGTACATTATACATACATTATAATGTGTCATCTGCCTTATTCCAGTCATGTCAGTGTGTTAAATCTGAAAAGACAACAAATCCTATCTAAAGTACAGTCTGTCACTGTCAGTCAGCCTGCGTCCTTTTGAGTTGGCTCATTCAGGTACTCAAAGTCCAGTCATCAATGTGCCGACTTGTAGATTTAAGCAGTGTGATTAACCACGAGAGACCAGTCTGACTCAGTTAGAACAAATGTGGGAAAAAGTGCAGCAAAGAGCTGGTGAAGATGAGTAAGAGCTGGTATGCCGAGAAGCTGCCATGTTGGTCATGGGCACACACTTCACATGAGACAGGATTAGAGCTGCAGCGATTAGTCAGTTGACCAGTTATAGTATGAGCAGTAGTTTGGAGAATTGAAGTAATTTATCAACCTATCAAGAAGCAATATTCAGCTTTTCACATGTGAAGAATTAGTCATTTTCTGTTTGTTTTTTTATACCATCACATATGGAATAGCTTTGAGCTTTTTATTCACTGTTGGTTGGACATGAGTTTCAAAAATCATTTGACATAAAAATATCTCAACTCAAGTTCCACATAATTTTTGTTCTGGGTGAGGAAGTCCATGACATGCTCGAAAATGATCTAAATACTAGTTAGTGGATACAGAAGGGTGACAAATTAAAGGAAATATCTAAACCACTGTCTCCTACAGTAAGGGAATCCAGTGGCTCTGTTGTGCTGTGGGGGGCACTTTTCTGGCATGGTTTGCCTCCCTCAATGGAAGAATCACTGCAATATATACAAAGTTGTTCTGAGTGATCACCTTTATGCCATGATGAAACAGTTCAAACCTGATTCTAGTGGGCTCTTACAGGAAGCTAATTCCCCTCCATAGGGAGCAAGGGTCACTGAATGCTTTGATGAGTCTAAAAATGACATGAATCATAAGTTATGGCCTTTACAGTCACCAGATCTCAACACAGATGAACATCAGGGGCAGATTTTAGACCAACCTGTTAAACAGCACTCTCTGCATCATCAAAACACCATATGAGTGAACAGGTTTTCATCCCTCCAGCAGAGTTCTAGACACTTGCAGAGTCCATGCAACGGCACATTGATGCTGCTCTGGTATTCAGTGGCCCAACGTCTTACTAAAACACATGATAATGGTTTTTCTTCAAATTTGTCACCTGTCTGTATTTGGCAAAGAAATTCTAACATACAAAACAATAAATGATGAAAACCATTAGCAGATTGGTTGAGGGTGAAAATAATTAGTAGCTACAGCTCAAAAGAAAACATTTAAATTTATAAATTTAAAAAACGGCAACAAGGGCTCATGTTACAATATGTGCTTTTTTCCCACAACCTGAAAGGCTGCAATCTCATACAACAGGACAAATGCCTATCCAAGAAATAGAACGGAGCAGTCTGTTCCACAAACACTTGTTAATGCGACTCCATACCCTCAAACACAAATTTCACCCTACTTGTAATCCCAGTAATCCACATTTCAGGGCATATTGCTCAATCCTGCCCTCAGATTTGTTAAAAATATGTGATTTGGTGATGCTCTTGTTGCACTTTGAGGAAATAAGAAACTGAGTGAACAGGATTCTAAGCCAACCTGTTCATTAAACAAACATCATCAGTTGTGCTGTGCCAGCCTCAAGAGTTCTGCTACATTCATGTCATGAAACAGGTGCTGTGTTCAAAGCTGCAAAGCAAACATTAATACCAGCTTTAATGAAGGCACAGGCTGTACTGCTGACTGTCAACAAGAACGGCTTGTTAAAATAGCTCATTTCAGCAAGGGACTCGCACCGAACACACAGTACTGCTTAGTACAATGAAAGCAATTTGAGTGCATAAACATACGTTTTCTGTTACGCGTCCAAAACATGCTTTTTTTTTTTACTTAATTTGATGAGTTGAAGGGCCTGTGCATTAGGCACAAGTCCATCATGCTCTGGCTATGCTTGAACTCATTCTCTGGGTTTCTGGGTGCGTTGACCGTGGGTAGCCAAGCAGCAGGTCTTTCACACAAATGTTAAATATTGTCTTTGAGTGATAGAAGCGGCAGGCAGGCATTTTCCAGCCGTTGTGTTTACCCTGTTATGGGCTCAGCAGCCAAAAAAAAGGTCGATTGGAGCCGAGACTAAACAGTAAGGGGTTAAGTCTGTATTTGGTGCTTTTTTCCAGACCTCATAAAGGAAGCGCTTTTCTCGCTCTGTCAGCTCCATGACTGGAAAGTAGCTGACGTTCACTTTACACTGCTCCTTAATGTTGAGATGACTAACGTGACATGTTGAGAACAGCTCCCCCACTTGTACTCTCAGTTTAAAATTCCCTTCACCGGATATATGACCTGCCTTGTTTGCTCATTGTCTTTACTTTGTGCTCTTTCTTCTCCCCTTCTTCTTTTTCTCTCTTGTGTAGAGGCTGAGGACCGAAGAGAGGTCTCGGAGGTTTTGCTGAATTCTCAGACTCTGTCATCAAGACCCAGGAGGGAGTACGTGCGGTTGCCACGGCTACTATTTATATGCCGTTTTTTTTTTTTCCTGTTCTTTTTCACAAGGCTGGTGGAAAATGGCCGCCAAGGTGGAGTGTTGTTGAGACTGGATAAGGGAGCAAAAAAAAAAGGCCAGGCATCTCATGGTCTACTATGAACTAAACTATTCCTCCTTTTTTTTTATTTTCTAGATTTAATCATATTTCAGTAGAGCCGAATAACAACACTACAAGGACCTGAATGTATTTATTGTCTGTAAAGGTTTATTATGATCCAGTAAGTTCATCTTTCTACTACAGTCTTGCAAAAACCTCCTAGTCTGCTGCTGTCATTATCTCGGTCTTTGCCACCGATGTGTTCGCTGCGAGGTCCAGCCAGAGGGAGCCGGTGGCATCTTCATAGGACCCCTCCTCCCTTTCTCCTTTGGACATGAGACCTTTTACCACCAGTTTAAGAAGTCTTACCCTGAATCCTCTTAATTCTGAAAATGTGAACGGCTCCATCCAGAGACAGTAGTGACTGTTCCAGCTCTTCTAGCGATCGGTGTTCCATCCCCGTAGCCTTCTGCGACATTAGTTGGATTTGTGGATGTAATTATACTGAACTCTATTCCTCTCCAGAATCACGTTGTGTCTCTCTTCCATTTCATTTTTAACTTCAGGAGTGTCATGTCGGCGTGCTTCCCCCTCCAGCTCTTTCATTTATTTTTTTTTTCCCTGAGAACCATTTTTACATTTAATTATTTAAAGTATCACATTTAAGAAAAAAGCACTTTATCTGTACCTTGGTGGCCTGCTGTCTGAAACACTATTGCGACATACAGCTCTGATAGGCAACAGGGGAGTTCAGAAGTCTTTGTGGTTGACTATCCATGGCCTTGGAGATAAAAACTAATAATTAAAAAAAAAATCTTTTTTTATTTTATTTTATTGTACGACTTTGGGGACACCAGACACAGATGGTTGTGTACACTGTATTCTCCCATTTTGGGTGCATTTCTCTCTCAGCTTACACGCTACAAAAATTAACATTGCCACTGGAGAAACATGGGTGAACAAGTGTGTCAAAGCCCCCTATGCATTATCAGTTAAAGCTTTATGAGTGACTATGGGAGGAAAAATATCATGCTGTAAGAATACTGTGAATTCAACTGCTGACTGTGCTGAAGAAAAAGCTTGCTTGCTACTGGTTGGAGCCTTCAGTTATATTGAGTCATCAGGCAAACACGGACTGCAACGCTGACCTTTAGTGACCTTTATGTTGAAAGCAGCACTGTTGGATTAAGGGGAGGGGGAGCCAGCGAAGGCAAGAGACCAGGCTGTCAAGAGCAGCCTGGTCTGTATTAAAAACTTAACCGAAGATTGCACACAGTCACGCTCAGCCAACCAGCCCGTCTCCTTTCTGCCCGTCTGGAAACCCTTTGTTCAGATGGAGGCTCAAAACAGGCTCTCTGTCGGTGAGAGAGGTGTGTTTATTAGGGGAGCATGTAATGCACTCTTCCCATTTTGATCATCTGCGGTTTGACTGTTTATTGTCAAGCGCAGCTAGTTTCCAGGCAGCCTTATACAACGAGCAGTGCAAGAGTCTATATGTATGTATGCCTGAGAGGGGAAACGGTCGTCAGGATTTTCCCGCGTATGAGCAACATGGCTGTCTACTGTTTCCCACATTGGTCAATGTTTTTGGCTACTTTTTTTTTCTTTTTTACATGTACTGTACATAAAATAAAATATACAAGCAATACTTGTGCTGTTGTGGATCGGTCATTGATGATCAGAAGGGCTTGTGTTATTGTGGTATGATAGAATTGATGAAGAGAGAAAGAAAACCAACACCTGTGACATATGATAGTTTGAAGGCTGGTAAAGGAGCGTTTTTCACAGTGTCTTCTCTGATGTTAATTTGCATTTCAAATATGAAAAAAAATATCCCCGATTGTGTCATGAAAACACCATTGAGACTGTTTAGATTTCAGATGTGTCAAATTTTAAACAAGTATTCTTAAAACTTAGGTCCTTTTCAAGCAGGAATAGCCAGTTAAAGATGCATTGTGGGAAACGTAAGATCAAGATTTCTGAATCTTGTTAGATACTAAAGGCAGGCTCAGTGTCAGTTTCACCCATTTTGTTTTAATATTTCTCTCACAAACTCTGTCTTTATGGAAATGCAGTACTAAAGTGCTGGGTTGGTCCTTAATGTCATCTCACAGAACTTATACATTTTCAAAGTTTACACAACTGTTGATGTGGGACAGATTTTCTTTCAAGTCACATTTACTCATGAAGAGGTCGTTGCAACAGAGTCAGCAGTACAATAGTAGGTACTGAATCTGATAAGCTTCATCCTGGTTCATATAGGTTTCATGATTAAGAAAAGAAACAACTGTGATGCATCTTAACATGCATTTCAGATACACAGCAGGTTTCCATCATGCCTACTTCAGTCAAATTACAACAAAGAAAAGTCTGCAGAGTTTTAACTAGCAGATAATTCATGCTGGGAAGTGTGCTAATTCGGTGTGCTTGTTTTTTGTTTTTTTTTTTTTTACTTAATTTGATGAGTTGAAGGGCCTGTGCATTAGGCACAAGACTTTAATTTGGAGACTATAAATTCTTAGACAATATAAGTAGAAATTTGAAGTTTAATTAACTTGATGTTGAAAGTTAAGTTAATGAGAAAAGATTAATTAATTCTTCCAAACCTCTATATACTGTTTCACGGTGCACCAAGGTATTTGAAAAGGGAATGTGAATTAAATGTATAACTTTCATAACACCCTAGGAGCCTCACTAGCACATCTTATTGACTGCTACATTGCTAATTAGCATTTTAAATTTCCTAAGGAATAGAAAAGGGTTTTACTGAAATTTTCCCCTGGATTCTTTAATAATAACTGTATTTTCCTTATTTCCTCTGCATTTAACTTGTCAGGTTTACATATTTAAATAGATAGTTTGACACTGCGTGAAATAAGATTATTACCACTTTCATGTCCAGTAATTATACAGCTTCAGCCCAGTCAGCAGCTAGTTAGCTTAGCCTAGCAAAAACACTGGACATAGCCAAAAACAGCTAGTTTTTCAATATGGTTTAAACAGACAAGGTATAATATGCTAATTAGTGTGCTTCAAAGCTATTTGTAAGAGAATGTATCCTCCTTTAGACAGAGCCGGACCAGTCCTTTAATGTGTATAGTTTTGTGTTTTAATTTTTCCAAACCATCAACCTCAACATGACCCTTGACTCTGGCCTTGAGTCTATACCTAATTTCATGCACATTTTGAAGTATTGTGCTCGAAACTGTTTTAAAAAAATGTTTTTTTACTTACTTCAGGTGTTTTTTGACTTCAAAAGAACTTTTTTTATAGTAAGTTCTGCAGAAGCAAACATTTAACTCAACTTTTTGGGTTTTCTTCGTCACCGAACAGCATGAAGTGTGTCTAATACCAGCTGACAAGAAAGAACTACAACTTTGCCAACTGAATACAATTCCCTACGATTTCTAAACTGTGCTTGTTTCTCCTTCAGGGTTTTTTCAGTACTTAGTAACCATCTGGTTTTGTGTGAGATTTGTTGTACTCCGTTTATTACAGCCGTGTGTAATGTAACATGTAGCCCCACCTTCTGATGACACTTGCACTACAGCAGTTGATAGACACTCATCTGGTTCACATTTTCTTTTGTACTTTTTCCAACTTTTGAAAAGTTTGCTTCAGATTCACCTGACAGTTAATTTAAACACGACACACTGTTTCAGATTGTAACTCAACCATTTGCGCACTGATTCTTCTGTGACCAAACATTACAACGTGTCATTCAGTTATTTATATTCAGGCTTGTCCTGCTAAAAATGGTGCTACTGCTTTTCTTACTTGACGCAGGAATCATTTAAAATCCTTTGAAACTGTAATAGTAAATGGAGACTAGTATCAGGTTTGAGGGAATGGCAGGATTTTCCAGGTTAGTGGAAAATTAAAAGTCATTAGTTCAATGTCCTCAGCTGTGGCCATGTCATGCAAGTTGGTTTGTAACCTCTGTGTCATAAATATGAACAGCTAAGTGTGTCTGTTACATAACTAGTGTGTGCAGCTCAGTGGATAGGTTGAGCAAGGTGAGGTGACCCTCATCTGCCTATCTCCTGATCAGATCATTTTACCATAGAGGCTCAGCTGCACATCTCGCTTCCCCCCACACCTGCTCCCATTTCATACCTCTGACATGGCTATGTCTAGTGCCAGACATTTCATAAATCTGCTCTCTGTTTTCCCTTGACGAAAGCTGACCGAAGCAAAGCAAACTGACTCATTCAACAGGAAGAGGACAAAGAAGGGCGGGTGGGATTAAATGAATACTCTAGAAATAGAACAGTTTGGATGTTAAAGGCCATGGAAAGTTCAGTACTTCTAAAGGTGTTTTGGAGAATCACTGTTCCTCAACTTTAAACTTTATCAAAATGCTTTCTGTTATATAAAAAATGCATTACACTGTCAATTCTTATGAGGTAATCAAGTATTTTCTTGCAAATTTCCCTAAACATGCTTCTGAAAAGGAGGCAAATAATCTTTTAAAGAATACAAAATTCACATAATTGTCAGAAATATATGTATTTTCAAGTGTCATAATCATGCAACAACATGATAACATCACTTTGGCTAGTTCAAACTTACTTTACTGTATCTACAAAGGACAATATGATCTAATGAAGTACTATGACCAGTCAGAATTAAACTGTGGCTATCTAAAACTGGAAATACAGCTAGCGATGAACTGTATGTAAAGCTATGAGAAACATACACATAAAATAATAAAAGGGACATAATTTGTCCCAGGAAGAATGATGACATAGATATCTGAAATACTCCTTTTGACTATGAGGAAATTAATTATAGATATCTGAAATGCATACACAGTCTAGTTTTATTTTTAAAACGACTTGTCAGACAGCCACAGCTTCCTCTCTTTGTCTCCTGCATTCACTTTCTTGGAGTGCTTGTGAAGAAGGGTGAGAGGTGGCAGCTGGTAACAGGAAGACAAAGATCACATTAGAAGTAAGTCATTGGTTGTATTTGAAGACATTTTACATCCAGTTACAGTAAAGATGTGAACAAATGAATCAATTGAACACACAGGCTATTTTGTAGTATCCATATATTTGTGGTCTTGAAATCATATCCAGCGATCTCTTTGACTGAGACCAAGACAAGATCATGTAAAAAATGCAATTGATGACATCTTGTTTGTTTAAGCTGTGCGTGTGCTAAGCTAAGTAGCTATCCATCTAGTATCTATACACCGCTTAATCCTCATTAGGATCGTGGAGGGCTGGAGTCTATCCCAGCTGACTTTAGGGTGAAGGCAAGGGACACCTAGGACAGGTGACCAGTCTATCACAGTCCTACATGTAGAGACAATCAATCACACTCGCATTCACACCTACAGTTTAGAGTCACACATTAACCTGAGCATGTTTTTGGACTGTGGGAGGAAGCTGGAGAACCTGGAGAAAACCCACGCATGCACAGGGAGAACATGCAAACTCCATGCAGAAAGATCCCGGAAACGCAGGGACGCGAACCAGGGACCTTCTAGCTGCAAGGGCAAAGTGCTAACCACTACACCACTGTGCAGTCCAGCTAAGTAGCCGCTGGTGGTAATTCATATTTTAGATTTTAAACTCATTTAATATCTATCCATCTATTAGCTACAACAGCTTCATCCTGTTGGAGGTGTCAGGGGACTGAAGCCTATCCATGTTGACTTTGGGTATCCATTAATCTGGAGAATATGCAAACACCAGTCGGAAAGGCCAGATTCAAATCTTTTTGCTGTAAGGTGACAATGCAAACCAATGCACCACCCACAGCCTAAACAAATAAAATGTATTTTAATTTGTGAGCCTTATAAGTAGAGGTTCTTACAGGTGAACTTTCTATGTTTAGACAGAGCCGGGCTGGTTATTTTTCCCTCCCCCGAGCCTTTCAGCCATGCTAATGGTAGCCGTGTCTGTGTAACGTCATTTTTACCTTACAACTGTGATTGGTGTCGATCTCTTTGTCTACAATTTGCAAGAAACCAACTACATGTTTTGCTAAAATGTCAAACTATTCCTTTAGGTTAATGATAGGAATTGTTTGTGACCCTTTTTCCTTAGAATATAAACATGTCTGACTACACACTGAGTTGTTTTTTTTTTTTTAATGACATTTTCCTTTGTTTTTGGAGGCAATAAATCATGTGGTGAGTGCTTCCCACTCTTCAGCGTGAAAATCAGTGAGTATGCCCATGAAAGGATCACACTTATGGATCACTGCCCACTAGTTTTTGAATGCCCACTGAGGCTGCTCCACTATTGCAACTTGGATGTCAAAAGCTGCTATTGTTTTACAAAAACAAATCATACATTAATGACTGAAAATCACTCATTTTATCATTTAGCAATGTACAGTTAGAGGGTAACCTCAGAAATTTACAGTTCTGAGGAACCCATATGGTTTTCTCTGTGTTTGTTGTAGCTGTGGCATCTGTGTTGGCTTTTCTAGTTTGTGTTGGGTCCTTTCTTCCCGCAGGCAAGTCCTCGCCATCTGAGGCTGCATTCGGCTCAGTGGTTGTCGCTGAGTGTCGATCCACGACAGTGTGCAGGTGAAACAGGGGTGACGAATGCATGGAGGCAGACCGCATTTTCTGATCCTAGTTGTGGCGTCACACAAATAAACACGCAGGCTTCCGCAGTAGATGTGTGAAACAAAAAAATCAGTGTTTGCTGGGAGACGTGCAGGCAGAGCAGCAGTAGCCACTGTGAGAGTTTTGTCACGGTGGGAGCAGTTTTTATTGAAGTGGAGCCAACATCGCCTTCCACTGTGGATCTCTTGGCTAGAAAGAGGAAAATGTCATTTTGTCATAAATGTTCAAATATTATCTGAAATGATTTGGAAAGAAAGTCTCTTTATTTTATTCATCAGTGTTTGGGTATTTAGGAACACAAGCACTTTATCCAATCCGAAAAGTAAAGTAAAGAAAGCAGACGACAAACACGTGCAACATAACGAAACAGCCATTTACAGAAATGCTGCAAGCTGCACAAAACCACAATTAAGTTAGAAAACAGTTTCCAGAGAACATTTAAAACTAATGAACATGACTGAGAATGCAAATTGTTACTGTGGTTTTCAACTCATTGTTACTCATCCTCTGACTAATCAGGGTTCAGGTTACCATGTATATTACAAGGGCAGCGCCTGTTTAAAACAAACCTTTTGAGATTGAAACTTAGCCACCAATGACCAACTGCTCATCCAAAATTTGTACTTCACATTCAACACGCTCTTTTTGCTAAAATGTTAACATTAAAATCAACTGATGCCTCACTGGGTATAAGCAGCTCTATAGTCCATTGCTGCACCTAACAATTATTTTCTTTGTCTTGATATGTTGATTAGTTGACTAATTTGTCAATTACAGTAAAGATTATTTGTTTATTTCTGATTACCATGTTTCTGCTGTGCTATGATAATAATGTTGATAATATTAGTAGATTCTATTTGTCAGATGCCTAATCAGAACAATGCTGGACCTCAAATTAAAAAGGGCACATGGCGATGTTTTCCACTGCACCAAACCTTTATGTGTGTTCCAAATGTAGGAACTGCCCCTGTCGAAAATCATTTAAGACAATTTTCAGTGGGGAAAAAAGTACATATTTACCTGAAAGCACCTACTCCTTGGTGAAAAATACTGCTGTGCAAGTCTTAACACTGACTGGTTTAACTCTGAGAAGGTCAATGCTGATTGATTAAACAACAAGCACCATTTTTTTTTTTTGCCCTCCCGATGTCCTCATAGACTAGCTTCCTCTTAAACATCACCATCAACAGCGTAAAATTATTAGTTTTGTCCAGTAACTACTATTTGTCGTTGTTTTAGAGCACTAAGAGTCAATATTTTGGCCGAAGCTGTCAGATCCCACATTGCAATGGACACAGAAAGACTGAAAGGGCCAATAATGGGTTGTTCTTGTAAACAGTCAAAAGAAAGCTGCCTGTTAATTAATCGAATAGCAGCCCTTTTCCTGAAGAGGACAATCACTGATTTTATTGAAGCTCTTCTCTTAGAATGGTTATGACAGCACTCACTTCATCGATGCAGTAATATGTGAGATAATCACTGGCAAACGTATTATTGCATCAGTGTGGGGCAAGGAAAATAACTCAAACGAACATTGGTTTAAATTGTTTTCTCACTGATTCATGGCCATTAAAGTCAAAGGAAAATATAAACTGAGAAACATCGATGTTAGATGTGCCGTGGTGTTAACATTATGCTATCATCAATGGCTTTATATATTAAGGTGATAAAGAAACACTTACAAAACCAATTTTAAGTGATCGTATGAACAGAAAATGTACCGTGTGTTAATTATGGTAATTCTCAGTCTAAGTCATACTTGACCAAGAACGAAGAGTTAACAGGATGTTGCTATCTGTCCCTGCAGTCTCCACAAAGCACTCTGGGATTCTTTCAGTTCATGCACAACTGTTGTGTCGGTGTGATCAGCCTTTTCCAGTTTGCAGTGCTTACAGAGCAACACAATGTTGGGTCTCTGTCTAAAATAGTGACACATATGGAAAGACATTTTAACATTTAATGGCTAGACTAGATAGACATTTCAAATATCTGTAATTCAGTTCTTCATATTCCAGATGTCCTCGTTGTTTTCCAGGACAAATGATGTCACTTTTATAGTTCATGTACACTACCAGTCAAAAGTTTGGACACACATTCTCATTTAATGTTTTTTTCTTTATTTTCATGACTATTTACATTACAGATATCGACATTACGGTAGCAGATACACATAGTTCACAGATGTCTGCAGCTGAAGTATGACTGGTTGTCATTCCAGTTTCAGATATCTACAGTTTAATGCTGACTAGTCATAATTCTAGTCAAGATATCTTTCATTTCTTTCAATTTGAAATACCTACATCGTTCTTTTTAGATATCCTTAATTAAGTTTGAAGTCAAATAATATCGTAGGTACCTTTAACTGGACTTGTGCCTAGCCAGAATCTATTTGCAGATACAGTGGTATGTAAAAGTTTGGGCACCCCTGATAATTTTCAAGATTTTCCTTTATAAATCACTGGTTGTTCAGATCAGCAATGTCAGTTAAAAATATCATATAGCAGACGAACACAGTGATATTTGAGAAGTGAAATGAAGTTTATAGGATTTACAGAAAGTCTGCAATAATTATTTAAACAAAAGTAGGCAGGTGCATAAATTTGGGCACCCCAACAGAAAAATTACATCAATATTTAGTAGATCCTCCTTTTGCAGAAATAACAGCCTCTAAACGCTTCCTATAGCTTCCAATGAGGGTCTGGATTCTGGTTGAAGGTATTTTTGACCATTGTTCTTTACAAAACATCTCCAGTTCAGTCAGGTTTGATGGTTTCCGAGCATGGACAGCCCGCTTTAAATCACACCACAGATTTTCAATAATATTCAGGTCTGGGGACTGAGATGGCCATTCCACAATGTTGTACTTGTTGCTCTGCATGAATGCCTTAGTAGAATTTGAACAGTGTTTAGGGTCATTGTCTTGTTGAAGTATCCAGCCCCGGCGCAACTTCAACTTTGTCACTGATTCTTGAACATCGTTCGCAAGAATCTGCTGATACTGACTGGAATCCATGCGACCTTCAACTTTAACGAGATTACCAGTACCTGCACTGGCCACACAGCCCCACAGCATGATGGAACCACCACCAAATTTTACTGTGGGTAGCAAGTGTTTGTCTTGGAATGCTGTGTTCTTCATCCGCCATGCATAACGCCCCTTGTTATGTCCAAATAACTCAATTTTAGTTTCATCAGTCCACAGCACCTTATTCCAAAATGAAGCTGTCCAAATGTGCTTTAGCATACCTGAAGCGACTCTGTTTGTGGCATGTGCACAGAAAAGGCTTCTTCCGCATTACTCTCCCATACAGCATCCCCTTGTGCAAAGTGCACTGAATAGTTGAACGATGCACAGTGACACCATCTGCAGCAAGATCATGTTGTAGGTCTTTGGAGCTGGTCTGTGGGTTGAGTTTGACTGTTCTCACCATCCTTCACCTCTGCTTATCTGAGATTTTTCTTGGCCTGCCACTCCGGGCCTTAACTAGAACTGTGCCTGTGGTCTTCCATTTCCTCACTATGTTCCTCACAGTGGAAACTGACAGCTGAAATCTCTGAGCTAGCTTTTTGTATCCTTCCCCTAAACCATGATGTTGAACAATCTTTGCTTTCAGGTCATTTGACAGTTGTTTTGAGGCTCCCATGTTGCCACTCTTCAGAGAAGATGCAAAGAGAACAGCTTGCAGCTGGCCACCTTAAATACCGTTTCTCTTCATTGGCTTCACCTGTGTATGTAGGTCAAGGGTCAATGAGCTTACCAAACAAATTTTGTGTTCCAATAATTAGTGCTAAAGGTATTCAAATCAATAAAACAAGGGTGCCCAAATTTATGCACCTGCCTACTTTTGTTCAAAAAATTATTGCACACTTTCTGTAAATCCTATAAACTTCATTTCACTTCTCAAATATCACTGTGTTCGTCTGCTATATGATATATTTAACTGAAATTGCTGATCCGAACAACCAGTGATTTATAAAGGAAAATCTTGAAAATTATCAGGGGTGCCCAAACTTTTACATACCACTGTATCTTGAACTACAGCTCTGATGAGGCAGAATGATGTTACAGATATGCGTAGCAATGCCAGAATCTACAACAAGTCGGAGGCGGTTTGCTTTTCAAGCATACTATGGCACTGCAACCGTAACCATATATGGCCGTATTTAATGCCATGTCAGAAAACCTGAGGCTGAAGTTGTCGTAAATTTCTATCATAAAGTCTCTTATGACTGAAGCTCTGGTTGTCATCAACTCCTGGTTGATGAGCTCTTTCTTTTTCACAGCATTTTCTAACAATCTTATCTACCACCGCAGCTGCTATTACTTCTGCTAACACTGTTCAAATGCTGTGCTGGATCAATATCCAATATCCATTTTAACTAGTCAGGATGATGTTATAGTTATCTGGAATAAAAACATGACTAGTCACAGTGTTATTACAAGCAGTCAACATCAGGTCTTTGACATCAGTAATTCTAATTCCAGACAGTCAAACTGAGCTGTTAATGTTACAGTATAATGTGCAAGCTTTGGGAGCTGCCGCTTCCACTACGAGGGAGCTGATGCTTTGAAGTTTTGCAGCCGTTTTTTAAATGCATGCTTGATAAAAATCGATACTGCGAATAAGGCTGCTGAATCACCACAGCCCTGTTATAATCACTGACTGCCACTCAGTGTTTGTCTTTTCACTTTTCATGTTTCTGGGGAACCACTCATTTAAATGACTTCACATTTAAGAATGCACATCCTTGAATCCCCAGTGATGAAACCGCCAAGTTTAAAGTAGGTTGAATATACTGTTGTTGAGATATGCAAAGAACAGACACACATACGCACACATGGATACGGAAAGTCCTGGATTTATTAGTGAGACGTGTGCTTGTTGACATGTACCAAATTTCAGCAATAACTGCTGAGTCAAGCAATCAGAACGTTTGGTAAATTTGCATAATATATAATATTGTCGGCTGTTGCCTAGATATTTAAATTTTTGTGGTAAATTTGTAACATTAGTCTTATTTCTGTATTGGGAAGCATTTTTGGGGGGAATTCAAACCCAGGATCTCCTGTTTTGGTGCTTTAACCAAGTAAGCCACAGCGCCCTCATTTCCTAGCTCCCTGCATCTTTTAAGCAGCGGTGACTCGTCATTTTAGTGCCATGGTGAAGAATCCTGTGTAATACTGCACCAGAGGCCCGTTAGGTATTATGTAAGCCCAGAACTCTGTCACCATACAGGTGGAGTGCGGTGGCGTACTGCACCATCCTGCTTTACAAGTGAATTTCTCCAAAGTGGGCCACAGCCATCTGCCTTCACCAACTGAGATGAAACAAACTAATTGCATTCGGATTTCAGCTTGTACTGTGCATAGTTCAGCATGTTCCAACGAGTTCTACAACCGAGCAGGAGGGAACAACAGTCCCGCTGTTGATATGAAAACACATACACCTATGCACAAGCGCTTGCTTACACAACAAACATGCTCTGGCTCTCAGTAATCCCTGTATTTCCTGGAGTTGACATGGAACTGCACCATTCATCTACATGTGCCATTTTTACCCCAGCTTCTTTGAAACCCTGTCCCAGACTTAGACCCTGATTTCCTCTCAGTGACAGATGTGAACACGTGTTCGCACACACAGATCTGGAGTTGCATCACTCCTTCCTCTATGCACCACGTTCCGATCCGCATGTGCTCCTTCATGGATCAGCGCAGCGCAAATCTGGGACAAAAAAAAAAGGGAGGCACATGGCAGTGGGATGCTGTGTGCAATTACTGCTAATGATATGCCTCTATGCAAGCTGTGGCCGTAATTAACTTTAGAGGGAGCCTGGCCTGCCTGAGCTCTGTATGAGGAGATGCTCACAGGAACAGACACAGAACTTAGACCCAAGGCTAAGAAAGCAAACCTGCCTCTCTTCAGACAACATGTCTGCTGCCCCAGATTACACATATTGGGTGGTCCTGTGTAACGAGTAACATGATGCGGATGTCAATGTAATCGTCCCCGGGAATTTAGCTAAAACTGGAGAGGCTCTGGTTAGTCAGTGGTCAAGAAACTGTAGAAGCGGATATAACCAAGTATGGAGGGCCATGTCAGCCAAGAAAAGGGAAAAGTAGATGGAAAAAACGTATTCATGATACCCTTAAGATAAATAATATATACACTAGCAGTCAAAAGTTTGGACACACCTTCTCATTTCATGTTTTTTCTTTATTTTCATGACAATTTACATTGTAGATTCTCACTGAAGGCATCAGAACTATGAATGAACACATATGGAATTATGCAGTAGAGAAAAAAGTGTGAAATAAGTCAAAGCACGTTTTATATTTTAGATTCTTCAAAATAGCCACCCTTTGCTTTGATTACGGCTTTGCACGCTGTTGACATTCTCTCGATGAGGTTCATGAGGTGATCACCTGAAAAGGTTTTCCAGCAGTCTTGAAGGAGTTCCCAGAGATGTTCATTCACAGTATTCATATATACTAACTTACTAAAACTAAAATTATAAACTAACTCTTTACCAAATCACATCAAAAATTTTAAAAAAGCTCCCGGTAAATCAAAACTGAGAGAAAAAATTCAAAATTATGAGCAAAAAAAAGTCAAGATGTTGATCTCAAGTTATTAGTCAATTCAAAAGTAAAAATTTGCGTAGTGAAAAAAGTAACAGACGATTATTAGTTAAGCAATAAAAAATAATGGATAGAAATAAAAACTAGTAAGCTAGTAATGCAAAAGTACAACAAGGTAAAGGTCAAATTCTGAATTTTATCAGGATAAATATCTTATTTGTAGCTTTTCATTTTGTAGTTTGGGTTTACCATGAACATTTTTATTTCTTGTTGTTGTAAATAGACTTCCATAGTCTTGGTACCAACAGAGCAGTAAGTTGGACTTATTAGACCAATAAAAAACACAATGCTACTTATAAGGAAGTTGTTTTCTTTTTTTTTCCTTTTTTGTTTTCTACCTCTGAACACACCTTTGCTCTTCAGATGTGTGAAAATAAACTCCTCCATGCGTTACAGTCATGGTAAAAATGAGAAGCATGTAGCCCGACGTGTCTGTGTTTATGTGACGCTCTCCACCTGTCCGTGGAGTTGCTAGGCAAAGAGCATGGTGGCTTCAAAAACAGGCCTTGGCGTGTCTCCAGGGCTGTGCAGAGGAGAGCTGTCACCTCCTTTGTCCTTGATGCCTCAGAGTCATTTCTCACCGTTGTCATCTGTATTGACAGCCTAAGTTTGCTGGCCAGGCTTTTGAAATTGAGTCGTTTTTATTGATCCTGGCTAATCATTTGGGGTTTAACCACTTCGGTATCTTATTTACATTCAGTAGCAGCTTGCTTCCCCTTCTCTCTCTGCATTTATAAAGTATTAAGGACAATAAATGCTGTTTATATTGATCATTTTCTGTCCTTCTTTTGTGCATTTATAGCTTAGCGAGTTGAGAATAAGTATTGAAACTTGTGTCTCCCCGCTGGCTATTAAAGTGATTCTATTTCTTGGTAAAGGACATTCCAGGATTTAGATGTTCCTTAACAATAACTACATTATGCAACTTTTGAATTTCTCCCAGCATATGGTTTGCCAAGTATGCAGCCTTTCCCAGACTTGCCTTATGCAATTCCAGGAAGAGAATAGATACATTACTCAAGGACAAGGGTGTGGTTCTTGACAATTTTCGTGACTGCCTGTGGGTCAAGCCATGAGACCTGAGTAATCACAGTGTGGATCCCGGCAGGAAGCGGCCGTCACTTATGATGGACTTTAAACCTTTGAACAGTGGCGCATTCGTGTGTCATGCTTCCGTCCTTCCCCGTCAGACACGCCGGGTTTCCTCAAATATTAACACAAGTAAACACACTGAGCACACATCAGGTCTTCTTTGTCAAGGCCGTTTTTATTTCGGGTTGCTCCAGTTTGAGGCCGTGAGCTTGAATGGCTTCTTCGCTGAGTCTTCCAGGATGCGGCTGTGGCTCGGCTCAGCCATAAGCAGCAGCCCCAGGCCTCCCTGAGCAGCTGTCAACGGGCTCTAGAGACAGAAAGGAAGGGAGAGAGAGCCGCCCTGCCCCCAACTTTACCAGCCTGCCTGCTTTCACTGCAGGAACTAAAAGGGGGATGGGCATTCATATTCATGCAGAGAGATAAAACATGGAGAAATCATGAGCAATTCCTCAGCACCTCGTCATGGCTTTAGCTTTAAAGATGTGGACTTAAATAAATAATCAGAAGCCATACTCATCATGTTGATTTGTTTGACATTTCCCAAAAGGATTAGCCCATTCTTGGCCTTACGTGTGTTCCCATGTGGCCTTCTCTTTCTCTTCTTTCTCAGCCTCCTGTTTACCACCTCCTCCATTGTCCTCTGACTGTACTGGTGTTCTTTACTGAAACCACAGCCAGGCGAAACATCCTCAAGGGTTTTAAACCTCTGGTGTGTCGGTGTCACCAAAGGAAGGAAGCGAGTCTGTGGCGTCTGTGTGAAAAACAAGATGACAGGATAATTTGGACAAGGCTGATTAATGATTACATACCAGCCCACTGGGGCAGCTGCACATATCAAGAGTTCTCATTTATGCCATTAAGAAAGTGCAGATGAAAAGTAGAGTAAAAGGCCATAATGGATTAATGGGTAGCTCGCTGCCTTTTAAATGTTAAAATGTTAGAGAACAGGCATGAGTGAAGGAGAAGCTTTTGTTGTGTAAAATCTTCCTATTTTAAGGTGTGTATGTATGATTTGTTTCTTGAAGGCTACGATAATAAGCTGCTTTGTTTGCTACAGCAGAAGGTGATAGAAGTAGGCTGGAAGTTTTTTGAAAAGATGAGTAATGAGATGCATTAATGAGTCATATTTGACCTGAAGACACAGAAGCACTGGATCACAGATTGCGTATTAGGACTTAAGACACAATGGATGTGAAAAGAGATTGCAACAGCTTCAGGTTTTAGAACTTACTACCAGTTAGAATGCAAGTAATGCCATTTTATAAGTAAAATGGATAAAACAAGGTCTTGGTGCCAATGATATTCCATTGTGATTTCTTCTTATTGAATTATAATGTACTTAAGCTTCAAAAAGCCATTTTAGGATCTTTAAATTTCACTTACTAGAGAATAGTAGTGTAGTATTTGATGATCAAAACTGATGTTAGAGAAAAGCCCAGTGCCACATTCATGACATAGCTGTTGTGTAAGTACACAGAGGCTTCCCTGTTCCTTGTAATTATTGAATATATGTACTGTGTAATTAAAAAGCACTTACAGTCTAATTCAGGGCTGCAGCTATTGATTATTTTAGTAATTGAATATATGGTTGGTAACATGTCTTTCCGAATGTGCTACACCCTGATTCCCTATATGCTGCTACCAGTTGGTAGCCATATAGAAAAAGCATTACAGAAGACACTGACGCTGCAAATACATGAGTCACCAGATTGTACATGATGCTTTTCATGTTCCCAGCAGATGTTCAAAATCCTGCTATGTTGAGAATATAAAGCTGTTTATCTGCAGTCTGAGGATGAATCAGATTATTGCATAATCCGATTTTCAGTTTCACACTGAATTAAAGTTTATTGCTGTTTGTCCCCAGACAAACAACACATACAGTAAGTAACTGATACGGCATCATCAGCTTTAGGACACCAACTCAAACATCATGTGAGTCTGTTTGCAGAACAGGAAATTCAAGGAGAAGCTGCATCTACCACACCCCTGTGTTTGCTAAATTATTTATATTTATTATCTATTATCTATTTTGTGCTGAACCAAACATAACCCAGCTGGTAATGTCAGCTAATAAAACCCCTGAGGATCATCTATAAATACATTTTAACCCCCATCTGCATCAGATTATGTATTCACCCGCCATATTAGCAGGGTGACATTTAATTTTTATTCTCACCCTGCCTTTTAGAGTGTGTGTGCCAATCAAACTATTCTCTGGGGAGCTATGACTAGATTGTAGCAGGTTGACACATATTAGTCAGCTATGCGTGGGAAGCTGTTGTGTGCATTGAGAGTCGGGGTGGGGTGTTGGGGGTGTTTCTTGGCACACACTGTGATCAGGGTGTGTTAATATCTCAACATGCAACCATCCTTTGTCTCTCATTTCTGTGATAGTGACTCTGTCCACAGTCCAGCATTCCTTGCATGTGTTGGCATTTAGTGCATAGCTTCTCTACTAGAATCTCTTTCCATTTGGCTTTTCAGAGTTACCCTCCAATCCGTGTGTGCCCTCTGGCCGCTCTAGTCCTTCTTTATCTGTCGATTATTTTCAACCACAGCGTGTTGCCAACATCAAAAGCATCTGGCACAATGGAAAAGGGCATTCCAAGATCATGGACTCACACACAGTGAGTCAAACGCACACACAGATCCTGTTCTCGTCTGTAAACTGTGCGGATTAGCGATTGGAACTCAAATAAAGGATCTTAAATCAGAAATGCTTTTGTCTGTGATTGCGCAATGCCACAATGCGATTCTTGACAATGGAGGTGGCGTCTGTAAAAAATGGATTAGGTAACGTGTTTGTGTGTGCAGTATGTGTGTGTGTTTGAGGTTAGAATAGTTTCATCTGTAACTCTGCAATCTGATAATGTGATTCTTAACGGTGGAGCAAATGTGTGAAAAGTAAATGTGAAAGCAGCAGCGTGTGCGTGTAATAAGCTTTTGTGTGTGTCTATGTAGACATGTGCACCATTGTCGATTTTTTACATAGTTGCGTTGACTTTCTGTGTCCCTGGTGTGTGTTTGTGATTGTGTGTGTGTGTGCAGCACGGCCCTGCAGCTATGCCGATCCCATCTGTGAACCCTGCCTCCTCACAGCTTGATCCCAGCAACACCTCCATTGTCTCTCTAATCCAGGACTATTAACATTGCAGCACCACAACGGGCGCTTACTGGAAGCTCCAGATGACTCCCAAAACTCTCTCCTCTAAACTGACTGCAATCTAATTAACTTGGAAGGGGGTTGGGGGAGTGTGGGTGTGTGAGTGTGAGTTTAACAGGATCCAGTGGATTAGCAGCCTTTTTATAATGGGCTGAGACTGAGCTGCTACAGGTGTTAATATGAAAATGGCCACAGTCTGGATTGACCATATGCTGCCTTTACTTACGTGTAACATCAATCACACGTTTCATTCATCAATGGATTCCCACAAACAAATGATCTTCTCGTGACCTCATTGATAATCACAGTTATGTCTGGGTGTGTGGTGACCAACAAGAAAATGTTTATTAGTGCCAAAGAAACAGAGGCAGTGTGTTTGTTTGAACCTTGCTCCAAAAATTCCACCTTTCCTTGCTCAAATATGACTTGATTGTTTGATTCTAATGTACTGTGTAGAATGATCAATAAGTTTAGGATTGTGACCTTATTTGATTAGGCTACTTGACTTTAATAACCCATTTCTAGATTGCCATCATTGCTTTGTAAAGACAGTAGGCTCCACTGTGTAATAACTAACTGGTTTCTAAAGTTCCTGTTGTGTAATGTGAACACATTTTTATAATGTAATGCAATAAAGCAACTTTATTCCGTATGGTTGCAATCATAAGAGCTCAGTATTGCATTTTTTTGCATTTTATTTAGTTCCTTGATGTTAAAGTTTGTGTCTTGTCATTGATTTAACCCCTTCGACTCATCTTTGTGGTTCACCGTGACACATTAAGCATTTTTTCCATGAAAATAATCCCTTCCTGCCCCAAAATGGCTGAGATGTAACTTTACACCAGTCACTGTCTCTTCCTCCACCCAACCTTACGACTCACTGAAACTTGAGCACACCAGTTCACCTACGACTCTGCTTCACACTGAAAAACTACTCAGTGCTACACTAACAGTCAAAAGTTTGGACATCTTCTCATTCAGTGGTTTTTATTTAATGATTTTATACGTTGTAGATTAATAGTGAAGACATCGAAACTAGAAAAGAATACATACGGAATTATGCTGTAAACAAAAATAAGTTAACCTTCAGTATTACTCTACAACGTAGAAAATAATAGAAATTAATAAAAAGCAACACAATGAGAAGGTGTTCAAACGTCTGACTGGTAGTATACCATGGAAAACTGAAACTTGATCCTGAAAGCCCCACCCTGTTGACAGAAGTAGGATCTTCGGTTTATTCCAAAAGTCTGTCAATCGATGCTTTTGAGATATGTGTAGTACACTGGATCTTCAAGGTGCAAATGCTCAAGCATAGCCTTAAATGCTTATTTTCCTTATGTTGTGTCTTCAGCACATAAAAACACCATATGGACGTATTAACAAGGTGAAAAACGTGATTTTCATAAGAGGGAGTCTTTAATTTACAATATACAAAAGTCTAAATGTACAAATATATCTTATGACTGCAAGCTCTGTCAAGGCTGCACAGTGGCTAGGTGGTTAGCACTTTCGCTTTGCAGCTAGAAGATCCTCAGTTTGCCTTCCTGGGATCTTTCTGCATGGAGTTTGTATGTTCTCCCTGTGCATGCATGGGTTTTTTCTCCAGGTTCTCTGGCTTCCTCCTGCAGTGCTGAGGTTAATTGGTAACTCTAAATTGTCCATAGGCGTGAATGTGAGTGTGATTTTCTCTGTGTAGTCCTGTGATAGACTGGTGACCTGTCCAGGGTGTCCCCTGCCTTCACCCTAAGTCAGCTGGGATAGACTCCAACCCCCGCGACCCTAATGAGGATTAAGTGGTGTTTAGATAATGGATGGATGGATGGAAGCCCTGTCAGGAGGGCAGCTGGATCAGAGGTACATTAAGCTGGCACTTGCTAACTACGTAAACATCAACACTCCTTTTCCAGTAATGCACCCTCCTCTTGAAATGGAGATTTATTTGTATAGATTTTTAGCCCAAGAATAACAAGAAAAGCACTCAGAGAGCACAGTACTCTGCCAAGGCTGCTCAGTCGTATGATTTCAAAGGAATAAGTCCCGATAAGTCCACAGCGGTTGATCTGTAGTAGGATCGCAATCATGTGATCATCAGCAGGCAGCTGATGTACTGTTCACTTGTCGTCAGAGTTACAGTGACGCTGTGCAACTATCTCGCATTGACACATAAATCTTTAACAAATCAGTGGATCCAGGGGTGGGGGTTGCTGCACTACCCTCCACTTTAAAATACCCCAAAAGTGTTCTGTTGGATTGAAGTCAGGCAACATTTATGGCCAGATTACAGTTTTCAGTGTTTTTTCTTCATTAAAAACTCTCGTGTGATTGATGCAGTGGACTCATTATCATATTGGAAAATCCCTCTCCTGCCAACCTTGTTGAGACTGAGTTCATTGTTTTATTCTTTTTTCATCATCTATACATCTATGAATGTCTTGCCTTCTACATATTTTGCATTCATGTAGCCACACCCAACAAACCAAACAACATCTGATCCAGACTAGTTAACTTTGGTTTTATCTAACCAAAGACAGGGTTTCATTTTGTGCTGTTGTTGTGTGCTGTTTGTTCAAAATGGTTTTCTGTCACCGAAGCGCCTGTTTGTACCACATTTATGGTATCAAGTCAGCAGCACTGAAATCTCTTTCTTAAAGCAAGATTAGATTGTGTAGATGGCTACTGTGCCCTGTGTTGTTGATTGTATGATAGATAGTTGTTACACAGTTATCATTAACAACTGAAATTACCTGACTGAGTTTAGAGTAACGTTTTAATTGGAGTGTAATTCTTCAGCCTAAAGCTCTTATTTTTTCCGATTTAGCCTCAGAAATGTCTGCTAATTCAATCAGTACCAGCCCCTTAACCGTGAGGCCAAACTGAACAACTTTGAGCAGAAGAAACACTTTGGAGAATTCTGACATAAAACAATTTCTCTTCCCTCATCACCAGATCACGGTGAGATCTGAAAAACTCTGGCAAAAATGTTTTCCTTCATTAACATTCTGAATTAGAGTGACTAACACCTTTTTAACAATGAGCCTGTGAACACTGGTCTGTGTTTGAACCTGTCTGACAACAACTTGAGGAAACAGAAATGAAACACAACAATGCTGCATTCATTTTGGTCATAGTAGTATTAGGTGACCTGTTACACACAATACGCCACACTCTAAAACCGTTCCCATAAAGGTTTTGTTTAAACAACAGATGCTGTCTGGGATCAGTACAGGAAAATGAGCCCTTTACCAACCTGAATGAAAGAAACGAATGCAGCAACAGCAGTTTCCTAATAACGTGTGCGAAAAGGCTTCAGTTAAAGAGAAGTACCACTCACTCTTTTTTCACCACAATACTGATGCAACTATGTTGTTTCAGCCTGTCCTAGTTCCCTCACAGGTCAGCACTGGCTGGACAGAGTGCTGAGCAAATTTACCTCACATCTGATCTACTGATCATTTCCTTTGGAATTAACAGCTTTCTGTCTTGGGGTTTGCTTTTGTAAATGCCAGTATGATCAAGCTCTTATTATGCGTTTACAATCCTACACCTCTGTCAGCTTTCTAAGCCTGTTCTCAGACATGATCCCTTGGCACCATAGTTAAATACAATCTGTGCCCTTCAGCATCATTTTTCAACTCACAGGGTACTTTGTTAGACCTATGAAAATGTGGGAACATCCTAAATAGAGTCTTTCCCTAAACTCAACCAAGGAGACAACCCAACCAAGCAGTGAGTGAAAATGAGATTAAGCAGCATTTTTTTTTTGGCATTTTGGGCAAAAACATGGTGCAAGAATCAATGTTTTTACCTCTAGCCCTTTGGAGTCTGTGCAAATGGTCTTAGCTCAGCTCTCTGCAAGAAGAGAAAACAGATCTGTGTTCAGATTGTGGTTTAGCCAAGGAGCTTACTTTCTTACTGTAAGTCAAAGCAGCTGAGTTTGCATAGCTTCTACCTCCTGAGGCCTGGGAACTGTTGATTCTTCAATATTTCTGTGTGTGTGTGAGTGTGTGCGTGTGTGTGCGAAGTAAATGCGTGCATCTTGAGATACGAAGGCAGCAGAGTTTTCTTTCTACACTCCATGCCCTCCCTCATAGTTGACATTCTTTGGCCTTGTATGGCAGATCAGCATCAAATGTTGCTCCAGAGAAGAGTAACCACAGCTCTTCTGCACGCCTCCGCCCTCTCCTCACTGGGTAAAAGAAGCTACTCATGTCATTCCACAACTCTCACTTCATATTCAATCCCACAGCTGGAAAAGCACACTGACATCTGCACCAGAGACCACATGAAATCCTTTGTAAAGTTCTGCACGCTCTCATTAAGGTAACACCTGACACCAACGACATGATAAACGCATGAAACAAATGACAAGTTCTGGTTTTTCTCCTTTCGCTCTCGTTCTCTCCCCCCGTTACAGTATGTGTCTTGATGAGTCAGTGTTTCAGGGCCTGATTGCGGGCTGTGTTCTCAGAGGGAGGAAATGCCAATGTGTTCATGTGTTCGTAGCCATAGCTGCACAGTCATTATCTCGTCCTGTCCGTGTAAAACACACAGGCATTTTAAAGAGGGCTCAGTATCACTGTCTCATCAAAGACTCTCATTTGAGTGAAACATCAACATGATTCCAGGCGAAGGAAACGCGAGGAGTACTTTCATGATAACAGGAGTAATTTGTGTCTGTAATTGCTGCTTTGTGCCTCGGGGTGTCAGATCAAGTTCATGTTGGGGGTTTCAATTCCCTTTGGAGCCTTCTGTGGAATATTTACAGTCATTTTGGACGAAGGTCAGACAGGAGTTGACAGTAGTTTTTTAAAAACGGGAACTAATGCATTGATGAGCAATTTAAAAAGGTACTTTTACATTTTTAGATATAAAATTCTTTGGGAAAGTATAGTTAGATTGGATGAGTGAAAGGCTTATTAGCACTGCTTTAGAAGTAAAAAGTTCCATTCAACTAAATAAAAAAGTCATTTTGAAAAACCCACAAAATGCATATAATCCTATTAAATGACACATTAGCATCGAGTCACATACAATTGCTTTACACATTGACCAGCAACAACAGTAACACCAATGACAGATCAAAAGCACTGATCATCTTGTTACAATGCCATATTCTATTGGGAAACCGTGGATCAGCCTTCTTGTGGATGTTAATTTGACATGTACCACCCGCCTAAACATTGTTACAGATCAAGCACACCCTCCATGGCAACAGCACTCCCCAATAGCAGCAGACTCCAGCAGAACAATGTGCTCACCACACAATAAAATCTGCTCATAAATGACTCAGTGAACACGACAAAGCATCCAAGAAGTTGACTGACCAACAAACTCCCCAGATCCCAACCGGATCAAGTATCTGCGGGATTTACCAGAAGGAGCCTAATCCACAGAGGCCCCACCCAGTAACCCAAAGGATCCGATGCCAATGCCCCATGTGCCAAACACCGCAGGACACCCTCACAGGTGCAGTGTCCATGCAGGAGGGCTTACGAAGTATTATTCAGGTGGTTTAACAGTAAGATGAAGTAAGAATCAATACCTAATTTAAACTGTTACAGTACAAATAAGTAATGAGACCATATATGTACACTACTGTTCAAAAGTTTGGGGTCGCCCAGGCAATTTCAAGTTTTCCATGAAAATTCTCACTTTTATTTATGTGCTAACATAATTGCACAAGGGTTTTCTAATCATCAGTTAGCCTTTCAACATCATTAGCTAACACAATGTAGCATTAGAACACAGGAGTGATGGTTGCTGGAAATGTTCCTCTGTACCCCTATGGAGATATTCCATTAAAAATCAGCTGTTTCCAGCTAGAATAGTCATTTATGACATTAACAATGTCTAGACTGGATTTATGATTCGTTTAATGTTATCTTCATTGAAAAAGAAAACAGCTTTTCTTTCAAAAACAAGGACATTTCACAGTGATCCCAAACTTTTGAAAGGTAGTGTATATTATATATATATATTATTATATATATAATATAATACATGTATTATATAGCTTATAAATTGTACTTATTTAGTTAACTAAATAAGTACAATTCCTGATTTATGTGTAAAATGTAATGAGGAAAAGAGAACCTTTCTTCATTGTATGTAGGACTGCTCCAAGGTTAAAAAATTCTGGGGAGAGGTTAAAGAAACAATAGAAAACATTATTTCTAAAACTATCTCAGTGAATCCTGTTTTCTTTATTTTGGGACTTTATCCAAAGCAACATAAATACACCAAGAGTCAGCGTATAATAATAGATTTGAGCCTCATGCATGCTAAAAAATTACTCGCACTCTTCTGGAAAAAACTTGCATACCAGGTTTGGTACACTAACTGAGGCAAATGTTAATAACCTTTCTTCTAGAGAGAGTGACATATGTATGAGAAAGGACACAGGATTTGTTTGACAAAGTGTGGGGACCCTTTATTGCTGTTGTGAAATCTACAAATTCAGCAGATGACAGTGACAAGGTGGAATAAATATTTGTGATGTAAACCTCACAGAATTGCCAGAATGAGAGAAATGACAAAACTATCTACTGTTCTGTATAAAGTACTGTAGTGTATTTACATATTTGAGAAGATGTTTGTTTGCCATTCTTTTTCTTTTCTATACACATATTTTGTTTAACATGCATGTGCCACATTATGGTTAAAAATAATTGCATAATTTAGTAATCCTTGTTTATTAAACACATGTGTGTACATTCATACAAAAAATGTAATAAATATATATGTATTTTTAAAAAAGATGTAGAAAGAAAGCATTCTAGGATCAGAAACAGAGATACCATGACCATTAATGTCTTTGGGTTCCGGAGCAAATATGAAGCAGGAGGCTTGAACAAGCTCCAATGATGAAAAGTAAGACCAGAAATGTCCTTAAATGTGCAAATGCTGCCAGTATATAAACAACAACATCAGCCACTCATGTAATCCAATGTTAAATGAACCACTGGTAGTTTAGGCTCACATAGGAATGTGACAAATCGGTGAATTAACCTGGTGACAGATTTTTACTGTCAGAAAACGAACATGGTTGTCTGTGTCGTCTCAAGTCTAATTCTCCGCCTGTCCAGACCAACCATGCAGCTTTCAAGCTAAAATAGATCAGCAATGTATCTGAAAATCTCTGTTTAAGGGGTTCTAAAATGCCAAAATAGTGTAGACATTAGCTGTAAATGTAGCAGGAATCCTGCATTTTAAAAAGAAAACATGTAAGTGTGGATGCTGCCTTAAAATATGGACAGAAAGCCTGTTGTAAACTCAGGGGAAGCAACAAATCTGTGCTAAAAGTCATCAGCAGAGCCTAATGAAACAGAGGCTCGCTTGTCCCATTCATCCTTAATGCTGAAGGGCGTTGGCAAAGTCCAGCAGAGACGCAACACACTTCTCACCCACAATTCCCTCTGGCCATGGTGGTATCTAACTGCCACCTCACTCTCTGACAGGTTTTCCACTCATCTCATCGACAGTCCCAGCCCACAGAGGGGAGTGACTCACACACACACACACACACGCACACACACACACACACACACACACACACACACACACACACACACACACACACACACACACACACACACACACACACACACACACACAGTTATCAGCAGGGAAGAAATCAATGGCTGTCTCTGACAGAAAAGAGCACGGCACTGCTTTCCTGCTGAAGCCATCCAGTAACATTATACATCAAATGCCTAACTGAATCCACCAGAATGAATGTATCTTTCATTCGCCCTTAATCGGAGAGGCAATTAATAACCCCCTAATTAAATCTGGTGCAATCTGTGTTTAATTTGATAGCAGATCTGAATTAATTATCATCAGTGTTTTCCCTACAGCTGCGGTGAAACAGAATATCTTAATGTAATACCCCCTGGTGCACAGACTGCCACTCTCATAACACACACACACACACACGCACACACACACACACACGTACACACGCAAGGACATACGTAACTGAACATTCAATGACACACCTGCATCATGTGCACCAGGTGATCATGAGCTTGTAATCCTAAAGTTATTCAGGATCTAGATAACAGTGGCGCAAGCTTTTGGAGTGAATCAGAGCAGGACGGACTCGAGCTCAGTGAGTCATGCGGAGTGGAATTATACAGAAAAGGCAAAAGCATGAGGTACAAAGGCAAAGAAAATGAGAAGCAGCATCAAAGACAACCCAGTCACAATCTCAGCCCTCAAATAAATCGTGTCCGTCTGCACGTCTCTTGCACCATCTGCTATCTGGGAGAATCAACTTTTACTAGCAGAATCTAGGTAAAGTACACCAACCGGTGGAAAGGGAAGTGAGTAACATTAATCACCTCATTACAATGCAATGTTCTGATGGGAAATCTTGGATCCTGGCATTCATGTGGATGTTGACACGTATCAAACCCCCCGATGGTAATGACACTCCACCACACCACAAAAACTGCTCAGAAAAGACCTTAGTCCAAGGCTTCAACTATTCATAACGGTCAAAATCTTGCTTTATTGTCTATTTTGCACTAAATAGAACCTTATTTTACAAAATAGACATCATGCTGCATTGGAGGAAAGCCGAAACTAAAGATTAAGACCATAATTTGATAAGGAAAATGTTTGGTGAGGTAACAGATTAAGTAGGAAGTAGAATAATTTTCTCATAGACTTCTTTCCAATAAACTTCTTTTTCAAACTAGAGGAGTCGCCCCCTGCTGGTCATTAGAAAGAATGCCGGTTTAAAGCCCTTCCTTGTTGGCTTCACTTTTAAGACGTGGGGGCTATCACCATCTTTTTTGTACAGTGTGCAAAACATGTGCCAAAACATCCTGATTCATGGAGGCCCCACCCCACCAGGAACTAACAAATCAGCTGCCAACCTCTCAGTGCCAAACACCCTACAGGTCCTGCGTTCTTCCCCTAATGGGTCATAGTTGCTTTGGCAGCACAAGGAAGGCATACATAATGCTAGGCAGGTTTTTTTAATGTTGAGGCTATTGATGTAATTAACATTCAGTCTAGTGTTGTGCAATGAAAACAACCAAACATTCCTGTGGTGCTTTTACTTTTCAGTCACAGGTGATAAATGCTACTCACATAAAAGTGAATTAGAGCACATCTAAGGTCTAAATGTCCAAGGTTTTGTTTATTTAAAGTTCTTTAGTAATGGAGAGCCCAAGTCATGATGTCTCGTCTGGCCTAGCTTATTTTCACTAACTCATTTAATTTCTTATTTACGATTTGTTTTACTGGTCTTTATGAAGCAACAAAAGCCTGTTCCAGTGATTTTTTTCCATATTCTTAGACGATCAAACGGAATCCTTTGTGATTTTGACATTGTTAAAAGACTATTGCTATGGTGGCACGGAAAACTTTGCGTGTTCTACTCAAATAAAAGGTAACTACAGCTAATTTAAAGTTCTGTTGGAAAAAAACATTACCCTATACAGTTTCTCATTTATCTCTACACATGTTCTTGGGGATTTCTTTTCATTTTCCAACACAAACCAACATTCACCACAACATTCGCTATAAGAAATTAAAACCTTGTGATTTCTACATGTGCAGATGTAATGTTTGATTAAATTTTGTGCTTAATAGCTTCTTTCTGCCTCTTCAAAGAAGAATCCACAGTCATTTTCAATTTTAGAGGACTGGTAATCTGTCACTCACAGTCTGTTCATACAGTCTTATGAGGTGTGGCATTAGGTGACAGTGCCTTGGACTTTGAGGGAAGCAGGGCATGAATCAGCAGGGCGGTGGTACTGGGTCATTACCTTCATTGGATTAACCTTCTGCCTGAAATTGTGGCTCAAGGTGTGACTCATCTAACAGACAGGCTCAGTTGCTGTGTACCATTTGGGATTGTTTTACTCAACGAAAAAATCTCTCATCAACAACCCATAAAATCCTCAGATTTCCCTTTATAAGGACAATAAAACCTGATTGGGGTGTGAGGAAAAGGGAAATAATTTTATTGTTACAATGCACTAAATTTGTTCATATAGAGCGCATACACTGCCTGTCCAAAAAAAGTCGCCTCCTGGATTTAACTAAGCAAACAGGTAACAGCTTTCCATTGGATAATTACTGCAGTGATTAATATGTTTCAGCTGGAAACAAGTTATTTAACCCTAGCTGATGCAGTGAGGAGCTTATCATTTCTTAAACTACCACGGTGGAAGACATATCCTGTGGTCATGGAAAAGATGTTAATCTGTCTCAAAAGGGTCAAATTATTGGCCTGCATCTAGCAAAGAAAACAACTAAGGAGATTTCTGAAACTACTAAAATCAGGTTAAGAACCATCCAACACATTATTAAAACCTGGAAGGATAGTGGAGAACTATCATCTTCGAGGAAGAAATGTGGCTGGAACAGACTCTTGGATGATTGTGATCGGAGCTCCCTTAAACATTTGGTGAAATTATATCATCTGAAATCAACAGTAGAATTCACAGCTATGTTTAACAGTGAAAGTAAGAGCATTTCCACACACACAATGCCAAGGGAACTCCAGGATTTTGGGACTAAACAACTGTGTAGCTCTAAGAAAATCACTGATCAGTGAGGCTGATCAGAAAAAAAAGTCTTCAATTTCCAACAAAATATTAGTGTGCAATTTTTTTTTTGGATGGACAGTGTACAGTGCCAACAGAAAGTATTCACCCCCTTGGATGTTTCACCCATTGCTGCTTTTACACATTAAATAATAAATAAGGTGGTCTTCCACCACCATGCTGGAGATGGTATGTTTGTTGTGATGTGCAGTGTTTGGTGTCATGAGATCAAAGAACCTTCTTCCAGTTGACTTTGGAGTGTCCCACATGCCTTTGGGCAGACTCCAGGGGAGATTTCATATGAGCCTTTTTCAGTGGCTTTTTCTTTGCCACTGTTCCATACAGCTTTGTCTGGTGAAGAACCTAGGCAACTGATTTGTATGTGCAGTGTCTTCCATCTGAGCTTTTAACTCCTTCAGAGTGGTCGTAGGTGTCTTGGTGGCCCCCCTTCACAAGTCTTCGTCTTGCTCGCTCATTCAGTTTGTCAGGACGGCTAGCTCTAAGCAGGTTTAAACCAGTGCCATACTCCTTCTATTTCTTAATGATGGATTTAACTGAACTCTGTGGGATGTTCAGTGAGTTGGAATTCTTTCTGTAGCCATCTCCTGGTAATTGATTGAGGTGATTTTGTAAAAATCTGTTTTCGCTAGGACATTAAAGAGTTTTTTTCTGCAAATTCTTGTCAAAAAAGCAAAATTATATTGACCACGATTTCATGTATAAAAGCAGCAAAAGGGTGAGACATCCAAGGGGGGTGAACACTTTTTAGAGGCAGTGTATAGCTGAATTTGAAAGAGATGCATTAGCTTATTGAAGAAGAGGATTTAATATCTGATTAAATTACCTTCTCTGCTGTGTTGAATCAGGAACTCATGCAGCGATTCATAATCTCTATTATATTAGTTTGCTCTGCATTTTATGGTTCAGTAAGTGAGCACAGTACAGGAGTGGTCTGCTCTGGCTGTAAGAAAGTCATTGTACATTTACAGGAAAGAATCCCACGCAGCACTTATAGCCTTGGGTGGAGGCGTTTATTCCTGTACAGAATGTCTGCTGAGTTCTTTAGAATTAAAGATTAAACCACACTGACATCATAATGAGGATGATTGAAAGCCAATACCAATAGTTGAAATTAACCTTCTAATGCAGGTACTGTATGATGTGATCCTGTTTAGTATGTTTTCTTCAATTCAGAACACGCTGGATCCTGAACCAGTATGTGAAGTCTAACATTTTTAGAGAACTGAAGCAAGTTGCCACATTAGAATCAGTCCAGATGAAGTGAACATGGTCTAATGTTTCAAAATCCAGCTGTGGTATGGTCATCACATTAAGATGTATGACGGTAATGGGAAGACATTCAGCTTTTAATAACAGCAAAGACTATTATTGTCCAACCCCGAATAGCTGTGGTATGAAATATAGTCACACTGTAGTGGAACTGTCATGTTTATGGCTCTGACTCATCCTGTAATAAAAAACCACATCTGCCTACTTTAGAACCCCATGGCTCAACAACAACAACTTTTTCAACATCAAATCACTGCTTCATCTTTGTCGTCTTTGTGAATGTTTTTATATCACATATCTCCATTTAAATGCAGATTAATCCACCTTTAGACAAGATATCAGGATGAAAAATTATATTAAAAAAATAGCATTTAACTGTTCAGCTGTCTAAAATGGCCACGATAGGTCAACATAAGCCTAAAGCATGTGACCCTTTTTTAATGAAGCAATGTCCATTTATGACCTCTAACCTCTGACTCTAGCTATCATGGGCAGAGTCTGGAGACGGAGTGGAGCCCGGAGAACTAAGTTTCTTGGTAAAAAATTTCCACTTCACAAGAAAAGTCCAGAAATAATGAAAAGTCATTAAAGAAATAAGGATAACCTGGAGTAACAAGGATTTTCCCCAGTAGCTATGCTTGTAGATTGTCTCTATAGGGATACCACCACTCCAGTCAAGACTGAAATATCTCAACAGCTATTGAATGGATTCCCATGAATTTTGTATTCAACATTTATGCTCCCAGAGAATAAATCCGTCTAATTATGATTATCCTCTGATTTTTCTCTTTAGAGTAACCATGATGTTGACATTTCTGGGTTTATTTGATACAGACAAAGATAGAATTTCAACGAATGTACTGGATGGATTGACAGACTATTTTTTAAATGGTTCTTGTGACTGAATGAGGCTGACATTACTGTTAAAAGTAAAAAGGCCACAACAATTATTGGATAGATTGGCACAAAATTTGGTCCCTCCTGGGATGAACTAAAAGAAATTTGCTAATCCTCTGACTTTTTAGTGTCATCAGGTTGAATTTTTGATTTGGGCAAATATCTTTAAATAGCTTTACTTTGTGTCTAGTGCTATTTTGAAGACAGATGGAGATTGCGGGTCTAAGAGAAGAAGTCAATGCTCATGTGCCTTAAACCTGCAGTATTTCTAATAGCCAGCACTGGGGGACTGTTCTGGTTGCAAAAAGAAGCCGGATTGTGTCCTACTTCTCACCTGAAATGTAACAGTAAACACTTTCCTGATGAGTTTATGGTCTCAATAGCTAGTGTCAAGTTCCCTTTACAACAGCATGATGTTTAGTTTGTAAATCATGGTCCCATTTACAGGAAAACAGACAATAAAGGAGTGCATGTTTTATGGCGGGGTTCCTTGTGATTGACAGCTTGCTACCGTATGAGAGCATGTAGTCTCCTGGAGTTCTCAGTCAGATTTACTCCTGATTCGTTACATTTGGTCCTAAAACACCAAAATGATGACAGACAAATTCGAGGCATCACATTAGCAGTCCTCCACCCAGTTGGTGACGTCAAAGTGGCTATGTCATATTAGCACGCTTACATGCTAAAATAATATGGTGATATTAATAAATTTTATTATTAAGATCTCTGTAGGCAAGTATGCTTGGTAAAGAAGACCACAACCCCATCGATTTGTTGTAAAGTTTGGCTGCACTCCTAGTGGTTTTTCTTGATGCATTTTTGATGCTAAGTGCTTGTTCCTGCTGTCTTTTTGTAGTGCTCTTCCAAAATGTCATCTGTCCATCAAACTAAGTGCGTGTGCAATGTGGAATTTTGTTTCTTGGATTTTCCTTCGGAAAAGCTTGAACTTCTGCAGTTGTCGCTTTTTTCCTTTGTCTTCGGTGCCCATTAAGGTTTATGCTGATGCCTATTTTTTGTTTAGTCCTTTAAAGTGTTACGATTTGAAAGCTTCATTTAATTGCTTAGAATTAATCCTAAATTGAACGACTTTCATAACTGCTTTGAATTCCTTCCTCATATGCAGTGATTTCCTCTTTTATCGACAAGCCTCAGGTTTGAAGGCACAGCCAGCAGGTTATGTGGAGAGGTAATGATGTGGAAAGCTGTGCTGGAGGAAGGGGTGAGGGTGAGAGGGGCTGTGACAGCTGTCACACAGTAACAAACACCTCCCTCTGTGAATGGACACTCGGAGATGAGGGGTGGGAGGCGGCGGGGGTGAGGGGCTCCCTCACCACACAGCTGCCACAAACCTGTCACTCAGGACGGTATCGTGCCCCCTCATCTGGACTGGATAATGAGCTGCTGGTCGGTGTGGGTATTAACCACACACCTCCACAGCGACTTCACCCTCAACTCTGCGCTGATGGCCTTCACTAGCTGTTTAAGTTACAATGAATCAAAATTTCACTCAAGACTCTGAAGGTGTGCTGAGAATATTTTGGATTTAACTGAAGGGTGAATGATTTCCAGCTGAGTGACTGCCTCTGTTTTGACTGTAGGATGACAAGGTCAGATAATGGTGGACTGGCTGAATCCAATCAGTACAAACAACAAACACAGTAACATCCAACTAAATGAATGTCTTCACAACAAACCACAGGTCCATCATTAACTGATGAATCGAGGCTAAATCAGTCCACTACTGCCCCCCAGTGGTAGTATAGAGGTATAGCGGTAAATGACTACTGAATCCTTGTTGACATGATCAGGCAACAGCAAAGGTTAAAGAGTGCTATTGTGCACAAGACTAAATCAGATTTTTTTAGAGTTTTTAAAGTGCTGATTGTTTGTTTCTCTTGCTGACTTTGGAGGCTGTTGCTGTGTATGACAACATTTGTGTAAATGTATGGTATTGTCCACCTTGTTTTCCATCTTGTCTCCTATGTTTGAATTAAAATGACTTTTCCCTTTCTTAAATTGTCATAATTTACTTGCAAACCTTGACCCTAGTTGTTTTTTTTTTTTTTTTAAAGATTGATGTTGTTTGTGAACTTCAAGCCAAATTCAAATTAAGTGTAATATTTAATTCTCTTTTTCATTCTATCTATCCAGCCACAATTGTCTCTAAACTCCAACAAAGTCACTCTTTCTCATCCAGCTGTGACTGACAAATATCCTTGCTTGTACTGAACGATATACACTGCCATTCAAAAGTTTGGGATCACCCAGACAACTTCATGTTTTCTGTGAAAACTCCCACTCATATTTAGCATTATATTTATGTGTTAACATAATTGCACTAATCATCATACCATCTATGTTCCTGCTGTCCTTAAAGGCAGTTCCCACTGTGGGATCAATAAAGTTCTGATACTCTTCTAATGACCATTTTTCTGTCCTGGCTGAGTAGCAGTCTTCTTACATTGCTGTCATCAGCATAACATTCACCAGAGAGGCTAGCATAACAAATTCTCTCTATTTTTTCCATACACTTATAGTGGTAGATTTATGTCCTTCAGCCATTTTTCATTTTTTTTTTGCCACATTTGCAGTTTATATAGCAGTCAAAGATGTTTGATTGTACACTGCAATGAAAAATGAAAGGCTGATTAGCGGGATATTCCTGTAAATGTTTGCACCGCCTCACACCTACCCTGAGTTCCTGCAGTGGAAAGCTGCCTGATGTTTATGTGGGTAGTACCTGTCAAAGTAACATCCACATAAATGTCAGAACCCAAGGTTTCCCAGCAGAACAATGAACTATAATGAGATGATCAATTTTATTCACCTAATGTGTCAGAGTTTAATGCTGTGGCTGATTGATGTACACTACCAGTCAAAAGTTTGGGGTCACTTTGAAATGTCCTTATTTTTTTTGAAGAAAAGCATTTTTTTCAATGAAGATAGCATTAAATGAATCAGAAATACAGTTCAGACATTGTGAATGTGGTAAATGACTATTCTAGCTGGAAACGGCTGATTTTTAATGGAATATCTCCATAGGGATACAGAGGAACATTTCCAGCAACCATCACTCCTGTGTTCTAATGCTACATTGTGTTAGCTAATGGTGTTGAAAGGCTAACTGATGATTAGAAAACCCTTGTGCATTTATGTTAGCACGTAGATATAATGTTAAATATGAGTGTGAGATTTCACAGAAAACATGAAATTGTCTTTGTCTGGGTGAGCCCACATTTTTGAATGGCAGTGTATGTCATTCAGTATAAGCAAGGATATTTGTCAGTCACAGCTGGATGAGAAAGAGTGACTTTGTTGGAGTTTAAAGACAGTTGTGGCTGGATAGATAGGATGAACAAGATAATTAATTACACACACAAATGTTGTCATACACTAGTTAACCTGCCTCAGTATTGGAACAGTAAGAAAGAAACTCTTTTGTGTTTCTGTCTCTCCTTTCTGGGAAAAAAAGTTTTTGAGTGTCTTTGGTTGTGTGTGTTTGGAAACAGGTCATTCCTACAGCAGCAGGTTAGGACATGCATTTACAGGCTTCAAGAATTGTTTGTTGTCTTACAGAGTGAGCCAAAACCTGATGCTACTGATTGATTAATGCCAGAGAATGTTTTGAATCTGACTGTGAGGGCATTGCTGTGGAGTATGGTCTTTCTAATTTACATTTTTTAAAAATGTAATCAGTTACTAATATATTGTGAAAATATCCATTCATCCATTATCTACACACCGCTTAATCCTCATTGAGGTCGCGGAGGGTCGGAGTCTATCCCAGCTGACTTAGTGTGAAGGCAGGGACACCCTGGACAGGTCACCAGTCTATCACAGGGCTACATATACAGACAAACTATCACACTCACATTCACACCTACAGACAATTTAGAGTTACCAATTAACCTCAGCATGTTTTTGGACTGTGGGAGGAAGCTGGAGTACCCGGAGAAAACCCACACATGCACAGAGAGAACATGCAAACTCCATGCAGAAAGATCCCAGGCAGGCTGAGACACAAACCAGGGATCTTCCAGCTGCAAGGCGAAAGTGCTAACCACCAGGCCACTGTGCAGCCCTGTGAAAATATCTCATAGATTGATTTTATTTGTGTTTTTTGTGTGCTTTTGCTGGTTTTCTCAATTTATTTAATGGAAAGGGTAATTTAAATTTTATTTGAGTTTGGTGTAAATAAAAATCAACACATCTTTTCTGGAAAGGTCTTTCTGTAAACTGTT
This sequence comes from Amphiprion ocellaris, assembly GCF_022539595.1. NCBI lineage: Eukaryota > Metazoa > Chordata > Actinopteri > Pomacentridae > Amphiprion > Amphiprion ocellaris. The sequence goes on along the minus strand of NC_072781.1, from coordinate 24,434,147 downwards.
CAAGATGAACATGATTCACTGATTCTGAAAAAAGAATGTCCTTCATCATCACTAAAACACTAAAGTAATTACCAAGTAAGTACCATGCAATTGCCATGTCTAATTATCACTTTTCTCATGACACATTTTATTTGTTCTTTTTTCTTTTTCAGTATGAAAAATGCTGATTTTCGATTTAGGTCAATGCTACGTCATGTTGTAAATCACACTATTCTCTGCTGCCATCTCCTGGAAGAAAGGAAGAATACAAACATCAGCTTTTTAAAATTAATATAGCATCAGTATGCTGTTTTTCTGTAGTGCTTCTGTCTTTCTAAAGAGAGGTAAGTAATCTCATCATCCTTCTCCGGATGATAAGGCGCAACTTACAGTATAACTTAGTTTAAAATGCACATTCTTGGTAAATAGTCTACACAACGTTTCCCCAGTGCCAAAGCCTGCATAAACTAGTCACACAAAGAAGGCCAGTTATGATCTACAAAGCAAACATCTGTTGGTCATAAGGTGGAAAATCATCATCATCATTTTCAGTCCAGCCGGGGCCACCAGTTGATGTCAATTAAGCCCCTCTCAGCCGGGACATTTACATAAGGCTCTGGAGAGCAGCACAGAGCGTGGTTTGTTTCCCTTTTTGGCAGCAGCCGTTTCCTAGATACACACAGGCCTGTTTTCAGCACCTTCAGGAGCTTTGTGTTTGACAAGCAGCAAAAAAAAACGGGCCTAATCCCTGCGGTTTATATTTAGTACAGTTGTCTCGTTACAAGAAGCCTGAATCACGGGGTCGTTCGCTTGACACATCGACAGTTATGGTTTAAATGAATGGAGGAATGAGTGGGCGAGGTGATCCTGGCCCTGAGCAGGATAACCTCCTGTGTTTTTGGATGGCTGCTAATGCTAAAACGGTTTGTTGTTTTTAGTAGGGTGAAGGCCTGTGACGCACAAGTATTTCTGAGTAGACCCCATTTAGCCTGCTTTTAACACAAAGGTGCTTTGTGACAGAAGATATCGTCATTCACCACGTTTTGCTACTTAGTAAAAGTAAGACACAGGATGGAACTTTGTGTTTGCTTTGTGGTTCACCTCTAGGTGGCAGATGAGAGGTGAGATGGACAGAAACATCCTGGAAAGGCAAATGTTGGTTAGAAGACTGACAGAATTAGGTTTAATGAGATATATCAGTGTTACAGAAGAGAAGAGAAGAGAAGAGAAGAGAAGAGAAGAGAAGAGAAGAGAAGAGAAGAGAAGAGAAGAGAAGAGAAGAGAAGAGAAGAGAAGAGAAGAGAAGAGAAGAGAAGAGAGTTTCATGTTTAGTTGTAATTGTGAAAAAGTACCTAACTTTTCAAATGACCCCAGAAGGATCATGCAACATGGTGTGAGTAAAGCTAAATGAAAACTAGCCAGAGTTTTTCCCAATAGAGTGGCCAGTTAGAAAACATGTAAGAAAGAAAACATGAGTTTCTGATATTGTCCTTTGATATTGTGTTTTGCAGACACTCACATTATCACCTCATGAACCTTTTGTGTTGAGCATGTTGGCAAACTGTCTCTAGATGCACATTTCAGCTGAGTAGGAGCAACATTAGAAATCACTACGAATTGTATTTCTGCCATCTCACAAAGAGTAAATATTTATTCTACTTTTAGCTCTGTTTTTGGTCTCTTTCAACCCTTAGAGATAATGTCTGGCTCTGTAACTGCTAGATGCTCCACTGGATTCACCAGCAGCACCATTTGTTGCGAACATTAGGTGAATTTCTGCCGCAGGAACTCTGGGCAGGTGCAAGGTGAAGTGAACATTTACAGCAGGGGTCACAAACTGGCGGACCGCGGTCCGGATCCGGACCCAGACGCCGTCTTATACGGACCGGACCTGTAATCAATAAATTGTAACGGGATTTTAAATTTGACCGGTCGCTTCTGTTTTACCGGCACAGCGTTCCCAGTGTTTACTAGTTATCAGCTCAGGAAACACACAGACCAATTAGGAACGAGTTTTTACCTGACGTAAACCCGTAATAAAGACTCCTGCTATATAAACCTTCATCAGTGTGCTGTAGCGTTTATACTTTGGATAAGAAACGGCGCAGACAAAAAATGAACGGGATTCGTTCATTTATTTTACCAGAGGAGTGTAACGTGGAGGACAATAACATTAGCTTACGGAACATCAAAACCGTTAAAAATATGTCAACAGAGCATTGATCGAAATGCGCTTTATGACTTATTGATTTATTAAGACAATAAAGAAAATCTTGTCAGATCTGTATGATTGAAATAAATCACCCAAACCTACGGAAAGAGGTGACGATCGGGTTATTGCTTGTTTAGAAGACGTTTTTTTTTTTCGACAATTAGCTTAGAGCTAACCAAGTGCTACAGTTGGAGAACGTTGGAGAACGTTCTACAGTGTGTGTCCTGTTGCCGAGCAACAGCATCGAAGGCCGACATGTCACACCACATTATGATGTCACAGCACATCAGGACGTCAGTTAATACGTCATATTCTGAAACATATAAATCTGTCGTCTTTCTTCAGACAATCACAGTGATTCCAAGAGCTTCCCAGAGCACAACTGAGCACTTTTCTCAAGCACTGAGGACTAAAACACTTGAACACTACCTGACTACAATGGACCAACGCACTGAAAGAGGCAGCAGAAGGATGTCCAGCGCTGCATGCAGAGCTCCATCCCACTCTGTGCAGGGCGCCGCCACCACTCAGCAACAGAGAACTTTAGAAGTTTCATCTCGGACTGATAACCAGTCACAGAAAGATGAAACTGAAACACTGAAGGAAAGGATTAAACAGCTGCAAGAGAGGAACATGAAGTTGCAGCAAGACCAACTCCTGTATGAGAGAGAAATCTCCAGACTCCAGAGGAACAACCAGAGTCTTTCCTCTCAACTCAGGACCAGCCAACAGGAGCTGCAGACCCAGAGAGACCAGGTAAGAACCCTGGAGAGAAGGGAATGTCTGCAGAGATTCTCCAGACACGTAGAGCTCCAAGCACATCTGGACCAAGCCAGAAAAGAGGCAGCAGACCAGCAACAGCTACTTCAGCTGAAGATCATAAACCTTCAGGTGGATCATCAGACACTCCTGTCAGAAAAGGAGGCCCTTCTGGAGGAAAACCAACAGCTGCAGCAAGAAAGTAGCCAGATCCTGGAGGAGAAGGAGGACCTCTTGCTGGAAAGAGATGTGCTGCTGAAGACCAAAGAGGGAGTGGACAAAAAGTTCAGACTGCTCATGGCTGATAAAGTCCAGGTTGAAGCTGCACTAGAAGCTGAAAAGAACAACAACAACACCAAGTCTAGCCAGCTGCAGCAAGAAGAAATCCTTCGACTGCAGGCTTCGGTGGCTGGTCTCTCTGCGCTCCTCTGAGCATTTCAGGAGGAACATAGCAAAGAGGCTGCAGAGAGACTGGACCTACAGCAGCAGAAGATCACGCTGCAGCAAGAAAAGGTCCACCTCCTGAACAAACAAAACGAGCTGCAGGAGGAGAATGAAGCCATGCAGGAGTCCTTGATGAAAAGGAAGATGGGATGCTTCAGCTTCCTGAGAAGGACCAAGAAGCCTGGACCAACCATTGAGCAGAACCCAAGCAAAGATGGAGAGCAGAGAGCAGAGCAAAAAGACAAGACAAAGAACAAAGAACACAAAGACAAAGATGACAAGACTGAAAGGAAGAAAGGTGGCTGGAGCTGGTGGCACAAGAAGAAATGAGGCAGCTGGTTATAAGCTGACAGCCACCATAATGTCTCCTCCTTTCTCTCCTTCTCCTCACCCTTTTTCCCCACTGCTCTCACTCCTGCTTCTGCCCTCACCTCTCTCTATCTTCTCACCTCTCTCTATCTCACCCCTCTATCTTCTCACCCCTCTCTATCTCACCCCTCTATCTTCTCACACCTCTCTATCTTTCCTTTCTATCCTTCCCACTTTCTCTATCCCCCTCTTGAATATAAAAACCTAAAAAAAAAAATGAAACTAAACAAAAAAAAAAAAGAAAAAGAACAATGACTTGGAATTGTAACATTTTCAAAATGACAAATATGTTCCTAAATGACATAAACCTGTCCAGAAGGATGCAAAAAAAATGGTGCAACATAACAAATACTGTATGAAATGGTTTTAAAACTGTCCAAAATGACTCAAAATGTGTCTGAAATGAATCACAATGTCTTAAAACTTGTCTCAGGTAACAAATACTTAAAAAATTAAATTAAAAATAATGACCCAATAATTGTCCGTAATTACTTGAAACTGGTCCAAAATGACTCCAGATTTCTTCAACATGAAATGAACTTTTTCATGTTGAACATTTATGTGTCATTTCTACTTTTATTTGTCATATCTGTTTATTATCCACTGATGAACATAAAGTTGCTTTTCATTCTTTGCTTTAATGCAATTACCAGATTGCAACTGTCAGACATCCAGAGCTTCCTGAAACACTTAGAAGCCATTTAAAATGTTGGAGTTGTGGACATTCAAGTGTGTGACTACAGCCTGAACTGACAGCCAGCATCCATCACACAAACAGCTAAATCAAAGCGAATCTTTCTTTTGTCATCTGAATACAGCCACATTTTACATTCACTGGTTGCTGGTCACACATCTTTAATCCCAAACTTGCATTAGGGTTAGATTAGTACTAGATTGTTCATATTCTTCTGGATGTACAGGTGACAATATTGCACATTCTTTCATGAGTATAAATACTGATATTTAAGTATTAGCAGTGAGCAGATTTGATCTATTTTGCACATATTGGTCCATTAGGACCAATGTGATTATTATAGAATGTCTATGCACCTTAAGTGGTTTGATAAACCTGTTTTCCTCCTACCTGTCAGTCACTTTAAGTCACTTTAAACCACTGTGCCTTGAAATGTGTAAATATTGTTGATTGAATTTTTATTACATTTGGTGTTCTATAGATTTTAAAATTAGAAGTGCTTTTAATGTAATTGTACAGCAAGTTTTTGTCAGCGTATATACTAACCTTTAATGTTAATGTTACTAACCTGTCTCTTCTGTCTTTTTATTTGTGTTGTTGTATGTAAGCTGCTGAACACTTGAATTTCCCTTAGGATTAATAAAGTATCTATCTATCTATCTATCTATCTATCTAACTATCTGTCTGTCTGTCTGTCTGTCTGTCTGTCTGTCTGTCTGTCTGTCTGTCTGTCTATCTATCTATCTATCTATCTATCTATCTATCTATCTATCTATCTATCTATCTATCTATCTATCTATCTATCTATCTATCTATCTAAAGTAGAGGAAAATACTGATATTGCACAGACTATTGTGTATGTAGAAAAACTGATACTGTACAGTTCTAAAATGTACACAAAATTCACAATTCACTGCTTTGGATGGTTGATATTGCATCAGAAAGAGATGTGACAGTTTTTTGGTAACCTGTAGTAGGAGCCATACTCCCAATAACTGAGGGAACAGTGGATATACCTGCTATTGTACATGGTACCGTTTTTTGAGGGAGGCTGTGGTGTCAACATTCTTTTATAACCTTATTCATACAAATACGCTTAACTGGCATTTCCATGTAGAATGCTGCATTTAGGTTACGTTTTGGCTTCCATAAAGTAGTGAATAAACACTTAGGCTTAAAAGAACCCAGTAACTGTACAACAGATTTTAGTGATACTCACATGGACGCACTCAGCTTTGTTGCATGTTTCATTGCATATGTCTGAAGGAGGATCTGCAGCAGTAAAGCTGCACAGTAATGATGTAGTAACACTGCAAGTTATGGACAGATGCTGTTTCATAACCCTTCCCATCTTTTAACTCATCATCTCTGATCTACTAGTTTGTCGTATCATGCACTGATGTGGGTGTGATATTTGTTGCAACAGTAAGGCAAACAAAGTAAATAACAAGATCAACAATGAATTCATTGATTCAATAATGAAATGTGTAGAATGTAAGCATCACCTAAGTTTTGGGTCATGACCCCCACTTTGGGAACCCCTGCTCTAGACTAAAGCATACTAAGGTTTACACAAATTTTTAATGAATTCCTCATCAATGCATGCTGTAATATCATTAGCAAACAGAGAACAACTTCTTTTTTCTTCTAGTAAGTTCAGTCTGCACACGTTCCAGCGAGCATAAATCATCCAAGACAGGACTGTCAATTCAAAAGTTTGTTTGAAAAAAGTTCTTTAGTTTGTTTTTACACCATCTACAATTATTTTACATTCCATTCTGAATATATTTCAGGCAGCATTTGTGGAATTTCATCAGTAATACAGACTGCTTCTCTACAAAACGTCATACCACAATCTCAAATTTTAGAGCTTGTATATACTGGAATGCCATCAAACATTAAAGAATGATTTTTGCTATAATTCAGAATTTCTTCAGATTTAGCCTAAACACAATCCACCGGTTTTGCACTGGTCCGTTTATGCAAATCAGATATCACTGCCGCTAATTTCACAAGAACAGTGTCAACAACAGAGGAGAGAAGCCTCTGCATTGCAGCTGCTAAACATCACAGCTCTGCATTCAGAAAACAGTTGAGAGGTGAGGGACAGACAAAAAAGGAGAATGAATAAAGCGACACAGAGAGGGAAATAGTCCTGCACATGTTGACCATGTTTGGCTCTACATACAGCTGGAGGCACCTTTCTCAACTATGAACATAATCAAAACTGAATATGGTTCCAGACTGACCAATGAGCTCCAAATGTGTTTGACAACGACCCTGACACATTTCAGACCACAATTCAAAATACACAATTCAAACAATACTGGCAGAGCAAACTGCAGCTCAGTTCTCCCATGAAGCAGCAGGGATATAAGGGGAGTAACAAGACAGGAAAAAAATGTAAAAGTGTTCAATTGTTTACATTTTTTGAGATTTAGGTATTGTTAAAGATGTATATAAGCTGGTTTGGGTTGTTCAGTCATTATTTTTTCAAATTCTGCACTTAATTTTAAGATGTACAGTTATTTCAAAAGTTATTTGTTAATAAATGTCAAAATGTTTTTGAACCGTACTGAATTTATTTGATTTGATGGTCAGTTATTGATTACATGCACACTCTAATAAAACTTCTAGATTACATCATCATATAACGCACTAATTGAAGTTAGACTTTATGATGTTCCGGACCTTTGCTTTAATACATTTTCTCTGACTGGATCTCTTTGAATTTTAGTTAAATACTCCTGATTTACAGAAACCACTCTCTAATATGAACTTTAAGCCTTACTGTCTCCAAATGCATCCAAATTAGGTCAAATACTGCACATAACTTCAGCTCTATGAGCACATAGGAAACTAGAAAAGTACTCAGAGAGTGCAGTACTCTGCCAAGGCTGCTCAGTCATTGTATCATTTCCGACGGCTGAAATCTTAAATAAAAAAAAAAAAAATTGTGGATCCAGACTGTAAGCCGCATCACTGCCAAAATTTAATCAATTAGTCCTTGTGTCATTTCTGACCTTCCCTGGAAATTTCATCCAAATGTTTGTCTGTTTTTGAGTAATGTTGCTAACAGACAGACAGACAGATAGACAGACAAACCAATGCCAGTCATCATATAACTCCCCCTAAGCTCTGTCTCCTTGGTGGAATAATAAAACAATAGAGGACTTATATGTTAACCTGTATAGGGAGTTTAATGCTGTTGATGGTGATGCTACAATGAAGATGACTAGTGGACAAGGACATCGGGAGGGCTGAAGGAAATGGTGTTTGTTGTCCTCTCCAAGGTAAAAAATCATCATCTGTCTTCTCCAAGTTTAACCAACCAGCATCTGAACGCACTCAGCAGCTTTTGAGGGCTGCTAGGTAAATCTTACCATGTAGTAACCATTTAATTTTGTCAACAAAAATGGCCATGAAAGACGTTCTACAGGGCAGTTCCAGCAGTTAGAAAAAGGTTCACCAAGGTAGAGGCCACCTGAAGTTGAAATTTAATTTCCTACAGTGGAAAACTGCCTTTTGTCTGGTGTTTGGTGTTCAGCAGGTAGTGTACACAATGAGGTGAAAGATTATAAAGCTGGTTGACAGTATGAGGAGGTTTCATCATTACAACAATCCCCTTTCACATTGCACATGTAATTTGAATCCCTTTTAATATAGAACTGTTGATTATTGCAACTTTAAAGCTGTAGCAAACAGCAGAAAAGCAAGTTTATGTCTCTTAAACATCTGCTAATATGCCACTTATTGTGTTTACAGTCTACTGCCCCCAAAATTTCCACAAAATCCTTTAATTCACTTTTAACTTGTTTAATTTGATCTATTTCTTCAGTTTAAAGTTGCGTCATTTTAAAACGCTCTGAAAATAGTATGAGCAAAGTGCTGGAGGAGGGACAGCTGTACCAGTCAGTCCCCTTTAAACTAAAAAGGATTTAGGCCATCTTTCAGGCCTCTTTCAGAAAATAACTGACCCTGGTCCCAGCAGAATAACGTGCTCCAAATTAATTGGTAAGGAGGATAATTTGGTATGGGGCGATATTATAAAGCACCCAGTGGGAGCTCAAAAACAGGCTTCCTCACAGTGGGATCCAATCTGGCCAAGAGAGGCAGGAGGAGAAATATGCCAGAGATTTAAGGACACAGTCCTGGCAGTGGAAAAAAAAGCTAATTTCGTGTTGTGACCCAACTGAACTAATGTGACAGGGTTAACTGAAAACCCCCTGTACGTCCAGTTTGTGCTGGGGTTTTGTGATGGGTACAGTGGCTCCCACGTTTCAGTGTATTATAATATGATCCGGCCAATTAGTTACATGAGTGAAGAAGATTATATGGGGGTCAATAGATAATTGAGGAACTTTTTGTAACATAGTTGACAGGTATCATAGTTGACATTTTTGCTGTTTGCAGGCCTAAAATCAACATGGCCGCCTATAACCAAACACCACATGGCATTTTTAGAGAAATATTCTTCTAAAATCTTATATATGCAAATATAATTGAAATTTAAAGTTATTTATAAAGTTATTGTAGTAAACCTGTTGACATGAGATAAATCCACACTTGACTCACACACTATTTTATATTAAATAACTCAGAAAGTCTTGGAGTCTCACCAGTCTTTTTTTCAGGAGGAAATGACATCATGTGGAGCAGGTCATGTGATCTGGAATTAACACACTTCCTTGAGAGGTGTTTTTGTAACGGGGAATTTAGTTGAAAGTGTTTTCTCAGACACAGATACAATTTGTTATTTTCCATATAAAATTTGATATTTTGTCAAAAAATAAATATCTGTCGTGATTATCTCAACTTAATAAAAACACAATCAAAACATTCTTTCAATAAGCTCATTTTATTATTGTTTACCTAATTAGAAGGTGGTTGTTATTAAATTTGGATGGTTATTTAGTTGACATTTTAGTGATATCCAGTATTTTTTTTATTAATAAGTGATTGTTTCCATAAGAAATAATTATGGAATTTGTAAAGACATGATCATAATGAACATTAAAAAAACATTTTTTTTTAACTTTAATAAAAATGTCTGCAAGATATATCCCATGGACTTCAAAAATTCCTCAAATATACATTGACCCATCTGGGTACTTTTAATCCTTCACATTACATTTGTTTCTTTATTAAATAAACACACACACACACACACACACACACACACACAAAATCCCTATGTTAACGCCAAATGTGTGTTTGTACAACCTTTTTTTCAAGTATTTTATACATATATATACATATACACTACTGGTCAAAAATTTAGAACACCCCAATTTAAAAAAAAAAATAATAATAAAAAATATTGGAAATTATGCATATTAATGTCTCATTATAATCTGAAGTGAAAGCATAGAGCAAATAAACAAATGAGGCTTTTAAAAAAATCTGGCACTTGTAGGTTGCTTTGCTTTCACTCGTCTGTCCAGTTCATCCCAAACCATCTCCATGGGGTTTAAGTCTGGCGACTGTGGTGGCCACTCCATGTTTTCAAGCTTCCTAAGGTAGTTCTGGCATAGCTTAGACTTATGTTTTGGGTCATTATCTTACTGTAGGATGAACCCCTGACCAACTAGAAACATATCAGATGGTACTGCATGGCGCTACAGAATGCTGTGGTAGCTGTTTTGGTTCAGGGTTCCTCTCACTCTGTACAAGTCACCAACCCTGGATCCAGCAAAATAGCCCCAGACCATCACACTTCCTCCTCCATGTTGGACAGTTGATGTCACACACTGAGGAACCATCCTTTCACCTATGATATGGCATACAATAATCTGGCATGATGAACCAAGATTTCAAATTTTGATTCATCAGTCCATAATACCTTCGTCTAGTCTTCAGTAGTCCATTGGCGGTGTTTCATGGTACATGCAAGCTTCTTTTTCTTATTCTGATGTCTTAGCAATGGCTTTCTTGCTGCACCTGGACCTGTCAAACCTGCAACTCCAAGTCTTCTCTTTATAGTTGAAACTGAGACTTCTTATTACGACCACTATTAAGCTGTGCCTATCACCAAGCTATTGACTCTCAGAAACTTGTCTTCTGTTGTGGTTTTGGGTCTTCCAGACCTCTTCCTGTCAGAGTTTCCCCCACTGCCTTCTGATGGTGAAGAAAGCTGTACTCATTGGCACCTTGACTTTCTTTACAAATTCTCACCATTTTTATAGCAACATGCTACTTCTGCTGTACAAAACTGCTAAATAATGCTCTGGAGGGTATGGTGCCACAGTGTGTTCCAACACTACTTTTATGCAGATAGAGGGGGTTGTACATAATCAAGAAAAGTTGGGACACCTGTAAGATTTGGTAGCACCAAGTTTCAAGGCTTGATCAACCTCCATTGCTGCAGAACAGCTTGAAGTTGTTATCGCATTTCCTGTTCCCTGAAAAAGTCTTCCAGTTCATATGTGAGCATGTAATGAAATCCATTTGGCAAGAAAAGACTTCAAACAGAATCCACATTGCAATTATATACTAATACATTTGAATGAAGGCATGAGTGATGTGGAGAAGTAAGAGCCAAAGAGCTAAAGGTGCTTAATAACATATGTTTTTGTTTTACCCATTTGTACCACGCTGGTAAGCCAGTGTATACTGGGATAAGATCAATGGGTATGTGCAGTAGTATAACTCTACACCAAACTTCCTTTGCATAGCTTGAACTGCCACAAAGTTCATTGATAAAACTGATAAAACATGTGAGGTAAGTAGGTCATCACCTTAAGCAACACTTTTACATTCAACAAAATGATTTAGACTTTGTTAATGCAGAATTATCGACTAGCACCCATCTCAGCAGTGTTGTTTCCAGCCTCAGACAGCTGCCTTAAATGTAAAGCTATTGACAAAGTCTCCAGATGGCAAGCAGACAAAGCTAGCTGGTGAACATGGAACGTTTAACAGCTGGGTATATCCAGGGGCATCATGCATTCAGGTTCACTATCCCAAAAATTGAATTCATCCTACAAATTCATTTACAACACCAAATAACTATACATGGATGAGTCCATGTATAGCTTCTCCTTTTAAAAATCATTATTGATCCAGATTTAAGAGACAAAGATTAAAAAGTCCTACATATTTTATCCACTGTTCACTATTGTATTCAATAGCAGAAGAAAATGATGGGTGAGTAAAGGAGCTTTATTCTCAAGCAGCTATTTAAGATAATTTAAGAAAGTTCACATTTTCAGAATGTAGCTTTTATTTCTGCTCAGCTAGTCTACATTCTATGCATTGATCTCAACATATTTTTTTTACTCACACTATAAAAGTGCTCTCCTGTGGGCAGTCACCTGTTTTAAAAAACCTATGTTGATGCTGCAGAGCTAATTTTTGTGACAAAAACAATCATTTAGGTGCAAATTAACAGCAAAGACAAAGGCTAACATGATGGCTAAGTGACTTTAAATGAAGCAATTTTGCGTTTTTTGGTTATTTACTTTGCAAACTGTTTTTATGGTGTGCACTGATATTAGTTATTCATATTTGAAACTGTGTAACACCAGTTTGTGATGATTCTTCTTGACTTTCACAGTCTCTATTAGGTCCACTGTTAAGGAACCCAGTCACCTAAACAGAAAAGACCAATCAGAATTAGATCTGAATGTAAAGATACAGAAAAGATTTAACATTTTCTTAACAAATCAAAATAAAGATTCTCTGGTCATTAATTAAACCTTTGAAAATGTTGCTGTCTATCAAAGTTAAATATTTAAAAGTATATTCTCCATGAAAATGTTCCCTTACTGCCTTAAAATGGCTTAGATGTAACAGGGCCTCCTATGGAATGTGTAGATTTATACAGTACCTGACACTATCTGCACAGTCGGAAGTTATAATGCTGGACAAATTCATCCACATATGTTTGAACCAGAAACAAAGAATAATAACTCAGAAAATTCCACTCTACAAGCTGCCAGCATTAGTTCCTTGAGTTTGTTCTTTGTGAAACCCTTGAAATCTGAATCCAAACGTATGAGGCTCTCCTCAGTACGTCCAGTTTCAAGATGGAAATACTCAGTCATGATGCTGACCACTTATTTTTGTCATTATATGTCTCCCAGCAGAAAAAAAAACACAACATATGGACATGCTAATGACATAAAAAAAAAAAAACAGATTTTCACTTGTCTCTGAAAAATGGAATTGAATGATTTATATAGTAATTAAATCTGAAATATGTGAGGGTTATGCATATTACACATTAGGATGACAGATAATAAAGATACAGTTTCTCAGTTTGCTTTCATATATAAACTGCAGGACTGCATTAACATGATTCCTCACACTCATAAATGAAGAATGAGTTACTTATTTAATTTCAAGCTGCAGTTCTTATGAAAAAATGATGTGTGGACACTGAATTTCATATTAACATTGCATCATTGTTGTGGTTCTCTCTTACATCTCTGTATGTTGGATTCACAGTCATTTACAGCAATGTACATTTCAGCTCCTTTGCCTTGCACAAGGCCACACCAGAAAAAATGAACGCAAATAGCTGACATTCACAATTTGTTCTGGCTTTAATGTTCGTGTGATGAAGGCTTCAACAACATTTATTAAAGAACTTGTGTAAAATACTGAGTAAATGTTACAATGGCTACTTTCATCAACTCTCAAGTTATTAGACAGACTCATACTGAGCTGTGTGCTACATTCAGGAGACATTGCTCCATCCTTCACTTTAACACAGATAATGCGCAGCATATAACGCATTTGATATAGTAAACACTTCAATGTAACAGACTGGTGAGGCTGCAGAAGCTTGAAGTTTTGTCTATTTCACTCGTGAACATCTTACTGCTTAAGTGAAAAACCCTCAATCTCCACTTATTAGCTCTTTCTGGAGTTTCAAGCACTTCATGTGGCTGATGTTCTAATGACAACTGTGTCATGTGCTGATGAAGACCCTCAAAGCACATTGTTGTACAAGAAAATGCCCCTATGTGGACCACGTGGACTACTATGTCGGCAACTGCTACAGATTATGTACACCGATCACGCTTAACATTATGACCGCCTGCCTAACATTATGTTGGTCCCCCTGATGCTGCAAAAACTCCTCTGAGGGCATGGACACAGGACCTCTGGGGATGTCCTGTGGCACCAGGATGGTGGCAGTGAATTCTGTGGGTCCTGTGGGTTGCAGGGTGGGGCCTACCTAGATCAGACTTATCCTGTTACATCCCACAGATGCTCAATAAGATTTGGATCTGGGGAATGTGGAACCCAGGTGAACATCTTAGCTCTGTCATGTTCCCCAGGCCACTGCTGAGCAGTTCTTGAGGTGTGTTGGGGTGCATTGTCCTGCTGGAGGTGGAAACTGGCATCAAGGACTGCTGTTGCCATGGGAGGTGTCTGGTTGTTGGAATGCTTGGGTGGTACATGTCAAACATCCACTTGAATGTTAGGACTCAAGGTTTCCCAGCAGAATGTTACATAATAAAAAGATGATTAATGTTTGTCATTTCACCTGTCAGTCGTCATAATGTTGTGGCTCATCAGTGTATACAGTGAACCTACAGAGTTAACACCTGAATCTGCAGCTTCCCACAGCTTAACAAAGTTTTACAGTGAGTTTATAGTGAACTGAGCTCTGGTCATCACTCAGCTTTACTATTTTGGCTCAGACTAGAAAACAGAACTAAAAGAAAGTGAATACTGTTGCATTCAGCAGGTTGTCAGAAGCACAACTCAAAAATGAGTGTTGCTCCATAACTGCTGGGTGTGTAACTAAGCAAACATTTGCTAACAGTACAAGTGATGATACATCAGTGTGTTTAAACTGAACATTTCAAGTTTGCACACACTTGTGTATACTTAGCATACTTCTGCGTGATGCAGTGTGGCTTTGTTACTCTATGCAAATGAGCTATGTCCTCTGGTAATACAAATTATGGTCGTCTAAGCAAAACATATTAAAGTTTTGTTCAAACAATTTCAATGTCCTGTAGGAAAATCATTTTATTCAAATCATATGGAAATATGTGAGGGAGACATAAACTGTCCCAGGAATGACTCAGAGATAACATTGCATCCACTCCCTATGTCTCCAGCACAAAACTGCGCACAGACCTCCCCTCCGCTAAAGAAAGCGTTTTCTCATGCTAAATTCCCATGCTAACTAAGCACACTCTCTTGGGATACATACATCAGCTCTACATGATGGATGCCCGAGTGCAGCTGCAGATAAAACTTCATGTTGACCGCGTCTTAATACATCATTACATGGCTGAATCCTTGCTCCTTTGGAGACATGAGAAAGCCTGATTATTTCCAGGTTTGCCTATTTTTAGATAAGCAAATTTAAGCAGTAGAGAGATGGGGGTCAAAGTGCACATACTTGCTTGCAGTCTGGAATTCCAACATAATTTTTTCCATTACCCAGAGTGCAGAAGGAGGGGCTGCAGGCCAGTGTGTAGAACTTCTTTATCAGCAGTGGACAAAACCCACAAACACACACATACATTTTATTACCCCCTCCTTACGCTCCCCCTGTGGGATATCCTGCCTGGAGCTAGCGGTGTAGTATTTACTGACCCTCATGGAACGCATTACCTGTGTTGTTATCTGTTTGCACACAGACCTCCACACATATTTGTCTGGTTATTTTTAGGACCATTTCCACTGTTTCTAACTTCGAGCTGTTTGATTAGCACTGAGTGTTGAAGGCAAGCAAACCTGAGCAGAAACAATCCCACAGAGCAATATGGGAATATGGGAGCAACTGGGATACAGTATCCAGGGAATTCATGTTTTATCTGAAATTGCTTTGAAGGACTAATTGGACGTATTGGGAAATGTACTCGCTTACGTCCTACCAAGGATTAGATTAGGAGATAATATGGATGCTGTTGTCATGTCTCTGCTAGGATTATAAAGTAGAGGCAGAGATTACTGGTTTAAGTTTGCGTCACAAACTTTCACAAATTAACACATTACGGATGATATAATCCACACACACAGAAAACATATGTTTATTTCCAGGTCAGAAAAGTGCAGCCAATGTTGGTGCTTTAAAGCTGCATTCTTCCTACCAGCCACCAGGGGGTGACATGTCTGATTGCAAAAAGAAATTTGATCTATGAGAAAATTACTACACCTCTCACTTGATCTGTTACTGCAGTAAACACCTTCATCATAACTTTGTCATGCCAGTTGCTAGTTAAATGTCTCCTTCAATACAGAATGGTATTTAATTTGTCATTTTTGTCCAACCGAGAGGAAAATAGATGATGAAGCAGGGTGTTTTTGTAGGAACTACCTTGTGATTGACAGGTGGGTGATGTGGCTATCACTACATCCATCTTTTACATATAGTCTGTGGGGTTATAGAGGATAGTAATATTACTGTTTGCTGACTGGGAACAGGGACATTTTTGGAGTTTTGCCATCACTGTAAAGTTGAGATTAACTTAATCCCCAGTAAAAACCAGCTTGATATTCTAATATTTGGGGTTTAGGGGCAAATGAGATAATAACATCTTGATTTTTGAAATCCAGAAGTCAATTCAGACTTGTTTCGCTACTTTCTTTGGGCAGAGCTAGGTCCCCTGCTCCCAGCCTCTAAGCTAACCTAAGCTAAGCTAGCTGGTGTCTGGCTCAAGCTACATTTTCAGCATACAGAAATGAAAGTGGTTCTTGTCAAATTCTTGGTGAGAAACTGAATAAGAATACTTATCATAATTACATACTATTAGTCTAGTTATTTACTGACATGTTTATTAATTTTAACAGAAACAAAATGTCATTTTAGGTGAAAGCTGACTACTGCCTTATTAATGTGGCATGTTGGTGTGTTACATAAATAGGGTCTAAAATAGGGACTTCAGGTCTTTGTGGGTAATGGGGTTCCAGTGTGTAGAAGCTCTTTTGTAAATATATGGAATGTAGACTGACAGTTTCTGTTTTGGTCAAGAAAAACCCCATAGGTCAAACTTGCCAAACTATTTTTAAGTCAATGGAAAAAGACTTTTGTGTTCACTGTCGTACTATAAATACGCTGATGCTCTTTTATTTCTGTCTGAGAAATGATAGACAAATTCAGCCTTTATGTTTCTTGCAACAGACAAAATTACCAAGCAACCTGTCAGTGTTTCGTGCTTTATTACTCTGCCAAGGAACGTGGCGGAGTTGGGTGATGATCGGCATAGCTTGTCCGTCTATCTGTCTGTTAGCAACATTACTCAAAAATGGACTAA
Organism: Amphiprion ocellaris; assembly: GCF_022539595.1. Lineage (NCBI taxonomy): Eukaryota > Metazoa > Chordata > Actinopteri > Pomacentridae > Amphiprion > Amphiprion ocellaris. The sequence goes on along the minus strand of NC_072781.1, from coordinate 24,417,466 downwards.
GGGATTTGGATGAAATTTTCAGGGAAGGTCAGAAATGACACAATGACCAACCATCCATCCATTATCTATACACCACTTAATCCTCATTAGGGTCGCGGGGGGGGCTGGAGTCTATCCCAGCTGACTCGGGTGAAGGCAGGGGACACCCTAGACAGGTCACCAGTCTGTCGCAGGGCTACATATATAGACAAACAATCACTCTCACATTCACACCTACGGGCAATTTAGAATGATCAATTAACCTCAGCATATTTTTGGACTGTGGGAGGAAGCCAGAGAAAACCCACACATGCACAGGGAGAACATGCAAACTCCATGCAGAAAGATCCCGGGAAAGCCGGGACGCGAACCAGGGATCTTCTCGCTGCAAGGCGAAAGTGCTAACCACTACACCACTGTGCAGCCCCACAATGACCAACTGATTAGATTTTGGCAGTGAGGTGGCTTATAGTCTGGATCCATGGATTTGTTAAAGATTTCTGTATCACTGCGAGAGAGCGGCACAGCGGCACTGTAACTATGACTACAAGTGAACACTATGTCAGCTACCTGCTGAGGACTTATCAGGACTTATCCATCAGAAATTATACAAGGAACAATTAATTATATTGTAGGGGTGTTTCCGAGTCCCGTCAATTCCCGCTGCCCGCTACATATTTAGGTCGCGCAATTCAGTATCCGTACATAACTTACACATACATAACACATGCCTCTGCTCAGCGCAAGGTCATTTTGTTTGTGGGTATATCTATAGTAAATGTCAGGCCTGCGGCTGCTGGGCCCAGATAGTGCTTTCTTCCCTTTTCCTCTGCCCTTTTCTCTCTCTCTCTAGGTGTGTGCGGTTGAGACTGCAGCCGCAGGTGTCTCCAATCCATAATCATCATCAACTGGCAGGAGTGGGTGGAAAGCAACCAATCAGACTCCAGTCTCACAGCAATATAACCTGACGCCACTCACCTCTCAGTGCTGGATCGTGAAACAAACCAGTAATCAGCTCGTTGCATGTCATGCCAGCCTCCGTATTTACTCACTTGAACCTCTGGTAATCTTGGCTGTTTTTCCCTCTGTTCCCGCATTGGATCCACCTGCTCCTGTTCCGTTCCTCCTGGTTCCTATGTTGGTCATCTCCAGTCCTCTGCAGAATTGTGTTCTCAGTTGCTCAGTCCACCGTCAAGGATCTACTCACCTGAACAGCAAACCACCTCTGGCATCCATCCATATCAACTCGTCGCTGCAGTCTCTCTCTCCACACACACCCAGGGTTCTCAAACCGTCAGCCTCTAACCACGACCAAAACCCCTGTCCAGCAATTCCCTTCCTGGAGGAACCTGTCACTCTCTGCTACAGTTAAGACCCCCAGTTCGAGCATCTGTTTATTCCAGTAGTCTAGTTTAGTTCGAGTTTCTGTTCTCGCTTCGCTATTTTGTATTTAAGTTTTGCGTAGTATTCAGAATATTCTGGTTAACTCTGTGTTCTAGTAGCTAAAGTAATTCCTTATACCAGGATTTGATTGATAGTTCTGAGTCGAGTATTCTCCAAGGTTTCCTAGTATTTCTCTTTCTTCCCTAGGTCTTACCTACCCTGAGTTAGAACTGGTTATTTTTTGTAATGATACCTCCTTTCCCATAGGAGTCCTGAAGAGTTCAGTATAGCCTTTGTTCCAATTTAGTTTGAATATTTCCGGTTGTAGTCTTCCTGTCTAGTTTGTACTTCTGTTTTTGAATATCTGTAAAATAAACCTTTTTCTTAATTGTTGAAATGGTCTGCTGTCTCATTTACTGCACCTGAGCCTCTAGAAATCGTAACAGTAAATGGCTGCATTCTATAGTGCTGTGATTTCTGCCACAAATTTTTTTAAGATTTCAGCTGTCGGAAACCATACAACGACTGAGCAACCTCGGCAGAGTACTACGCATTGAGTGCTTTTCTTGTTTTAAAGGTGACTGATCATTTCAAATGTCTACATGACTCGAGCTCAAGTCAGAATCTGTTCACAAAATTGATAACTTGTATCAAACTCAACTCAAATATCAAAAAACACTGGCAACATGATGTGGACCAGAAAATCAATAGCTTTTGATGCCATTCAGTCTTGAGCCTTTCAACTTGAAACTACCCGATACCTTAAGGAGTCTAAAAAGTAGGGTGTGTGTGATTCTATTTATTCTCAAATTGAAACCTAATTATTTCAAGCTTCCAGATTCACAACACTGTCCAGTCATGTTACCAGATAAAACCTTGACAAACTAATGTTATGTTGTGAGTGCCACTTTTCACATTTGCGTTCAAAAGCTACAAGGTGGTTGAGAACAAATTTCAGTATGTAGTATGCTGTCTTATGACGGCACCCAACTGTCACTCAAAGTGGCCACATCCTTAATTATGCATAACTTTAAGCCTAAATACAATTTGAAGGGGTTAATGACATAAATACTCCCTTCTTGTAAAGTTGTAATGAACGAGTAAATAAGATGTAGAGATTGGAATTATTCCTTTGTCCCAGTCTGTAAACATGTTTTTACTGCTGTAAAGCTGGACATTTTAACATGGGGTCAATGGAAATTGATTTTCTTTTGGAGTCTGCCTTCACTGGCCATTGAAGGAACTGCAGTTTTTGGCACGTGTGCTGGTACTAGCATGTTGTAGCTGACAAGTTTTAAAATGGTCGTCTCACAAGCTTTAGTGGTTTACTGGTGCTGATTGGTTTCTTTTGCTATTTAATGCTGAGCTTTCTGAGTTCCGTTTGAAGTGAGGCACCAACGTCATTGTCCTCTCCTTGCTCTTCTGCCTTCTTCATCCTCTCTCTCTCCTTCTTCTGCCTATTAAGGACAGTGCTAATGGTATTATTTTTAGCTTTGTCTTCTTTAGGCCTCCCTCTGAGTAAAACTATTAACTCTCAGTCATCCAAACCCAGTCTGACTTAGTGTATACATATACAGGAACAAAATTTGAACTTATGATAAACATTAGTCAGTCAGACTAAGAATGTTCAAGTACAGTCCATGCAATTACAGAGCTCTGGGTATAATATTCTGAAAAGGAGATAACATTGAGTTTGGATTGTTTTCAGAGGTTGTCTTATCCATTTTTAATTAAAGCTCTGGATGCGTACACACACCAGACTACACACACAATAGAACTGGCACTGATTTCTTTCCCTTGAATGTTATCATTATCCTCTTCTGTGTCTGAATGACTGATAATGGATATTCTGCAGCATATCGTGTTCACGCATACAGAACATGGTGAGACAACATATAAATAAACATACATTCATGCAAACTAAAACATGACACAGAAGTCATACACACACACACGCGCACACACACACACACACACACACACACACACACACACACACACACACACACACACACACACACGCATACAAAGACACTCTGTCATGCCAGACACAGCTGTGAGCACTTGCATTTTGGCGATAATCTCTCAGCTCTCTTCAAAGACTCTTAGTGAGCCATGACTGTGGTCCCCCTCCCCAAACAAACACACACACGCACACACACACACACACACACACACACACACACACACACACACACACACACACACACAGACACACACTACCCTGATGCTGTTAACATAATAACAGTATGAGCCATGCTTTAGTCATTTGAGATTGCCACCGTTTCCTTGTATCATGTCTGCACAGGGGGGCACTCACTAAATATGGTTTTATCCAGAACAATTCACACAAAATTCAAACAGCAACATTTTTGAGGCTTAAACATCTATCCAACCTATCAATGAAGTTAGCTCTCACTCTTATTTTGTTACTCCATCCATCCTCTTGGAAGCAGAAGCTCATTGCGCTGTGATCCGGCGTGTCATATGCCTGTTCTAAGCTGTTGACCTCAAACTACCTTTGACTGGAGTGGGCTATTTATGGTCCTGGGCTCCCTCAAATTCATCAAGGGAGATCACATCATGCTGCATGAAAAGCATGTGTGTAATTAATAGATGATGATCTGTGAAATGACGCAGACAAGTCACGCTGTGTTTCTGCCAGATGTTAGGGTTCACAAGTTAAAAGGTGACAAAAAGCAACAGCACTGATCATTTTTTCTTCCCAGAATCTGGCAGATGACCACAACTGTCATCCCAGTGCATCGTGTTGTACATAATCAATTCGACCTGTTTACCCCAATCAGGTGTACTACACAGCCTAAGGTAGCACTCAAACATCACTTGGGGTTACTTGAGTTTTTCCCGCTCAGTCCTAAACAGGTAAGCTATTGCTGGATGAGCAATATGTTGTCAACAAACAGGTTTTGTGATGCCAGGAAAAAAGTCAGCGTCAGCTATTCTCATTCACAATAATCCATGCATGTGGGCTTGGCTGTGTTTCTGAGCACCCTTGGCAAAATCCAGTTACGCTCACTGATTTGGTTTCCAGTCTTTTAACATGAAATTTTCCAAGCTCTTCTTGCCAAAACCTAAACAGGAAATCCGTAGATCAAAGAGTGCGTATCCACATTTGGCAAATTGTATTTAGGTCTGTGGAAGAATCATGCATGTAATGGAAAGAGCAATTATAGCTTGAATTGTGTAGTACAACATGTTGGGACATGATAGGCTAGAACCATTTTAGCCTTCTGTTAATGACTGCTGACTGAGCCCAGTTACATAGACTTATGTGGTAGCTATCTGCTGTTAGGAATGCAACAGTTCTAGAGGTTATTTTCAAGGCAGTTATAAAGGTCACACCATTTTGATCTCAAAAATCCTATATTGTATGGCTACACTTATGAATACACTGAAACAAGCTACATTACCACTTATTTCATTTGTTCACTCCATGTCATTCAGCGCAAAGGTTTTGTTGTCATCTTGCAAGCAAGCTTTATATAAACTCAGCAAATTACCATATATGTCCTGATAGAAAGCGTTCTGGTAGTACACAGGTCAAAGACAGGTATTAAAGATGGACAACACAACACATTTTAATATTAGCAATTTCATCTCTATAGTCTGACAGAGTGTCAGTTACTACTGACTGCTAAAGAATCACATCTCAAACTACAGCTTCTCGCAGTTTTCATCTCTCTGTTCGGATGTTGAAGTTTCACAACCAAAAGCAGTCATGGATTATTTCAGATGCCTAATTCATTTAGAAATTGAAAATTATATAAGAACATAATATGTTGTAAAGATTTACTGCTATGTGTTTATTTTGTCTTTTTGTTCCGTAGTGGTCAAAAATCACTGGAAGCAACTTTTAAAGTTATCTGGCATGGAAGCTAAAGGGGACATATAATGTTTTTCTTTATTTTTCATGTTCTGCTGCAGGCACAGCATGCCTTCATATTTAAACTATGGTCCTCTTGGTAAATTTGTGTACACTACCATTCAAAGGTTTGGGGTCACCCAGGCAATTGCATGATTTCCATGAAAGCTGACACTTTTATTCATGTGCTAACATAATTGCACAAGGGATTTCTAATCATCAATTAGCCTTTCAACACCATTAGCTAACACAATGTAGCATTAGAACACGGGAGTGATGGTTGCTGGAAATGTTCCTCTGTACCCCTATGGAGATATTCCATTAAAAATCAGCTGTTTCCAGCTAGAATAGTCATTTACCACATTAAAAATGTCTAGACTGGATTTCTTATTAATTTAATGTTAATGTTGTAGTGACCTCAAACTCTTGAACGATAGTGTACATCTTGCAAAACAGTCTACTTATAGGATTTAATAAACTCCAGCATGCAAATCACCAACGGAGCAGGGAGATACAGTTTGCTAGCTACGTTAACTGTAGTACTGCCTGACAGCAGACATTTTCTACTTCAGTTGGCATTTTTGCTCATTTCCTACACTTACATCTATTACCAGGGCATATATAGAAGTTTTTTTGATGTTGTTTTTGATTAAAGACCAGAACTACTACTATGTTACAAAATATACAAATAATGAGCATAACATTTACCAAACAGAATCCTGTTATCCTGCTGTGATCTTTGTTGTTGTGGATGTTCTTGGACTCTCAGGTTCAAACATATATGAATGGATTTGAGAAGTTACTATTTTTGACCAAGAACAAGAAATAATGTTATTTTGTAGGTTTACAGTGGGCAACTCCACACTAACAAGAGGCTGAAGTTGCGCTCACAAGCACCAGGCTTCCGGAAGCCGGCCAATGAAAAGAAAGTGGGGTTTTAGGAAGGGGGGCCTTAAAGAGCCTGGAGCTACTGGACTGCATGAGATAAATAAAGATAAAAAAACAACTCTGAAATATACTTCAATGAAATCCCTGAAAATACAGGGGCAGAAATCCACATATGTCCCCTTGAAAATGATGTTGTTGTGTTTCTGTCAAAGTCTCGACTTAAAAAAACACAGTGTGATTGATTAATTTAATACTAATGCAATTTAAAAGCAGTTTCAAATAGACTTGTTTGGTATTGTTAGGTGTTAGGTCTCAGTATCATGGATGAAGTAGTCTGCTGTCACTGGAGGCACCTCCAGATGTGTCTATTTTGTTTTCACACTCTAGGCCACACATGGATATCGTGATGAAATATCAGCCAAAAAAAAACATAGCAGATACCAACATGTAAAAAATCCAACCCCAGACTGTTAGGTGTGTTCTGTGTCTCTCTCCCACAACTTGCCTAGTTCTCTTCATAGTGAAAATTCCTTAACAGTAAACGTAAGCAGAGATGGCTGCCAGTAACACGTTAATTACACCAGGTGTACATTTTGTGACTAGTCCGACATGCCTGAGCTGGCCACAGTAGTAGTGAGGCAAGCATCATGTCCTCCCACCCATCTTTGCCAAAAGGAATCCATCATTGATTCAGCTGTGGTGACAGTGATATGTAGCCAGTGGACATACTTATTTAGGCTGAAATTTTGAGTACACGTGCTCTGCAACATTTGTTTCTTCTTGGAACATGACATGAGCTAAAGCCATCAATCACATTTGTGGACAAACATACAATAAATAGGTATGGAATTTTACTGCTGCCAGCAAGAAAAAGAAAAACAGATCAGTGTCACTTTAATAACAAGAAAAGCATCCAGAGAGCGCAATCCTTGATCAAGACTGTTCATTCAGCCATATGGTATTGTCAGAAATGCAACATTTTTTTTTGTAGAAATACAGCATTTTTTTGTATAAATGCAGCATTTGTTTACTTGTTATTGATGATCAGAAATCACCACAACATAAAATGTGGCCATTTAACATAGATGTACCCACAAACAAAATGACCTTATGCTGAGCACAGCCATGTGTTATGCATGTGTTCATAAAGGACACATGTGTTATGCATGTGTACTTTATGAACGGATACGAAGTCACGTGACCTAAATATGTAGCGGGTGGTGGGAATTGATGGGACCCAGAAACACCCCCACAATTTAATCAATTGTTCCGTGCATAATTTCCGACAGATAAGTCCTGATAAGTCCACAGCAGTCGGTTTGTAGTAGGATCACAATCATGTGATCGTCAGCAGGCAGCTCACGTCATAGTTACAGTGATGCCGTGTCGCTATCTTGCAATGATCCAGAAATCTTTAGCAAATCCGTGGATCCAGACTATCAGCCGCATCACTGTCAAAATCTTATCATTTGGTCCTTGTGTAATTTCTGATCTTCCCTGAAAATTTTATCCAAGTCCGTTAGCCCGTTTTTGAGTAATGTTACTAACAGACAGACAAACAGACAGACAAACCAACACCGAGCGTCACATAACTGCCACGTTCCTTGGTGGAGTAACAAGATATTCTTACATTATTATGACGTACAAGCTTTTCATAGAGCAATAAACTGTCGTTTTTATAATAATATGCTATTTATTTAGTGGTGATGTGAACTTCTTGAACAAGACCCTCTTGTTTGTGGTGAAAGGACAATATAAGGGATAAGGTTTGTTTACACGATTTGATGGACTTCTATTTCATGCCATGCCTGGGTGCAGAAATGGTGACATTCTGTACTGTCACAGTGGAAAATGTTATGAGGAAGTAAGTGAACACAAAGAAGGATTTTAAAATGCATGAGGCATGAGACTTTGGATATAAGCGTGTTGTTTGTGACATGCAATTAACACATGTTTCTTGCATCTTCAGCTGTGACCAATTCCAAAATCCCTGTAGCTATGGGTTACAATAACATCATCTGAAGAGCAATCACCATTCTAAAATTGGCAAGTTTTGCACAGGATTTGGGCCATGTAGTAAGGAAGTCTTGTTTAGTTTTTCTTTTGTGAATTATTCATTTTAATCACATTCCTCACCTCCCTGTATGCAAATGTTCCACCAAAACAATTCCCCTGTCAGTATTTTAAGGGAAACTCAAAGTCACATCTTTGGCTTAGCTGTGTCCAATACAATTGTGATTGGCTTAAAGAAATATTTTTTAAAAAAGCCAGAGCATTTTCCCACCAGTAGTAGAATGATAATGAGTTGCAGTCAGACCATTCTCCAGCGCTGTCATGTTTCTGTAAAGAATAGTCTGACTATACAGAGAAATTAGTTTGATTCTCTGGAGGTAGCCATGATTTCTCATTGATCAGCTGTGGAGACGACTGTCTCTACAGCACTATGTCAGTGCTGGAGAATGGTCTGAATGCACCTCATTATCATTTTGCTACTGTGAGAAGAAATGCTCTGGCTTGATTAAATTTCTGTTGTGTTGAAATAACGTGAACATATCTTGAAAAATAATACAATACAGATCTGTCATTCTTTCTAATGTGACAGCAATACACTGCCTTAACTAGGGTGTTGCATTATTCTAGGCATGTCTCTGTACCTTGATGTTGCTCATTAAAAGTACAATTTTAATCTTGTTGTTTTTTAAAAATATAAATCACTCTATCAACCCCTACAATAGTCTGTCTCACTGGATGTAAGCTACAGTTAGCCTCGTTTTTTATTATTATTATTATTATTATTATTATTATTATTATTATTATTATTATTATTATTATTATTATTATTATTATTATTTCATGTGGAATGTTTGGTCTTATGTTTTATTTTGTAATAATTAATGCATTTTCTTATGTAATATTTTGCATATTTATTATATAAAGTGGAGAGGAACAACTCCCCTGTAACACAAAGAGACCTTCAGCAGAACCAGTCTGAGGGAGGCTGGCCATCTGCCTCGACTGGTTGGGGTGAGGGTTAAAGGGGGAGCGAAAAGGAAAGCAGAGACAAACAGACAACAAGCAAGACAATATAAACACGGGCCAAATCAACTGGACAGGTAGACTGTAGATTAGACCTGTACAGCTCCAAAGCCAGAAACACCTGAGGGACGTACAGAAAGAGACAGGGGACAGAGAGGACAAAGTTCAAACTACAGAAGAGAAAACACACAAAGTGACATGCGATGACAAATTTAACTGTAGGAGGAAATGACAATGACTGACACCTTAGACAGGATGAAGAAGACAACCTACAATAGCAACAGAGTACAAGAGAAAAGCCAGTGAAGTCAGGCAGTCAACGAGAGCAGTTTCAAGAAGAACTAAAAGCAAGGGGCAATAGGTGAGCCTTTGATTGAGATTTGAAATTGCTAATAGTGGCACAGAAGTGTTATGGTGACCAAAAAAGCCTTGTCACCTTTGGTTTTGAGGCGTGAATGTGAAGCCGAGAGGAGTAACTGTGAAGATGGCTTAAGAGGCCTTGGGGCAGAAAGCAGAGACCACACATCTGTAATCTATTGTTTATTATCTGTTTCTTAACAAACAGCACAATTCTCAACTAACTCAATTCTGTAATTAACTTGAAGTCCATGTAAGTGAGCCACAGCCTGGGTGATGTGCTGCTGTTTAGGTAATGTTGGACTGTCCCAGAGGCTGTAAATATGCCCTAGAATAAAGTGGAAGTGGCACAAACATAAGCCAGTTATCTGATTTGAAAAGAAATTAAATTTGCAGTCATGGTTACGAACAACACAGGAGGAGAAAGTGAGAGAGACCCACGGTGGGTGTGGGATAGCCCCGTGCTGTCCGATAATGGACGCAGCGGTGTGAGCCGCAGGGGCTGCGGCGTTTACGGTGCTCTGGCCCTTTAAGGCAGCGCCGTGTTTCCATTGGCGCGGTGACGTCATATCGCGGCGGCTCCAGCCTATCGTGTGAGCGGTGAAGGAGCTGGTCCTGGCGGAGCGTCCTGCTGTAAGGAGGGAGACTTCCACACTGCACAAAAAGCCAGGCGAGCAGCCGTCGCTGGAATGAAGCAGAGCCCTCCAGCACTCGCCATGGATTAAAAACGGAAACTTTTACGATGGCTCTGAACGTGAAAAAGTAGCCCGAGAAGCTAACCGCCGCCACCGCCGGACCCTCCACTGCAAAGCAACTCCTGGTAGATGCACAGCCACCGCTGAAAAAAATATGCTCCAGCCAAGCCGCCTCAACCCCGGCTTCAAATTCCCCGTGTTTTAACCAGTTTCGTGAGACATTCGCTGGCCTTTCTTTTACATTTACGTTTGTTTCTCTTAACGTTTTTACCTTTAAAGTCCGCTGTACAAGTCCCCGACCGACCTGCGAGAGAGAATTATGGCAGGGAAGCTGACAGCAGCGCAAGGCACTGGGATACTGCTGGTTACAGCCAACGTTGGATCCCTGTTCGAGGATGTGAGTTTGTCCACTGATAAACTGTCTGTCACCGCTGTCTCCACACACCACTGCTGTGTTTTCTCTCATACAGTCCCCTCCGTCTTCATGCTATGCTACACACCGTCTCAGCTGGTCACGACTCGTGTGCCAGGTCGTCTAAACAGCTCCTGTAAACACATGGGCCTGTGAGAGCCAGAACACACATGCTGTCTGTCATTGGCTCTGTGCTCTACGGATGCACTGACCCACTTTTTCTTTAAGATCTCCTGCCTGTTCTGTGTCAATGACAATGATAAGATGCCTATCACCTGTAGCCTGTCACTGCTGTGGTGTTGCCATGACCAGAATAGTCATGATCCAGGTAATCAGAGTACCTCCACTCACATGTTAGGCTGTTCGTGTGCATCACAGCAGGTTAACCCAAACTTATGCATGCTATATGAGGTTTGTTTGATTTCTTAGAAACACATTGCTGATATTGCTCTCTTGCCCTCTGCTAAATAACAAGTGGAGTATTTTGTTTACCTCCGCATCACTGGAGCTACCTCTTGCATACATCCCCTTTAGGCTTGCTGATGTTTTACACCTTGTTCATTCATATCCGCTCTGTTCTGCTGCATCTCAATGAACAAAACTTAATGGAGACAACACTGCCAGCATCACCAGCATGCTAACACAAGCAGTGTTCCTTTATTAATTCTAGATAAAGTCACATGCTGGCTATAATTAGGAAAGCAAAACCGTGCTCTGTGTAAAAATGGGTGTGTCAGGTCTCTTAAGGAATGTCCCTGTAAGTTTAATGACATCTCTGGCTGTTATCATGTATTTACGTGTTACCTTTGCCTGCATAGGGCTGCAACTTGGCACCCGATGGCACCAAATTATAGTGGGAAGTGTAATTGTTACAATTAAATGCTTCAACTTCAAACACTTTGTGTCGCTTTCAGTGTTGTGTCAATAGAGAGTCCCCCCACTTCCTCCTCTCACCCGTGTGAAGTGCTGATCCCAAACATGAGGGAAGAGCCGTCTCCCTCACTCGAGTAAGCCTATAAATAGCCTGCCTCTCACAAGCACCATGCTTTGGGTGTCTTGTGGATTTTTTTTCTCCCTCCACCAGACTTCCAACAGACTGAGCCAAAATTCACATTCAAGAATGTTTCCTACCATGGGTGTGTGTGCTGGTCATGTATAAGGCAGAGTATAGCTGGCACCCCTTACGATGAGTCTGTAGGTTGAATGAAGGCTTTGTGGATGGTTTTTAATGCTGTTTCCATTTTTAGGCCTGTTGTATATTGTGTGTCAGGCAACACAGTCTGACCTTGATCCTCTACGATAGAATGTAAAATGTGTCTGACGCTTTAGAGTTTTATATTGAGATGGAAAATATTCTTCTTGAAACTTTGCTTTGCTTCTTAGATTTAATGACTGCATTCTCTGGTGTTTACTACAATTACAAATGTAAACTCAACTCTAACAGCTTCATCATGCAGCTGTGGTGTGCTTGAACAAGGCATGCCACTCTGCAAGTATTGATTAAAGTCTCTGATGTGAGATATACGCAGATTGTTTTTCCTAGTGGACTGAATGTGAAGGACAAGAGGATAAACAAAATAAGACGACTGTGGACAGATGGAGAGAAGTGATCAATATAATCAGCTGATGTTGGCAGTGCTATGGTATGTTTTTATGCTTGTGGGAATTGTCAAGTTCATATGATTCGACGAGAATGATGCAGATAGAATTTGTCAGGCTAACACAAAGCTGTGGTAAAACTAGTTTTTGCCGTACTATGGGTGCTTTGGATTTAAAGCGAGGCTGTGCGCATATTGGAAGCAGAAATTCCACAATCATCATTTTACAACTGAAAAGCTGAATTTTTAAAAAGTAAAACATATTCTTTTACCATTTAATAAATTACACTGCTACAGTCTTAAGGCTAATTCATGATTTCCGCATGACTTCAAAAGCAGACGGTGCGCACACATGTGGCTCTATTCCTAATACAGTAGGATGACCGATCCTTAGACTGCTGTTAGAAAATTTGGGGTCACCCAGGCAGTTTCATGCTTTCCATGAAAACTCACACTTTTATTCATGTGCTAACATAACTGCACAAGCATTTTCTAATCATTAATTAGCCTTTGAACACCATTAGCTAACACAATATAGCATTAGAACACAGGAGTGATGGTTGCTGGAAATGTTCCTCTGTACTCCTATGTAGATATTCCATTAGAAATCATCCATTTCCAGCTGGAATAGTCATTTACCACATAATGTCTGGACTTTATTTCTGATTAATATAATGTTATCTTCATTGAAAAAAATGCCTTTCTTTCAAAAATAAAGGCATTTCTAAGTGACCTCAAACTTTTGAACAGTAGTGTATATCGAACACAGACACACACACGACTGTTGTGGATGTTTCTGAAAGGCCGACTGTGACTGCAGTGTCTATAGGATATAACAGCTGGCTACAGATTGGACTGTAGCACTGTGTCAGTGTGATTACTCCTGAAGTGTGCTGAGGACAGCGGGTGCACACAGCACAGGATTTCTGGAGAATTTAAAACTTCCCACTGAGTTTGAACACTGTTGATGGAAAGCATGTACAAATCAAAGCACCTCTAAAGTTCAGCAGCAACTGCTTCAATGGCAACTCTTTGAGTAATTTATTATACAGGCGTGGATGATGGAGAATCTCTCTGCACTTAAACAAACATTTGTTTTAAGCACCATTTGTTTTCCTGGTGTGTGTGCAGTCAGCACTTGCTATGCATACAATCTGCACAGTTACAAATTTTGGGCTGCACACGGATATCCGCAGAGGAGTCTGTGTGGGCTCTAGCGGACTTAGGTGGATGATGAAATAACATCCCACGGATACTTGCGGGCACATGGGCTGCACGAATTGGCTATTAGGTGGCACATTTTCTATATTGTTTTGAGTCAGTTTGCTGTTTTCATAGTACTAGGACTAGCTGTTAGTATATTTTAATTACACTCCTGAGACATGCTGCTGACAGTCTGCCGGGTGGCCACTGTCCACCCTCTTCAGTGGCTCTGGAGAGGTCGTTGACAGCCTATTGGTGTGATGGGGGTTCATTTGGGTCTGTTGCTCACATTGTAACCTGTTACTTGTTCATGTGGATGATAAATTCTAATCAACTGTGCTGTTTTTCTAAATCCATTCATATGGCACATGTACAGTCACTAAACCGATGCCTTGATGTCGAAACAGCTGTTTTACCGGTCAGCCTCAGCGTGCCATTAAGTCCATTTGAATTTTCTCAGACTCTCATCATCAGTTATTGTTTTAACTAAAGCAAAAGCCAACCATCCTCAGTCTCAAACCATTTTCTATTGTTGGCCCTCTGAGCCGTCATCTGTGAATCTAATTATGAGAGCAAACACTCTTCTCCTGACTGTCAAGATTCAACCTTTATTTGTCTTTTGTTCGGTGTCACGTGGTCATTTTTGTGTTTCTAAGGTAAAAGGTCTGTTTGCTTCCTTGCCTTTGCTGTAAGTTAACTCATTACGGCGAACATGGCAATGTAGTGTTTTAACTTGGTTAAAGTAGAGGAGCAAGAAACCACTTAGTACCTGTTGGATATCAGTGTTGTTGACAGTGTTGTACATTTGAATCACCACACACAGCGTGACACTTAAATGAATTTTTCTTCCTGTTCTTTCTGCTTCAGATGTATTCATTCCCTTCAGTCGTGCCCTGATCCCATTCCTCTCGGCTTCGCTCTGTTGTGGGGATTTTTCATGCAAAGCTGTTGCTAGATGGTGCACTATCGAGGCCTCTATCCCCTGTACCTGCTTGCTTCCTTTGGAGCAAATTTGCTTAATGTTTCTCAACCAAATAATGAGACATGTTGACCTTGAGCATATTAATTTGCTGCCGGATGTTGACGCTATCACATGAATTATACAGGATCTCTCCTCCCCAGGCTTGGTGTTATAAATTGTTTCCATCCTGAAGACACAGCGGTGAAGCACTGCAGGGGTCCCATGGGTCCTACTGGATTCCTGTACCACAGGGTGACTCTGTCACCCTGTGGTACATAATTAAGCATAGAGGAGGCCGATTAATGACACTGTTATGTCAGCTAATGGCCTCTACAATAAAAACAGACTAAAGGAGAGTTGGTATTATACTGAATATATGGATGAAAGAATATATGATGTTAGTTTTCTGAGCCAGGTGTTGCACTAACCTGAAGAATAGACTGAAGTTAATGATGGAGGAGTCTGAGCATAACTCCAGTTGGACTGTCATGTTTGGAGAGTTCTGGAGTGCTTTTTTTTCCGTATTGGTTTGTTTGAACAGGTGGACACCAATGCTGGCTAGTCTTGGGTGTCACCAAATAACTGCACGGTGACGCCTGAGGCATGAGTTCTGTTTTGAAGGAGGACGGAGGTATAGTTTGTCAAGCGTGAAGGTTATCTACTTTATCAACATACAAGTTACAGGATATGACTTTACAACGGAAAATGTGGATGTTTAAATTCATGGATGAAGAACCTAACTTCACAGAATACTCAAGTGCTGACACTTGTATTTGTATTTGACTTACGTGGCCTGAATGAGTAAATAAGCCAAAGCGGATTTGTCTGTCTTGCTTTACTTAAGTTATTAGAATTGGATACCAGTTGATTAAACCTTAAATTAAACTGCTACTATGTGGCAGCATGTAAAAAATCTTCAGCTGTGTCTGTAATGAAAGAATTTCAGCCAGATTTTTTTAGTCATCTTGTTTCATGCGCAATTCACAGAAACACTCGCTCTTGTTGTAACTGTAGCATGTTTTATGCTTCAATTCTACTTTCCTGCGTTTCATGCGTCCAACTACACTGATTGTCTTTTGGGCTCTGAGCTCTTCCAAAACGAGGCTGACCTACAGCTCAACACTGTGCCTGAGACACCAGGGCTGCTGCTGACTTGCTGGCCAGGCTGCCTCTTCTGTTTAGACTCAGTGCTGGTTTGCTTGCATTTGTGCTGCTTAAAACCAAGAAAAAGTAACAAAATAAACTCCTCCTCTGTGGTTCAGAGAAAACACACTGTAGGTGTGATTTGAGTGTCCTTAACCATTATTTGATCTCTGCTGGTAACTGAATCTGGCTGACAGTAATTGAGAGATCATATCATGACTTTTGGAGATTTTCCAATGGAAAACTCAGTTGAATTGAGCCAAATGATTAAAGCCTGACAAACAGATGCCAACCGTTCTGCTCGATTTCCTTGCTGAGGATGTAAGGCTGTTGTTGCTGTGCTTTTGAGTGTTTTGGGGGCAGACTCCTCTCCGTTCACACTACCCTAATGACGGTCCCTACATTCTCGTCAAGTGCTTTCATTGCAGGAAACTCTGGCCACTGGCTGTGGTTTTCATTTGATTACAACCACTCGGTTTTTGATTACATACACATCTCTTGTTTGCCAAGCCCAGATGACCATATGGTGATGCAATAAATTGCTATGAATAGCCCCCCTGGGTGGTTTGGTCTTCCAACTTATTTTTCATCATGTCTCTCTGCTTCTGACCCTCTTCTTTCCACTGCTGTCCAGTGACAGCTCATTAGCTCAGCCTATCACAGCCCGGACCCCACTATCTTGGCATATTTACAGCACCGAAAATGGAACAGAGCTGGAAGAAATACCTGGCTCACTGCATCCTCTAACAAAGAAGCTATGCATACATATCTGCCAGTATTTTCAATGACTATTAAACCCTAAGTATTTGTGTGGTTTCTGAATAGTCTCTGTCATTACCCAACACGATCTCTGCATCTTAATAGCGGAAAGGAGCAGTGTGGTTACAATGCATTTTCTTTTTGAGCATGTGAGGACGTTACAGCAGCCACTACAGACCCCTGTAAATAAATATAGCTTTTAGTCACATGGTGGATGGTAGTGAATTCCCTCGCTGAATAATGTAATTGAGCATTCA
Source organism: Amphiprion ocellaris (assembly GCF_022539595.1). Classification (NCBI taxonomy): domain Eukaryota; kingdom Metazoa; phylum Chordata; class Actinopteri; family Pomacentridae; genus Amphiprion; species Amphiprion ocellaris. The sequence goes on along the minus strand of NC_072781.1, from coordinate 24,400,912 downwards.
TACTGTGTATTTTTAGTTTTGGCACTAGTAGTGCAAATGTGTGACTCCAGACATAGCAGAGTGTTAATATGAGGTTGAAATGGAGGAGGCTAACAATGCCAAAATGGATTAATTCTCAATATGATGTCTTTACTTTATGTCCAGCTCCTCATGTTTTGTCATTTTTGTATTTTCCTGAGTTGAGGTTTTATACAGAAGAGCTCAACAGCTGAAACTGTGACTAAACACTTCATCTGACAGCTCGATTTTGCGTTTCTTCCTCTGCCAAAGTCTGCTCCAGTGTGTTGCTTCAGGAGTGGAAAAGTTTATGAAAGAAAGATCAGATGATGCTATTTTGGTGTTCTCCCTGCTCTGCCCTCCTCCATCCTGTCATAACACGGAATTAGAATTTCAAAAGGGAAAGATGTTGAAAAGAGCTGGAAGTTGCCACCAGCAGAAAACTCAGAATTAGTTTTTTTTTGTAGAACTTATTCCTCACTATATGTAGCCTTCTACAGAAGGAAATACATATATAATAATGACTAATATATGTTTGAAAGTATCTGATGGTATTTAACTGTTAGAAATGCACTATGGCAACTTCTTAAGTTTCTATTCACAGAAGAAAAACCTGAATAAATTTGTATTTCATTTGGTTGTCGGCAAAAATATCCCTCAGTCTGTAACATTAAGAACACTGCAAAAATTGGAGATGATAATAACGATAGATGGTACAAAAATTCAGTGATATTGCAGAATTATTAGCAGTATGTGTGTTGGATTGACAAGCTGTAGTGAAACCTTTCATTAAAAAACAGCACCTCTGGACATAAGAATATAAAAATGTTTTGACGAATGTGATGAGAATGTTGCAGTGTGCTGTCAGCACTACATAGTAAAAAGTCTGTTGTATATTTTGAAAGTCAATTGCTTTTGCGTGTAGATCGTTTAGCATTAAACTTCATTTTGGAGTTGGAAAGATGTTGCTGCAGCAGACTGAGATGGTGTACAGGTCTTAAAGTGAAATCCTGCAGCTGGAGGCTGCTCTGCACAGAGTTAAGCCTCCCCCAACTGCTCCAGCATGTCACTAGAGGGTGAAAGTTGAAGCTCTCTAGGATGTTTTTATCTTCATTTTAAAAGCAATAATCCCCATTGTTGGCATCTCCCAGCCTTCTGGGTTTTTCTTTGTTTCTTCACATAGCCGGTCATTTTCATGATGGAATGCTTTCTAACCTCTGTGACTTGTTGCAACCGATCGGTGTTGCTGCTGGATGTCAGTCAACAGGTTGGCTATAACGTAAAGCGGCTTGATGTCACTACTGATATTAGCTATTTCGCAAAGTTCTTATTTTTAGTATTCGTCTGAATTTATGTTTGGGAAACCACACGATTTGAAAAGAATGATTCCACAGAGTAGTAGTTGTGGGAATTCTGGACTTATTGCTGACCCACTCAGAGTCCTAATTGTGGGAAACTAATGTAGCTTATTAGCTGTGTTGGCCTCTGCAGTTGTATTCATCATTCCTGCGTCAGAGAATAAACTGATCTACGGAAGAATTTTGCCCACAGTTTTGACACAGGAGTCAATGCCTGCACCATTTTTTTGCATTATATTCTGTGGCAGGGACTGCACAGTGGCTCGGTGGTTAGCACTGTCGCCTTGCAGCTAGAAGATCCCTGGTTCATGTCCCAGCCTTCCCGGGATCTTTCTGTGTGGAGTTTGCAGTGAAAAACAGTGGGGGCTGCACAGTGGTCGGTGGTTAGCACTGTTGCCTCACCACTCGAAGAAGGCTTGGGATCTTTCTGTATGGAGTTTGCATGTTCTCCCTGTGCATGTGTGGGTTTTCTCCAGGTTGTTTGGCTTCCTCCCACAGTCCAAAAACATGCTCAGGTTAATTGGTTATTCTAAATTGTCCGTAGGTATGAATGTGAGTGTGATTGTTTGTCTCTATATGTAGTCCTGTAATAGACAGGGTGTCCCCTGCCTTCACCTTAAGTCAGCTGGGATAGACTCCAGCCCCCCTGTGAAACTAATGAGGATTAAGCGGTGTATAGATAATGAATGAATGTACTGTGATAAGAAAAACACATTTGTAAATATGGCATTGATTTAACTTACCAACTGCAAGATGCAGCCGTGGCCAAAGTAGTGCAGTCTGGTCCACTTGTTCAGCAGCCTTCAACGTGGTCACTGTACTGTCTCACGTTACACAGACTTGACTTCTGTCATCAAGGCCCCAGACAACCAACACTTCTCTCAGTCCCGCTGTGATATTCTCACTTGTATTATTGTCCAGAAAAAATGCAGTTTGCAAACAGCAGCTTATCAGGTGAAGTACCTCATTCATGATGTGAACAGTAAGACTTAGAGAGCTCAGTTTCAACTTGTGCCTTGCAGTTTTCATACAGGGCTGGGATGGCAACTTGTGAAAAATAGATATATGATGATATTGTACACCACTTGCTAAGTGACTTGGTCATGCTTTGAGAACCCTCTTTGGTAACTGTGTTAATTGGTATCATGTCTTTCACAAGCTGAAAAGTCATCGCATCAGTGATTCTCTCTGCTGTTGGTAACCTTTCTCACATAATGTACCACTGACAGTTTATTGCTTTGGATACTGTTCAGGTCTGACTTTGCACTGTCACACAGAGCTTTGTGGTGCTGATTTTAATCAGCCGTGTTGCCAAGTGTATTGGTAGTAGTTGCAAAACATTGCCAACAGACTGCCCATTTTTGGTCAGCATCATCCTATCTATTGGTGAAATATTTCCGTCTGACTGATGTTGCATTTCTTTTTGCCACCAGATCTTCTTTTTTGGTATTTATCTCCTGTTCCTCACTCCTTTTGCTGTGTACATGTGCAGCCTAGATTAAAAAAAAAAAAACACAAAAAAACTTGAGTATATTTCCAAGAATCACTAAATCAAAGTAATTTATGTTCTATCAGACAGACTTCTGTTGTAGGTTAATCATGGAAGAAAGTTGTAGCGTAATGTGTTTGAGTTAATTTATCTCACTTTACATTGCACTGCATGTGATGTGATGTAGATGCTGAAACGATATATCATGTATTAGGTACAGCTAGCTGAAAGTAATGTAGTTCATGGGGCTGTTGTATTCCATTATATTATACTGACAAATGTTTTTACTCTTTTTTTTCCACCACAATTATGTCAGTGTCTTCTCAGAATGATGCAGTACAGTGCATTAAAGCAAATCCCAATTTTGAGGTGACCTAGTTTACTACGCATGTTGGTCCTTTATAGTATCAAACGTACACGTGCCTTTGCTTCATTGTTCTCCTTTGTCAAGTTGCTCTCTGACTTGACACAAATTGCTTGAGGTCTGACATGTTACTGTTTTTGAGCTGTTGATTTGGTTGCTTGCATTTCCAAAACAGAACAGAACTGAGGTCATACTGTAGATGTTCCGTGTGATTCATCCCGAATCCTTACCCAAATTAGGAAGTTCCAGAGTTCCCAGCCTAAGAACAACCTTATGTTTTGTGTTAAAATTAGAGCAGCGGTTTGTCTTCTAAAACAGTTTCAGACCTGGCAGTGGGTTACTGAAGGTAGATCATTGTACCCCTGCACCTACTGTTTGCATGCATCTCCTTGTCTTATCAGGCTATTTTTCTGAGCTGTATCTCCCAGGTGCTGAGTCAGGTCACCGTGGCCCAGAACACAGGAGGAGTCCTTCAGGTCCAAACAGCAGAGGTGTGTAGATGATCGTATTGCTGATATGAAGAACGATCTGTCCCCACCCAACTGGCCTCAGCTTGTTCTCACCAGGCAAAATAAGCAGTCGCTCCCTGAACCAGTCAGGAGAGTTTATAGTTGGGGTCCCTAAGGGGAAGTGATGCATCGCAGGCATATATGTGAATCCAGATATCAACTCTCAGCAATATATAACATAAGACAGGGACTTTACTGTGGCTCCACATTGCCAACTTTCTCCAGAGTCCATTGACCCCGCTCAGGAGGATTTGATAATGTGTGTGTGAGCAGAGCAGGACAATGAACAGCCAGGCCCCAATGGATCCAGATAAGGAACCGGGATAAGGGCGGGAGTGTCGACGTGGAGCAAGGGAAGTTTGGGTTCACTCCAAAACCCATAATTATCCAGGGTGGGAAAGCCAGAGAGGGGACAGCCCCCTGCCCATCCCGCTGATGAGGCCAAGGACTCATTCATAAAATCCTCTGAAGAGATGACAGTTCAGTCCCCCTGAAACTCCACATACAGCAGCACAAAAAAATGATGATTTTCTTGGGTCAGTTTAATCTGAGGCTTTTATTTTTGTCACCTTGGATCTTTCCTTTAAGTGCAAGAGCAGAACTGTTAACCAGCCACAGTATTTAACAAAGCTTGTTAATCTGAGATGCCAAAAGAAGGGAGGCTTTTAAAAGCAGTAAAATGTTTATTATGCCTATGATTTAATTTACTGCTTTCTGCCACTCGCTGTTTCCATCAAAGCATACTGTGGTGTCAGTCTTAGTTTCACAGACCTTGTGACCACAGAAAGTGTCAAAGGCTTCCGAGCCAGGTGGTTCTGTACTGGAGGGAGTGAGAATTTGCTTTGTTTCTCACGTATGAGCCAAAAACTGGGGTACTGAAACCAGTTTATGACTTTTACATACATTAACACGAAATCAGGTTATTAGAGTAAATGGGTTAAAACGAAATGCTCTGTGCTGCTAAATATACACGTTAGATTAATTTTTTTTGGTCATTTTATTCAAAAATGTGCTGCTTCCTTCTTTGCAAACGTGAGCATTTTTTTTCCCATACATGGTTTTCAGCTGAACACAGTGGGGTTCTGGACTGTCTGTTGGACAGAAAAGAGATTTCAAAATGTTAACTTTGACTGTTTTCTGACTTTTTAGAGACAAAACAGTGAATCGATTAATCAAGAAATAATCCGCAGATTAAGCAGTAATGAAAAGAATTAGTGTTTGCAGCCCAACCTGATTTTCCAGGAGGAGTTGCCTGAGTGAGGTCTCACTGTCTCTGCACCCAGCAGGATTACCAAACTGTCTCCATGTCTGGACGTGCCTGACTGATAAGTTATTGTGGTGGAGGATGTGAGTTATGTGTTCAGTTAATGTGAATTTTATTCCTTTTTATCAGTAGAGAGGGTTAAAACGAAAAGCTGGATCTTATCAAAGTTTGTGCGTACAGGTATAGCGATGCACATCTGTTACCGTAACATGGTGTCTGATTTGAGCACTTAAGTTTAGATTGCTATCTGTCAGTATTTGTCTTCGGCATAGATAAAACACAGTCTTAATCTTAAGGGCATGATTCTTCCAAGTTCAAAAATCTCCCTTGCATGTAGTGACAGCTAGTGATAGAGATAGCGTCGGCTTTATTTGCTGGGCTTTTGAGATAATTGTCTAAGAGGGATCTACTGCTGCTCTGGTAAAATGAAGATGAATGGAATTTTCCTTGCACACGCTGAAGTGAAATCTGTATACACTGGGGGTAAATGATTGTGAAGCGGATAAACTGACTGCCAAATGGTTCTAAAAGCTGTTATATAGAAATATGAATTAAAAAGTTCTCGTGTTTTGATGATCGTATGCTCCCTCGTGTAGAGGGAAAAGGAGTTGGTCCCACTTAGAGAACACCAATGCTAGCATGCATGAGGCCTAAAAACATTTCACATTGGGGAATGAAAGTGTTTTCCTCCTGTCATTAGATGTCACAAGGGCAAAAGTCAGACGGAAGGAAATTTCAAACCTGGACTCTGTCCTAAAGCCAATTGTAAAATGCACTGGCATGTTTCCTTTTAAATAATTACCAAAATGGCACCAATTATTAGAGCCACAATCTGTAAAAACAGAGAGAATTGTTTTCAACTTTCATTCATTCCTTGATTGCAGTTGAAAAAAGTAACCTTATTGGGATATTTCATCAGAATGACTTAATGTCTCATTTTAACATCGTCAAAGAATGAGACATTTGCACCAGATCCTATAAAAAAGCTAAAAATGTTATAGTCCATTTACGCAACTAAGGAGCCATGACAGGGACTGTTTAGCTGAACTGTATTTACATGGAGCAGATAGAAAACAGTCACTAAAATAAATGCAGCCATGGTCAAAAACCATATACAGAGGAGCGGGTTGTTTAAAGATACATTCAGCATGGTGAAAGGAGCAACTGAAACGCCCAGAACCTGCTTAGGATTCAGAGGGTTAAGTTGGTGTTTGATTCTACACAAGTTAGCAGAAAACTTTTAATGCCAGCACATGTGGACTTTAGTGAAGTCTCTTCTCAAGCTGCTCTTTGTAGTTTGTTTGATATTTGACGAGAATAGTGATGTTTTTCCTTTGTTAACGTATTGATGTGGTCGGAAAGTTCACAGCTTCTTGCTTACTTCTTACTGTATGATTAAACTCTCTGCTTTAGGGAGACCATGTGGGTTTAGCTGCAGTTTGGATGTTCTATGGTCAGTAAGATTAAACGCATGTTTTGAGCTACATTTGTTTTCAAGGGTTAGAGAATGTTGTATAAACTATACAACAGAAAGAGTTTTATGTTTTTACCAGCATGTCATGAACCTGTTGGTATTTATACCTAGAATTGTGTGCACAGTTTATGTTCAGTCTTTTAGCTTGCGTCAGCGGTGTGTATCAAAGGAATTTGGCTCAGTTTCATCTTGTAAATCCAAAGTGTGTGTTTTACGGAGCTCGCTTAGCAACAGCAGGCCTTCTCTCCACTTATGTTTTATCTATGATCCATATCCACTTCACTTACGAAGAAGTTCTACACACACTTTCTGTTTTTGTTATAGACACACACTCACTCCAAGACAGGCCCATGCTTTTCTCTGTCCTGCTGTGTTTTCTCCCAGCAGTTATGTCTGCTGCGGGAGACGCACAAACTGAATGATTACAGAAGAGCTCATACCTCTTCTATCACCACAGAAGCCAACCTTCTGAAATATAAGAGCTGTGGCTCACAGCCTGCTTGTGCTGTGGTGAAAAGCAGGACTTGAAATTGCCTTGTCCTCCCTACTCTGCTCCACGTAACACCAAGCCATTCTTATCACCAGCAGCTGCAGGCTTACATTTAAAAAGGGATGCATTCAATGATATATTGGACACACACATCATATGTATCACAGTTTGGATAGGACTGGAAGGAACAGCTCTGAGGGTTTTTTCAGATTTTATCATTGGCTCAGCAGTACTTCACTTTTAATTCAACATCTGCCCTAATTTAATAATAATTTGAATGATTTGATGTTTGTGCTTTTTGATTCTAATTTAACTTTCATTTTGGCAGTGTGCTTTCTTGTTTCTGTAATCTGAATGTCAAGCTAAAGCTACAACACAATTAACGTAGCATTGAGGCTAGAAATCGAAGTGAACAACTAGCCCCAGCCTGTTGCAAAAATAAAAAAATCTACCATGTTCACACTGGACTTAGTTATGTGTGGAAAAACAGAGCCCTCCAATTCATTTGAATGAGGCCAGTATGGCAGGTCAGCGGAGGTGCAGCAGAAGGCCTGAGTAAATACATGCAGGGTCATCTGGTAAAAAAGTTGATCCACAGCTTTTGCCTCTATGCAACACAATGTCATGTAGCAAAGCATTAAGGCTTTATTTCTGCTGTTTACCTCTCTGGCATCATAGTGAAACAAAGAATAATTAGATGTAGTAAATATCCAGAGTTGTAAAGTTGGTCTAAGCTGCTGTACAGAATTAGCATTTTGCATCTGTTTTGACACAAACTGAACTTGTTGGAATGTAATTTCATGTCCCAACAAGCAAAGCCTGCACCTTTTGTCATTTATGCCTTGGCTCTTGTGTGTTGTTTGTAGGTGTTTTCTTTTTTCATTTTTAACCTTTGCACACTGCCTCCTGATTCAGACATTATCAGACCATTAACTGGCCTGTTATCAGTGCATATCATTTTCATACATATGGGTCAGTAGATATCTCCTCCACCTTCCATTATACTCCGGAGGTATGTTATCATCCATTGAGATAATTAATAAACACAAATTACCCCCTGATAGTGTTGCCAAACTCTTTAGGTTCTGTGAATAAGTAAATAAGTGGACTTGTCACCACAGAAATGTACAAAATGGAGCTTTGTGACATGTGGTAAATGTAGCGACAAGATGCATTTTAACTCAAACCATGATCCTTCTCTAAACATGTGTGGGTAGCTTTGGTGCCTTCGCTTAACCAAACACTGACTGAAAGTCAGTAACTGAAAGCAATATAAAAATAATACTGTAGGAATTGTCTGAGAAAGGACTTGAGCTCAAACTTCTTGGATGGATAGCAGTAGACTTCTCCTTCCACTTCAGTCTTCAAATGTGGACTTTTGTTTTTCTTTGTGGGTGCAAAATCACAGCTAAACCACCATTAAAAAGGGTGGTAATGGAGCCATTAAATGAGTAATGACAGACTCCTGAGTGAAATAAAAGTTAGAGGCCCTTCTGGCACACCTGTATGGGACTGATCAGCAGTGATATTGGGCTGTTTCACTGGCTGATAACTTCTGAATCACACTCCTGAACAAAATCTTAAGATCAGAGAAAAAAATTCCAAGTACTCACAATTTGTGCTGGTGGATCTTAACCAGGTTGTAAGTAGAGCTTCAAAATGCAAAAAAAAGAAACAGGAGCAAGAGGATTAAAGAGAGAGTAGGCAATTTGTTGAAAACTGCATTTAAATAAACAGGCGGTTTATACTCTGATCAAAATTTTAAGACCTAGTCAAAAAAAAAAAACCCAAAACAGAATTAAAAATGTCAAAAAAGGACTCAGTAGTGAGGAGCACCACAGTTTTTGTTGATCACTTCAAAAATTAGTTTAGGCATGTTTGATGTGAGTGTTTCCAGGAGGCTAGTTGGAACGTTGCTCCATGTGGTGTAAATTGCTTCACAAAAGGCATCCACGGTCTGGAACTGACGTTTGTTTTTGTAAACTTCCCTTGCCACCCATCCTCAAATGTTCTCAATGGAATTTAGATCAGGGGAGCATGCAGGATGGTCCAAAAGAGCGACGTCATTCTCCGGGAAGAAGTCCTTCGTCGGGCCAGTGCTGTGAACTGCAGTGTTGTCCTGTTAAAAGACTGAGTCATTGCTACACGGACGAGGCCCTCAGTCATGAGGGATGCCCGCTGCAACGTCTCCACATAGCTAGCCGCTGTTTGACGCCCCTGTACAACCTCCAGTGCCATTGTTCCATTGAAGGAAAAAGCTCATGATATAGTCTCCCCCACTGTGCCGTGTAGAAAACATCTCTAATGGGTTCTCCTTGTCATACCAGTGACATTGGAAACCATCAGCAGTTTGTGGTGTGGGAGTAAGTGTGACCTCTTAAGACGTTTTTTGTTCTTTGAGTCCTTCTTTTGCAGATGTTGTCTCATGCTTCTTGGGCTACAGTCAGCATCAGTAAGGGTATAATTTCGGTTGAGGCTGAGGATCGGCCTGTGTCTTCATGGACAGCCTATCGGATCCTCCGAGTCACCACAGGTGAAATTTTTTGGTGTCTACCACTTGACTTTTTTGTCCCATAACCCTCAGGACCTTTTAAGAAAATCACTGTCTTGCTGCATCCAACCTCAGCAGTGCGTTGCGAGGCCTTGCTTGTGCAGCTCAACAGTCCTACCATGTTCAAAGACAGAAAGAATTTTTGCCTTTGCCATCAGGAGGTCATGACAGTGTGAATACTTGACAGAAAATGACATGAAAACCAGATTTTTGTGCAGATGCTGCCTTTTAAAGGCTATGGTCACAAACTTTTGATCAGCTGATGAACAGCCTGTCTGAGTTTAAATGCAGTTTTCAATAAATTGTCTGCTCTCTGTTTTTTTTGTCTCTTGCTTCTGTTTCTTCTTTTTGCGTTCTCAAGCTCTAGTTAACAACCTAGTTATGATCCACCAGCACAAAACACTGGTCTCAAGACTGGTCTCAAGATTTTGTTCAGGAGTGTATGTAACACAGTTGAGCTAGTTGTTTCCTAATTTCCATGTCTTTATGTTAAGTTAAGCTAACCAGCTCTTGCTTGGAACTTCATATTTAGCATGAGGTATTTTAGCATGAGAATCATTTTTATCCTCTCATCTACCAACTGCGTTTACCAAAATGCTGCAATATTCCTTTAAGCTTGGTTTATTCCTACAGCACCTCATCTACCTTACCATTATGCATGTATCAGTGCCTGTGTTCAATGCTGACCGTATGTTGATCTGCAGCCATATTGTAATCACAGTTATCTTTGCATTTAATGTTATCTTAGTGACATTATCATCAATAAGTCATGTCATCTTGCTGTGTTAGTTCTTAGTCACTCTCTTTGCTAATGCAACCCTTTCATTATTAGTCTCTTCTTCCATAGCCACAGCTTACAAAAAATGTGTTTGCTCATACAGCTGAAGGGCATATGATTAATGTCACATGTGAGCTCCTACTCTGTAAAGTTCAGAGATTTGCTGTAATGAACTTGGACTGCATGTTTGAAGAAGATGTAAAGTTTGGACACTTGGATATTGTTGATGTTTATTAGCAAACTTTCACTGAAAGGCTTTCATGTGTTGTTGTCCCTCCTTATGTATACATTCTTAGCAGTTACTGTGAAACAAGGCTCTCCAGCTGGCTTGTATTTCTCACTCCCTTTTATCCCCTGCAGAGACTTCTCCTCTCACCACTTCCCTTTATCTTTTTCCCATACACAATCAATCCCACATTCCCAGCAGGACGGGTGTTTATTTAACCCTAAGCCTTTGATGGAGGGTGCTCATTGTCTCTGGTCCACATACAGTCGGTGGGTGAATATGTCTCAGTAAAAGCCATTGTTTTTTTTTACACCATGGCCCCCACTCTAAAAAGGACAAGTTGGTCTGGCCAAGTCATTAAGCAGGGCCTGGTACAGGGACTATGCTCTTCCTCCAGCCTCTGGCTCTTTAGGATTTCCTGCTCTGGAGTCCTGCTGCTGGTCAGAGCACCTGGATGGTAAAACTGTACTTTGTGCTTCTATAAATATCAGCTATGATTGGATCAAGCATATCCTTTTGAATAATAAGCATCTTCATGCATCAGTCAGAGCATTACAGTACTAAAAGGTGTATCTTCCATCACTCAGAACTGTGTCTGCTTCCTCTCAACAACTTGCAAAGCCATAATGGAAAACTCTGTTCCAATGAACATCAGTATTTGACTGTTTGACATGCTCTGGCTCCCATTTAAGGCAAGCCAAGATCTACGCTGATAGTGCAATACATAATACACATAAGCACACTAATACGCACTTGCTGCTGGCACTCCGTCTCTACTGAAATAGCTTGATGGCTGCTGTTATATGTCACATGGCACTCCAAAGTGTTTCAACTTTTTTTACACAAGAGAAAACAGCGTGTAGCACTGACTGCAGATGTGTATATCAAGTGCACTGATATGTTTGTTTTGTGACTTTTGCCTGGTCAGTTGTTGTGCTGCGTCCAAAACGCTCATGTTGTTTCCTTCCCTTGGATGCAAACATAGAGGGCCAGCTGCAGAGGGGGGTGGCATTAGGCGTTACTCCTCAGTAAGCTGCTGTGGTGTTGGAGCTTGGCGCCTGCTTTAATTACTGCATCATTAGTCCTCCCACTCTCAGCCTCACTTCTGGAGAAAATGAAAGGGCCAGTACAGTTGCCGACCTTGAATATATCACAGTGCTTGTCAAAATTACAGAACATCAGATTGATATTGTTTTCAAAAAGAGTGAAATCTACCTTTGTCGGATTATTAGTCAAAAACCACAATGACAAACATTTTTTTTCTGCACCAATAAATGCAACACATTTTTCTTGAATACCACCTATTTAGCATTATAGGCATCTTTTAGACAAATAACACACTGAAATGTAGGTATAGACGCATATAAGGTCATTTTAAGTATGGTTCAGTGAATACAACAACTAAAACCTCTCTCCAGTGAAGCATCTATAATATAACGCTGTGTTATTCACAAAATGATATACTGTCATTTACATGAATTCGAAATATTATTTAGAAATTTTTAACCAGCCACTTTTTATATTTCTGAGTTACGTATTTATTTCTGTAAATTAGTGTGCGCAATGACTGCAACATCATCTTTGTAAAAGTTTACAGTTTAGTTTAAAGATGTTTGATACACATGAATGTGGCATGTTTTACATGTAAGCTGAAGTAGGTCTTATTTTGCCCAGTGAATCTGCACATTCATAGAGCATTATGCCTGCATCTGCCAGCGGGCCATCATGATCAAGAGTGGGCATAATAATATGTTAATGCCACTACAGCAGAGATCTAATGTTTTCTGCAATTAGGTGGAAAAAATATGTGCATGTATCAGTATGGGCGGTCGGCCAAAATCATTTGGAAAGTATTTGCATATCAAATATCGGCAAAAATCCCAAATCGTGCATCTCTGTTATAAATACCTATTTATTCTCCTTTACAGCTGAGCGCATTCCGTTTACAGATGAAGGCTATGAGACGTACATGAAAGCTCTGGAAGAAATCCAGCAAGTAAACCTTGAGTCAAGAAATTTCTGTCAAAATTCTTTTTCTGAGTCAATAATAAACCTGAAAACTCAGCATGTTTTAATGATTTTTCTAATGGATTCCAAATCCCTTTTGAATGATCTGTACTTAAAGAGCTATAAGATGCTTCGTAGGAGAAGTTCTAATAAGTAGACCCAGGAGGAGGAGCAGAAATCTACTCTCCTCTCAGACTGCTCAAAGTAGAATTTAATAAAAGATTTGCAGGGAATTTTTGACCTATGTTGGCATAAGATACTGCCTACTCCAACTTAATAGTTATAGTTATTCATGTATTTTTAGACAAATACTTGAAGATGACTACATCACAGTTCATTCTAAACAATTGCCTGTATGCTGTAAAATAGCAGGCGTCAATGCAATGCAGGAGATTAAATAGTTTGTAATCTATTAGGGCCTCTTTTTTGGTTTGGAACTGTGTTTTAAATTTTGGGAAGTGTCTGTTCAGAATGTCTGTTCACTAAGCCTTTGCATTCATAGTCCACATTTAAGGTTGCGTTGTAAGGGGAATTGTTTCTCTTGTTGTAGTTGCAGTGTGTAATTGCTACACCTCAGGACGGCACAAATACAGTGCATCAAAGTGAAAACCACTGTGACTTTTTTAATTCTTGTTTGAAATCTATTGCTAAAAGCTACTAGCATTTTGACAACATATTAACTTAATGAACAATTACTGGACTTCACTTTGAATTTTCATGGGAGGAAAGTGTTGCTAATAACATCAGCAGTGGGTCTGTTCTGTGCAAGCGCCCCATGACAGTGACATTGAAAACCGACATGAACAACACCAGATCCTTGAAACTAAATGGAATCCAGACATGATTTATTCTTCTATTTTTCCTGCTGTAACATTTCAAAATGTATTCACTAATAGGTTAATGTGTGCACTAACAACAGATAGCAGAAGTTAAATGCTAGAAAGCACCATATATAGGAATAATTTTCGATATATTGGTAGAAGAGCTAATAAAATGATAAAAAGTGTTACATGCAGCTGAGACAGAACATTGTATTTATGTCAGTAATGCTGCTCATAAATCTTAGCTAATCTAATCTAAAAAGCAGGATTAGCTGCAGATGTGTGCTGCTTTTTGCTTGGCTGTTAGTTTGACCACTCCCTGCTGATTTCCCCTTTTAAAATGGTCACGGGGGGCTTTGCCAGTTTTCCAGCACATATGTGTTTGTGTGTGTGTGTGCGTGTTGCTTTTGTGTGTGTGGTCCCTCTCACTGCCTTATCTCCGTGGCCTTTGCAGAGGGTTATCACTTGGTCTTCCACTACCAACAGGAAAGTTTCCACTGTGGACAGCTCGAACAATGCAGACCCTCCCTCTTCTCTCCACCACCTCTGCTGCCTCTATGACAGCTATATATAGACACAAACCAAAAACATATTTTTTGACTTAGACATCCTATTATTTTTTTATTGTATCGCCACAGAATGTTCCTATAGTTCTAAGAGGGTTAAGCTGTGATTTGACTTGTCTAAATAGTGCTGCTTGTGTCTCTTTGTGGCAAAGTGCCCTCAAGAGTACAGTTTAAATTGTGCTGTATTTTTTTGAAGATTTATTTAAAAGGCATCAATTAGATCTATTTTTCAGATGGTTCAGTGGGCTTCACTGACAAAAGAGACAAAAGAGTAAAGAGTTATTTGTAACATGGATTTGAGCAGGAGGGTGGACAGTGAAAGAGCAGTTTAAGTGGTCATTGGTTTGACAGGCCACAGATAAAAGAAAGAAGTCTTCGCACTTGTACTCACACACATTCACACTCGACTGAAGGGTTCTCCTGGCCATTTGCCGGCAGCCTGTCAACACATGCAGGCTTGCAGATGAGTGTCCGTTTGTTTCTCAGCTCCAGGGGATAGCCCATCTCCGGGATGCCTGTCCACATACCCCCTGAACAGATGGTACTGTCTCTACCTTGCCCGCTTCACAGGTTTTTATTACTCAATTTGCCCTGTGAGAGGCTAGTTAGAAAGGGAAGACAAATGCCTACTGGAAATGCAGTACATTTATCCACCTGCTAATGTTCCTCATTTAGCTTTTATAGGTATTTGCTCTGTCCGTATGACAGATGGAAACCTTGTTAAATTGTATAAGTAAAAATTTTAAATATCCAAAAGCCTTCTTAGTGTGTTAGTTGTGTTATGGAAACATTCCATTGATGTCAGGAAAAAAAAAACTGTTCTTCGGCTGCTTAAAGCTGTCCAGTAGACATAAAATTGTCAAACAATGAGAGTTTACGGAGTTTGGCATCTGGTATGCTCTCCTGTCTTGTAAAATGAATAAAAACTTATTGCCTGGGTGCTTGTGCATGTGGCATATCTTTATTATCTTTATATCAGGAGATGGACAGATATAAATTCTAGGAACATTAGTCTATTTTATCGGCAGAGTGCTGTGACCCTTACACCCTTGGCTTAGTTTGGTTGTTGGACGTAGTTCTCCTCTGTTGCAATTGACTATGTCTACTGTTGTAGTAATCAGAAGACCACAGGTATATTACTTAAGTTCATTTGAGTAACTACAGCAACATGGTTGAGTTTGTCCTAGAAATGCACCTGTCTTTTATAATACAGCTATATATAAGATACAAGGTCTCAAAACCACAAGTTGTTCGCCACAGTGCTACTATTGAGTAGCAGCATTAGTCCATTTTACTGTCTAATGTATAAGTGCAGTTGTCTGCCTTTTAGGCCGTCACTCAAGGTTGCACTCTGATATTTACTTTCGAATTGCCGTTGAGCAAAATGCTGAACCACCAACCTCTAACAGTGGAAACTCTTAGTGGTGAGAAACAGACGATTGCAGTCACACTGGGAAGCTCCGGCGTATGTTTCCTGTTTAAATATGTCTGCTCATTTTACTCTCTCTGTACAATAAAAAAAGAAGTGGAGCATAAGTGGTGTGAAAACTACTGTGTTTGCATTCTCAGAAGTAAGTCCAGTGCACAGGGTGTTGATCTTGACTGAGGCACTTTTGCTTTTTCCTTTGTGCTCACATACAGAGTACGTGTTTGCTCACATGGATCCAAACACAGTAACAATGAGACATGACAGGCACAGTGAGTGTCTTATCTGATTGGCTGCTGACAGAGCTAAAGTGGTGTGTTAAGGGACACTTAAGAAGATAGGTGGCCGGCGATGCTGGTCTGGCTCTGGCCTTTCCTGTCCACTATGTTTTCTGCTTCATACTTTTTGGTTACAAGAATAAGTAGCAGAGTCTGTAGTGACGCTGTGCAGCTTCTCAGATTAACTGATGAGCTGTCTTGGTCCTTGACAATTCCAGTGTAGACTGTGTCCCAAAAGTTTGTTCTCTCTAGAAAAAGAAAGCTGAAAGACTGAATATGCAATCCAATCAATTTATTCATTAACCAGTATTTCCACCTTTCACTTTGATCATGACTGTCAGTCTTTCAGGCATGAAATGTATGAGGTTCGTGAGTGTGGATGGTTCTATTTTCCCACACTCCCACACAGCCCTAGAGTTGAGCTGTTTAATGGTGGTGGACTGGTAAAGATGCGACTGTTCAGGATTCCCCAACAGTGCTTGATTGGGTTGAGGTCAGGGGAGTTTGGTGGCCATCCCTCCGTTCAGAAAGTCAGGTAGATGCTCAGAACACCATTGCTGAGTCATACAGGCAGTGTGAGCAGGGGCACCATGTTGCATAAATACCAATTCCCGAACATCCGTTTAGCATTTTCTATTCTGTTACAGGCCACAATTTTTTCCTCCTTTCCAAAACTGGAAGTAGTACCTTTTCTAGAAAGTGGTTGGTATAATATTGTGCATTAACAGTGGTACCTTGAGGCACCATGTGCAGCTCTGAGAGACCTGAAGCGGGCATAGCCCTCCAAACCATACTATGGCCACTGAATTTCACTTGCTCGGAAGATGGTACTTTAACACAATCATCTGTATGGATATGGTCATTCTGGCTGTTGGGTGTTGGAAATAAGTAGAGAGGGCATTCATCAGAGAAAATCCAGTTATCCCAGTCTTTTGGAGTCAGAGTTATGTACTTCTTTGTGAAAGTCAGTCTCTTCTCCTTTTGCAGTTTGTTGAGTCGTTGGGATACGTTACCTCTTGTAAGCTTTCAGCACCAGTGTTTCTGTTAAATAATGATGCACATAGCTCTTAGAAACACCTTCTCCAAGATTTTTCAGCCTCTGACTGAGTCGCCGGCATGACTGGTGTCTTTAACCCTCGACCTTTCTCAGCAGATCATTGGCTCTTGCACTTAGGCCAGATGGACGTCCTGAGCGAGGCAAGTCTTTGAAGGATCCTCCTTTGTTGTTCCTTTGCCACCACTTCTGCACCCAGGGGATACTTCTGCCAAGGGCTTGAGCTACCTGCTGATGAATTTTTGGGACACGGTGTATTTCATACCAAATCTGTGTGATAATTATGCAGTAGATACCTGGTGGGGAGTACAATTAGGAGTGCAGCCAATCACAAAACTCACAGTTTCAATAATGTCACAGCTTTTAAGGCACGGACAAACAAATATGGACAGATAAATCCTGCCACGACTGTTACTGTCAACTGCTTTTATCACGTGCTGTTTATGTGAACACACAACTGCTTTGTATCTTCTCCCTGCATCTCCACATTGAGATGTAGAGAATTATTCAGTCAGCAGGATTGCACAAAAAATGTCTTGGGCAAATTTCATGAAATTTAATTTGAAATTACAAGATTGGGCATTGGCTAGAGATTTTTGCTAAAGTTTGCAATTAATACACGGTTCACATGCTTGTCGAACCAGTGGTGAGGATGCAAAGAGATCATGGATCAGCAATGGTCTGTTACATCACTGAGTACAATGACTTTTTTTGTAGAATTTTTTTTTTCTTTTTTACAGAATGTGGTGTAAACGGTCAAATTTTTGAATGAGACATGTATAATAAAATGATGAAATGATGCCAAAAGTTATTTTAGGAAAGAAAACATGTCTTTCAAACCTGTCAGTGGGTTTTGGACTTTAAAGGCAGGCTGTAAGAGTAAAACACTGATTGGCTCTGGTACTGTCAGAGGTCATGATGTTTGTTTTTTGGTCAATGTTACAGATGTGCTTGTCAGAGTTTAAAAAACTGAACTTGTGAAATATTTCAACAGATTTATATATTTAGCCTCTGTGAGCTGAACTACTGATCAAAGGGTTCAGCATTTTGTATGCTGGTGTGATGCATGCCATTAGTAGAAAGAAGACGTGATCAAATGAGCATTACATTAGAGGAAATGATCTGATGCTGTCTTCCTTTTGTAGTTGTGGTTATTGGATTTCCATGAACTTTGTCATTCATGAGTTTTGTGAAGAGCTTCAAACACTTGTGTTTATCACACTTTGGTTTGCAAAATGACTCTTGGCTGCAGAGTTAATGTGTGAAACAGTCTTAGGAGTCTTAAAATAATGGCTCTACGGCCGAAATTGTAGCTTTTTGTGTGTGCATGTGTACACCAGCCTGCACAGCCTGTGTTTTTGCATGTGCCCTAAACTACATCCATTTCACCTCAGTGGAAGTGAAGGTGAGTTTAGATGCAGTGTTTTGCAGCGGTCTGTGTGACTCAGTGGAGTTTCTTCGCTGTAGGCTGTTTGAGTTGTTTTTGCTAAAATGGTTCAGTTTTGTTAGAGACACCAGTGTGTGTCTAGGCTAAAGCTGTTTGTGTGTTTGTATGGACTTTGCATCTGGAACAGAGAGATTACATAGAACTTTGTCTCTCAATTCCTGTTTACACATTTCTCATGATGACTCGTCTACACTCCTTATCCTGTGTGTGTGTGCGTGTGTGTGCGTGTGTGTGCTGTGTGCATGTGTGCGTGTGTGTGTGTGTGTGCGTGTGTGCGTGTGCGTGTGTTTCCCTATTTCATCTTATATTAATGTATGTTTGTATTCTGCTCGAAGGTCAGCAGAGTGACAGAACTGACCACGAGACATGATTAGGTATATTAGATGATGAATGGGACCAGACTGAAGTAAATAGCAACCCGGGTGGTTGCATCTATAAAACAGATGAGGTGTTTTGTGCAGTCTGATGGGACATGTAACCCGACAGACGACGAGGGCCAGGATGCAGAGAATTAATGCCTGAAAACAGTGAATCATTTTGGGGATAGGAATAGAACTCAGGCAGGTCAGGATTCAGTTTTTGCAGTCTGCTTTGCCTGAAAGCTTGCTTGCCGTTGTTCAGGTGAACATTGTTGTTTTCATTGGCTACCCACGTCACAGCTCCCACTCATCTATATGATCTAGCAGTATATGTGTATGAGGGTCACTCCATTCTTGGTTTAGATGTATTTTTCAGCACCTAGCTAGATGTATGAGTACTCAAATTACTCATGGTGTTACAGTGAAGACGACTAAAAAGACACAGGTTTGTGCAAAACATACAACATAGACAGCAATTGCTTTTAATACTGGAGCAATTCTTGGTCTTGAGAGTTTAGGCTTGCAAGATTATGTCCAAAATGATACACACGATTATTTTGAGCAACATTCAGATTTTTGATTGTTCATTGACTTTAGGGACAAAATATTTTTATGGTATTTTCACTTTTAAAAAAGCACACTTCCTGTGCTTAATTCCTGCTAATGTGCAATAATATGCATCAATTTAAGACTTCAAATAAAATTCTTCCTCATCTGAATTTAGTATATCTCCAGGAATAAATATACATTAAATTATACCCAAAATGACTCGCTTGCTGAACATCTGCTTATTGATAGACACTACAGATTATTGATTCATAAACAACTCACATGCAGACTGTGGTAGACTCTATCTAAGTGACTGTGCACAAACAAGCCTTTAGTTTCCCCAAAAATGACTTTGAAATGAGTGAAATAAGATGTAATTTCAGATTTAACCACGTTGAAACCAAAGGATTCTGTTCATGTGGGCTGTTTTTTGTGTGCAGTGGTTTCTATGAGCATTTTAAACATCTGTTCCGCAGTCAGTTATGTTAATTTTATTGTGGGAAGCCAAAATTGAGAATAATGTTCAATTATTTGCTCAGTCCTAATCTGTATTGGTAACCGATTTCTAGCAGCACTTGCAACACGGGTCCATAGTTGGCGCTGTCAGGTGGGCCGTCGACCCACCGCCTCTGCAATCTTGGATGGATTGTCATGAAATGTTCTATGGTTCCTAGTGAATGACTGTGGTGAACACTTGACCTTCTCTGTAGCACCAGAAATAGAAACCAACCTTGATCTATTCAGTGAAATACTTGAACTAAAGTAATGTTTATCTAATACTTTAACATCCAGATGTACTTCCAAATATTTTGGTACATAGATTTAGGGTCCTCAGAGGATGAATTCTTTTGATTTTTGATTTTCCATGTGACTGTGGTGAAGTTAGCATTTGGCTCAATTACAATTTCACAGAGCTGCTAACATGGTAGTGGCTCATTATTTGTTTTTCAAACAGATCGAGACAAGTTAATGTCCCAGTAGACCATGTGTCAAATATCAAACAACTTATGACTTGACTGTGCAAAGAAAAATATGTGAGAATGGCTAAAGCGAGTGACACATTTCTTGTGTCATGAACATCATTGCCAGGCCACGACACTTCTTTAGTGTCGTGGCCTGGCAATGATGTTCTCTCATACTCTCCCCTCTTTTTCTGTCATTCTGATGACCTACATGGTCGGTAGGCTAGTTTCATAACTCTAATATAAGTTAGTAACTCAACATGCTGCCAAATATATGACACACTTGAAATGTCCTCTGAAATGTGGGCTAGCCTCATCACTTACCCAACTGCTGCTTCAGTTTCAGAGAAAGTTGCGAAACTGAATTGAGAAATTATTTAAGTGTGTCAAGAAAAAGACTGAACAATAATTGCCAAAGAAGGAAGATGATAAATGGACCTTGCAGGGCTGGGTTCAGATCAGTAGTATGTCAAGAGATCAAATGTGTCTAACAGGGGGCCAGTTTAACTCATCCTGTTTGGGTGTGTGGGGGTCCTCAATTTGCATTGTGATGTCTTGGAAAGCAAATGGAAAGGGGGGAGTAGGGTGGAAGGTTTTATACAAGACAAGAGCTGAAACTAGAGAAAAGAGTTCAGCTACAGGGCCAAGCCATTGGGAAATACTCACCAATATCACCTTATAAACTCTTACATACAGGTTCTAGATCAATCTTGGGCATTCACTTATGCATTTCAGCTATTTCAGGAGATGCACAACCATCTTTAACAAGCTTGTCGTGTGTCCAACATCTTTCTCTGGTATGGGTTTTGACCACTGAGAACTGTTGTGGTGTTTCTGAGCTGTGACTCATCCACTCTGGGTCTGGTCGAGGTCTGGGCCCAGGCTCCGTGTTGTGGAAACCCAGCGCCCTCTCTACTGTTTATTTTGGAAGTCTGCTTTTTTGGCACTCAGCGAAGGTCAGCGCAGAGAGGACTACTTGGGAGATATATTCTTGATTTGGACATATTTTGGATGTGTTTTCTGTTGGAAGTGCGGGGGAGAGCCTGGTTTGTCCCATTTTGGCCTTGCCTGATGAACTATGATGGATTTAACCTATTTTTGTGTGACATGGATCCCCATGTTGATCTTTCTGCTCTACATAGTGCACAGTGACAGAAAGAATAGTTGTGGGGCTTCTCGGAGACATTTTAATGGAGTCCTGGTGGAAATGCAGACTGGCCCCTCTGAGAACCCCCTCTTACCAGTCGCTCACTCTTTCTCCTCCCCCTCTTTTTTTCTTTCCTTTCTCATTCTCTCTCACTCCCACAGCAGGAAGAACCCAATTATAGAGATATTGAGCCCATGCTGAAAACGTGATAGCCTGTGAAATGTCTTCGGCGTCACACAGAGACAATGTTTGTCCTGCCCCAGTGCAAACAGGATGCTGTGTGCAGGAGAACGCCACAAGATAAGAACAGACAACGGCAAGCGGGAAAGACCAAAAAAAAAAAAAAAAAATGCAACCAAGGAGGCAGAGGATAGTATGGACAGAAAGGAAAAAAACAGCTGAGACTGAGGGTGTAAAGACAGTCTGATGACCCCAACAGAAACAGAAAAAAACGACAGTAGTACAGTAACACTATCACAAGAACAGTGTGATTCTTGTACAGGAAGGAGAAGTGCATGTGTCTCCACCTGAAGGAAACACAATTTGTACTGTAGACATTGTCTCCTCCTCCACCTACCATTTCCTGTTGCTTCCTTTCTAGATAGTAGTTCACAATGACTTCATTTACCAGAGAAATCGGGTTGATTTGTGTGACACCTCAGAACATGTTGAAACCTCAGGTACATGACAAATCACACACTCATGCTGCACACACACACACACACACACATTGGGATATTTCTATTACAGTTGTAATCACATGTTATTCTCTCACAGAAAGCGATTACAGGATGATTATGCCCTCTTTTCCACCACTAAGCCAGAGATTATCATCACCTTCTGTGGATTTATCTGCTGAGCTCATTTTGTCCATAATGCTGTCATTTACATACTAATTCAGGATTAGAATATGGGTCATGCCATTCTTAGAGAAAGAGTTTATAAATTATTCGTTATTTCTCCTCATAGGACTGTCGTTTACGACTACCACTTACTATTGTCAACAACTAAACCCCTGATATACTGAACTGTCAACTCCAAACACCACGCTACACTATTATCTTGTTTAACACTGCAAAATTATACTAAATAGCTTGCACTCTGTCATACTGACTAACCTGTCACACACTGACTTATAGTTGTTTAAATATACTTAACCTGAACGTCATGTGTATGCCTCCAGGCTCACTTTTGGACAACAAAAACTGCAGACAGATACAGTCATGGACAAAAAGTATTGGCACCCCTGGAATTTTTTCAGAAAATGCATCATTTCTCCCAGAAATTATTGCAGTTACAAATGTTTTTGGTATAGACATGTTTATTTCCTTGATGTGCATTGGAAAAACACAAAAAAAGCAGAAGAAAAAAGTCAAAATTGACATAATTTTACACAAAACTCAAAAAATGGGCCGGACAAAATTGTTGGCACCCTCAACTCAATATTTGGTTGCACACCCTTTGGAAGAAATGACTGAAACCAGTCATTTCCTATAACCATCAACAAGCTTCTTACACCTGTCAAATGGAATTTTGGACCGCTCTTCTTTTGCAAACTGCTCCAGGTCTCTCAGATTTGAAGGGTGCCTTCTTGCAACAGCAATTTTGAGATCTCTGCGTAGGTGTTCAATGGGATCTAGATCTGGACTCATTGCTGGCCACTTCAGAATTCTCCAGTGCTTTGTCTCCAACCGTTTCTTGGTGCTATTTGAGGTATGTTTCGAGTCATTGTCCTGCTGGAACACCCATGACCTCTGATGCAGACTCAGCTTTCTGACACTAGGCCCTGCATTGCGGCCCCAAATATTTTGATAGTCTGTAGGTTTCATGATTCCTTGTACACCGTCATAGCACCCAGTGCCAGAGGCAGCAAAACAACCCCAAAACATCTTTGAACCTCCACCATGTTTGACTGTAAGTACTGTGCTCTTTTCTTTGTAGGCCTCAAACTCCAGTCTGGCTTTTTTATGTCTCTTTGTCAACAGTGGGATTCTCCTCGGTCTCCTGCCATAGCGCTTCTTCTCATTCAGATGATGATGTATGGTCTGAGCTGACACTTTTGCACCCTGAGTCTGCAGGACAGCCTGAATTTGTGTGGAAGTTGACTGAGGATATTTATCCACCATTTGAACTATCCTGCGTTGCATTCTTTCGTAAATTTTTCTCTTCCATCCCCGTCCAGGGAAATGAGCCACAGTTCCATGGGTTATACACTTCTTGATTATATTACACACAGTGGACAAGGAAACTTCAAGGTTTCTGGAGATGGTCTTGTAACCTTGAGATTGTTCATATTTTTCCACAGTTTTGCTTCTTAAGTCCTCAGACACTTCTCGGTTCTTCTTTCTCTTCTCCATGCTTGGTGTGACACACATAGGCACACAACTCAAAGGTTGAGTCAACTTTTCTACATTCTATCTGGCTTCAGGTGTGATTTCTATATTGCCAGCTCCTGTTACTTCACATGCTTGAAATAAAATGATTTACCCACAGTTTTAAAAGGGTGCCAACAATTTTGTCCAGCCCATTTTTTGAGTTTTGTGTAAAATTATGTCAATTTTGGCTTTTTTCTTCTGCTTTTTTGTGTTTTTCCAATGCGTATCAAGGAAATAAACAGATGTATACCAAAAACATTTGTAATTGCAACAATTTCTGGGAGAAATGGTGTATTTTCTGCAAAAATTCCAGGGGTGCCAATACTTTTGTCCATGACTAAACATACAGTCATTGCAGTTCATGTCAGATGTGTAATAATTGTTTTCTTGCTCGCAGGAGATGAAATGATTGACATATTCAGATAACAGCCTAATGATCAGTTATTCATATAAACATACTAAAGGCTTTTATTAGGCTGTGCTTTACAGTTCTGTGACATTTGTCTCTTTTTGTAGCTCCTGAAATTCAGCTTAAAAATAGTCCATATTGTTGGTTTCATGGCATCAATATTGGTAATGTTTCCCGGCACTAAGAAACAAACCCCAGAGTCAATGTCAGGATCAGTGTCAGACTTTTAGACCTCGCATGCACATTCAAACGAAAAAAAAAACACTCCGCATCCTTATCAAAAATTTCCGTGCAGATGCCTCGAGAGATGGAAAACATCTGAGTGACTTTTCAAAGCTCGAGAAAGTAGAGCAGGCTTTTTATGTTCAATCTGTGACAGCCTAATTCTCTCACACTCGCTTTCTTCCATCGCTAAATTATGCATACGTTTCTAAGTATGTCCTTTTCGCAGATTGAATCCTCCTTTTTAAAAGTGTGAGCAGAACCAGTTTGGTAGTGTCCCTCAAGATGTCCTCAGGCCATCTGAGCAGAGAGCACCTCACCAGTTGCTAAACCACTTGACTTTTAGTGGATGGAACTGAGAAGCTTTGTAGTAATATGGTGTTGTGATACTTATTTGTAGCATGTAGTGACTGTTAAATGTGTTGCTCATTCTGTTGCTCCTTTATATTGAGGGAGATATTTGTAGATAAGAAATGATTGGAATGCATTTTAGAAGGTGGACTTTGTTGTAATTGGTATTTAGAAATTTAACAGAGCTGTGCTGTGCTAGAAGCATTGAGAGCATAGAACAATGTCCCATACAGCTGCTCATGCTTATCAATAAATGGACAAAAGATGTTTAGGGCCACGACTAATAGTTGCATCTGTACATTTAGATTTTTTCTTGATGAATTATTGGGTTCATAAAATAATAATAATCATTACGTTTTTACGGAACCAGATATGACATCCTCAGATTTCTTTGACAAAAAACCTTTTCCATGAAGACTGATCCTTTTTTTTTTTTGGCAAAGTACATGTTTTCAAGTGTTGCAAGCTGAACTTAAGGTGTGCAAGTCAATCTGACCAACAGTCTGAACGCCACACATACATACTCAGTTTACAGTGATAGAAACCTGAGTAATGCAACAGATCCTTAAATTTGAGAACCTTCAACCAGAGACAAGCTCTTTTTGTTGATAAACAATGTATGCTTGACTGTGATGTGAGAATTGTCATGCCACTTGATTTCATGTTTGTTGGTGGAGCAAATAATCATTGGAACTTTTGACTTCATTTATTCCAAATGTGAATTTCTGCCTTTCCAGAGAAAAACATAACATGATTGGGATTTGTGTGTCCCCAGTGGTTCTAAATTTGTAGTATAAATTTGTAAATAGAGCTGCAACTAGTGATTGGTTTAATTTTTTTTTCTATTAGTTTGTTGCTCCATATATTGTCAGAAAATAATAAAAAATGTTGATCAATGTTTCTCAAACCTCAAGATGACATACTCAAATCTCTTTTAGCCAAAAATATTCTATGTGTATTTCATATAATACCTTAAATAATTTCTCAAACTGATTATTTGATCATCAGAATAGTGTTGATTAAGTTAATAGTTGACATGTATTTGATTAATTGATGGATTTGGGTGTTTTGGCCAGCTATCTGCATTAAAGTCATAATGAATCAAGATAAAATGTGTTGGCCTCATAATAACATTACTCTCAACACAACAGGTGGTGCTGGATTTTTGATCTGTCTCAGCCTCTCCCTTACTTTAAGCGCAAAATGTTAAGTTGTGCCAGAACCTCAACTCTGCTGAAACACCTCCAAGTGAGCATGTTTATGTTTCATTCTCAGAAACGATTTGGATAACCCCAGCGTAGTACAATCATAAATGAGTAGAGTAGCCGGATGAGTGAATACATTTCTGGATAATTTCCAGCAGTTCTTGGGAATAAGACTAAACGTTATTTGTGGTTGAGGGTTGAAAAGACTGTGCATCATGAGTACTTTGCAGCTGAACTCTTTGTTAGGCCTCCTGATAATGTGATGTACTGTGGCGCTACTCTCTGCTCCTTCTGTTGAAATATTCTGACGGGAACAGTGTAAACATGAGGATTAACCTTCAGCGCTGCATCTGACTTTGCTTTGAATCTCAGGTGGAATGAATTTTCAGCTCAGATCAACAAGAAATCCTCCCACTTTTTTTTAGTGACTTCTCGACGGATCTTTTCTTGATTTTGTAGAAAAAACATTTTTACAATTTCCAGTAGAGCTTAATGCTTCCACGCCCTTTCGCTCGAGGCTATTGTTTGAGTGAAGACGATATTCCACTTACAGAGACAGTAACCAGGCCTGAGCAGCATTTTATTAGATCTTTAAATTACTGATGCCATGTGGAACATTGTTTGATTCTCCAAGAAAGTGTCTGGCACTTGTAAAAGTTTTCATTTCTTTTCCAGAGAGGTTGCACTCATTCAGATGCGGATTCTTTTTAGCACAACTTCAGTCTTTTTCCCTTAATGAGTTGGTTCCCTGGAAGTCTAAAAGAGCCTCGCTTAGGGAGAGAAGGAAAAGATTCATTTTCTTTCAGTGACCCAGATACAGTTGGATTTTTGACCTGTTCGCCCAGCAATTAGAACCACATTTATATTATGAGATGAACTAATTAGGTCAGGGTGGCTTTATTGTTTCGTGTGAAGGACAAAGTCTGGAAAATTATTAGGAAAGAATGAAATTTCCATGAATTCAAAGCTCCACCAGCGTCATTTGCTCTCTGTCATTTCCATTGTCATGTTTGTGTTGTGAAAGACAGATTTCCCGTAGCTTCAGGATGATGTCATTTACTTGCAGTGGCCCACAATAAACTTTGCCCTGCACTCTGAATAGGCACAAGGACGTGTAGCAGCTTTGGCCTTACTCAGAGCAGCACACTGACCTTTGTTTCTCAGCACAAGCATCGAACATAGAAACTACACCTGCCACACCACCATCAGCTTGTCTTGAGTGAGGATGTGGTGTGAAAACTGCTTATCTTCATGGGTAACTGCGTTTTTATGTCTTTATTAGGTCCATAAAAGCAATACAGGACACCACCCAAGACTGGAGAAATGAACGTCGGGAAAACATATTGAGTTAGGAAATTAACGTTTCTCTCACCAGAACAGGCACTGTCGCTGTATAATAATAATAACTGTATGAGAAACAGTGTGATTGCAGCAGCCTTCAGCGCTCTAATCACAGGCAGCTGAATGCGAACAAGCCTCGGAGTCCGTCAAAGGGGCACCCTCACAGTACGGATAGTCTTTATCTTTGCTTGATTTGTGACGTGTAATTACAGAGGGGTGGGTCTAGGTGGCACCTAAAACACCAAACACACCCTCCCTCTCTCTGTGATGGTGTGTTATTCTGTCGCACGCCTTTCACACACGGACACACGGAGAAGCAGGGCTTTCCTAGAACACATTTGGTGATTCATAGATTCCCTTGAAAAAGCTTTCACACTCTGCTAGAATGTTCTAACATATTTACATTGTGTCGATAATGGGAATATATTATTTTTGCCATATTGTGGCTAAAATACGACTGTCAGGAACAATGATGAAGATATGAGCAGACAGTAGGGAGATTGATTACGCAACAGTGGTACTTTATTTGGATAACGTGAATGTTGTGATACATACGTAAAAATGCACTTTAATCGTCTAAACGTGGCACTTCTTTTCTTTCGAGAGGAAAAGTACAACTACTTTGTGCTCTTACCTATCAGTCATAATAATATAAATTCTTTGTTGAGTATTACTTTAAGTGGCTTCGTGACAATCCCCAAGGGCTTGACAAATCCCCAGTTGATTACTTTAGGCTTCTTGTGAAGACATGCTCTAGTTTTTGTGGGCTGCATGTGCCTGACCTTTAAACACACACACTTACTTTGGCTGTGTGAAAGTACGCATTTATTGTTTCAGATTATTAATATTAACCCTCTGAACCTCAAGCAGATGTTGGGTGTGTTTGACACATTTTTGCACTCTGTGGGCTCTTTTTTAAAAAATTATTTTACTTTTTTTTTTTTTTTTTTTTTTTTTTTACAGCAGTACAAATTCTACACATTTATGGAACCAACACAACCCTGGCTACAAGTAGACAGAACTCAGAAATGTATTTTGTGCGATATGACACAGTTATAATGCCATTAATCGAAAACGAAAGTAGAATTTCTTTGGTTGTTTGTAGCACAAAATTTTAAAACACCTGAAATCAGCATGTACAACATTTTCCCATGTGCCCACAGGTGTGAACAGTATTGGAAAAAATGGAGCTCCGCCTTCTATTAATAAACTATTTGACTAATTCTATTTACATTTTTACGACCTCAATGAACTAGCCGTTTTTCACTCAAACTCGCATCAACTCAAAAACCTTCTTAAAACTTGTTGCTCTCTATACCATTTTTGAGCCATGCCACCATAATTTCATTAATGAAGTAGTAGTAGGAGCACAGAATGAGTTTAATTGATGATATTGACTATGATTATAAAGTGTTTTGTGACTTTTTCACAAGACATGTAAAATAAGGAATGTTTTTATTGAAATATCACAATTTTCACTTCATTTTTGGTGTGATTTTTGTGATTTAAAAAAAGAAAAGAAGCCTTTCAAAACCACCCGTGGGTTTGGAGGTTTGCAGGGTTAATGCTTGAATCTGTGCATTCTTTTCAGTAGGTGAGTGCATTTAATACTTCTCCACCACTTTAATCCCTGAAGGCCAGCTGTTTGGAGCGTCTGTGCATTTCTGTGTTGGATTCTTCACAGCACCTTGGTGTATGCATTATCACAGAGTGCTGCTGGGTATGACATGACATAAATGCAACATGAAAAATGAAGCACTAACATGCAAACGCTGCAGTTTTACTCTGCTGCTCTGCTACCAGATCAGTGGACTGATTTGTCTGATAAACACATTTTGCATCATTTTAAAGGAGCATCATATAGATTATGTAATTAAATCTTTACACTTTAACCACATCTAACTTAAATCTAAGCCCAGTAAACCTGAATAAGGATTTCCTTGCTGCCATGTTGCTTCAAAGTTATAAATATATCATCTTTAGCCTGATACTGACAACCTGTTTATACGTAAGTCTAAGAGTAACATGTAAAAATGCTTTGTCACACATGCCTTTCTTGCGGTCTTTCACTGGAAATTGCCTGATATTCAAGGTTCCTCTTTATGACTTCTCAGTAAGAGGTATTTGAGTGCAGTACAGTAGCTCTGTGCATCATATTGTTGTAGGGAACTCGCTGTCTGTGTTGAGTAACACATGGCAGAGGTGTGAGTGGGAGAGCTCACACTGTTCAGATAGTAGCATTGCTCTGTCAGTTGCCGAGCTCGCTTCAGGCCTCGTGTTTATTGCACAATGCAGCACCTTTGAATGCCGAGTCTTATGTTGAAATGCCATTTCCAGGATAATGAAACACGTCCTTGATTCTTTTGAAAAGATCTGCCTTTAGATATGAATCTCAAACTGCGATTTTCCACAAAGATTCTGTCATCCTTGAGAGAAATATGTGGTTAGATAATTTATTGGAAGAAACACGACAGCTCATTAGGCCCAGACACATGGGCTATTACTGTGCAGTTTCCCTCAATCCCTCAACAGATACTGTTTCCATCCATCTAGGTGTGCAAGGTTTTGAATGGTGTTGTAAGTGTGTGCTGCAGTCTGATGCAGTGAGGAAAAGGCTTTCAAACCGCACAGCTGTGGTTGCTCTGAGTGCTGTAATTTCCTGTTTTCTGATGACACTTGATCTACACAAATCCCAGCTGATTGCTGTGTTGATTCACAGTAAAAGGGGTGGCAGCATGTCCATTTGTAGGAATACTACAATAGTAGTTTACATGCCCATTGAGCTACAACAGTGTCTGTATCTCTTGTTGCAGGTACAACAATAGTACCAACACTGACAGCTCATGCTCTGATCCTTCCTGCCACTCTTCATTGTTATTTAGTATAAAATGTGCCATCTGCTGAATAGTAGCAAAAAAAGCTTTTAACATGAATTAGAGTCAAACACTCAGGCATCTGTTCTCTACACTTAATGCTTCCCCAGGATCTATTGACGAAAAAGCAGAAAAGCATCCTGGGGAATTCATGATCCGGAGAGCAAGACACAATACACGTGTAAAAATAGCAGTTTAACTTTTAAAACAGAACTTACCAGAAACCGAAACAAACACTTCAGTTCTTACTTAGCGGTAGTTGCTTTCTTTAAAAAAATAAAATAAAAAAAATAAATAAAAAAGGCATCAGACTTAACAATGCGCAGGTAGTGCCCACACTCAAATTTTTAAACTGTAACTGCTGAAATATTAAATTCAAAATGGCATTGTGGCCTTATGTGGCCAACTATCCAGAGCAGGCAGATGTATTTAGTCTTTAAATTCCTGTTGGGAGACTTATCACCAGGCTTAAGAAGGGTGTCAGTACCCAATCTGGTTGACAGTTTTACCACTGGGTGTAGCTTATGTATCAATAACCACATTTAAAAGTGATGTTAAATGAATTGACATACCATGAAGTTAATTTCTACATCCCTGCAGGAATGTGAGACGGCAAGAGCAAGATTTTCAGGGGCTGTTAAGTTGATCTTTTAGGGTGTCCTGGAGATGTCATTGTACTATATCCATCACACTGTAATGGAATTAGATAACGTTTAATTACCAGCATCGTGAGGTGAAGGACAGACATTTTTTTAGTTTTCTGAAAACTGACTGACATGTCTAACCCTCAGGTATGCCTCAGATAAACCAGTTTGATTTCAGTAACATCTGACCACATCTAAAATGACAAAAAGAATGAAATAAAGTTGAAATTTTGCAGTCTTTTTCTTTTCACTGCTGCCTGAGGTAAAAAGATCTCATTGCTAAAAATAAAATGTGACAAACAGCATCAGTGAATGACGTACATGAAGCCTATGATTAAACATTACTGAAGCTTCTCCTCCACTGCAAAGACTTCAAATAATGGCAGATACAAATATCAGACAGGTCTGTGCGGTGCTATGTGGAGACTGCAGTGTCCAATAAACACATGAAACAAACAGCATTTTCCCATCACATTTTCACACCTTTGTTTATCACTTCGATGTGTGACGGTGTTAATCTTTGTCTTCATTACATGATGGTTTATCTTTGATCAGCAAGAGAATTAGCGCCACCAGCTGTTTATAATAACTCGTAATATTGTGCGGCATAAGTTTGTTTTGTCAGTTATCTGAAAATTGTTTGTCTATGGAAAGAAGCAAGACAGAATGGTCAAATGGGGGACATTATTTAACAATTTTCTTCAATAGAATTTATCATGTTGCACCCATTTGTATGCACAAACAGTGACGGAGGTAGCTGTGTGACAAAAAACACTCCACACTAGTTTGATTGTCTATTTCTTTATTATGTAATGAGCCAACAGGCTCTTTGTTTCAAACATAATGATGCATTAACGTTCCTCCTTACCTCCTCCGTACTTCTATTCCTTATTTTCTAGAAGGACGAAGACATCTCTCAGGGGCCAGTCGAGGTCTAATTTGGTGTTTCAGTGTGGGTTTGCTTTAATTAATTCCATAATGAGCCTCTTTGATGTGGAGTTACATAAAACACTGAGGGGACACACCGGCGTCATCCGACCTCCACAGAGCCACTGTGAATTGGAATTGTTAGGGAAAGTGGCATCGGCGGCAACCTGTTGAAGGACGCCGGGCCAGCCAGTCAACTGAATCGGCTGCCGACTCTCCAGCTGCTCTCCTTCCTCAGATCCCCTCCCTCAGTCAAGGGCCTCCATCTAGCCAGGGTATTTTTAGTCCGCTGCCCGTTCCCCTGAAAGCCAATAACCTCCTTTCAAACAGTCTGTCAACACACACAAGCTGTCCATGCACAAGGAGCTTTGCCACGGGGGTCGGAAAAAACAAGACTTTGGCGTGAAAGGCATCTTTCATGTGCCCACTTCTACTGCTGCGCATTTCAACTTTTTTGTTGTTATTAATTAGGTTGTTTGTGTTGGATATGAGGAAATGAAGTCCTATTAGTAAGAACTAATACTCCTCTTCAGTTCAATGTGGAACATGTTCAAAGCAGTAAAAGCATTCTCTTTGAAACCTCTTTGCTTTGTGAGCTGTGGTTTGCAGAAGCTGTAGAAGCTGTCACTGATTTATTGTCTTGTTTGCATGACAAATTAGGTGGTTGTGATCTGAAAAAAGGGATCCATTTGTACTTATCATGCCGTGTCCATGGCTTGTTTACTCAAATTGCACATGATTTACTCAATATGTACTTTTCACAGATTTTAAGGAAACCCTACTGACGAAGTATGTGACAAAGCTCGGATAAACTCATAATAAACAACCTTCCAAGCACTGAAGAAAAAGTTACCATCTAGCTGGTGGACATAATGAAGCATTTAGCACCTAGAGCTAGATGTTTGCCCCTTTTAATGGAAGCAGTGGAGAACAAAACTGAGCTAAAAGGGGAGTGAATATCAGACATTCATCAGCTGGACACAAACGCAATTCACAATCCTGTGAATGTAATGGTAAAGTCTCTGCTTGTTGGGAAAATGGGCAGTTGTGGTTGACTGATTATCGACCTGGCCCGTTACTGAGTCAGATATTCAACATTTATCCGATTATCAGTATTTGGTCATCGGTAAAATAAATTAACTTAAAAATGTGCTGCTGGCTGTAATTCAAGTGCATCTCTGTCCATAGTCAACATTTAGCGGTCTCGACCGATGTCACACCCACAGTGGTTACACATCTCGAGTAGTATTTGGCTGTAGAATATTCATTTATACTGCATAAGTATATTGATTTAAAGTATCCGTTATCAGTCTTGTTGATAACTAATGATCAATATCGATATCGACCCTGGAAAAATCTATATCAGTCGATCCGTAGTCAGTATTCCCATCATATTAATTTTTTATAAAGGATATGCTACTGCCTCAATATTAATTGTTCCATGCCAGGAATATTTGCTATTTGTGCTCATGATGCATGCTGTAGTGTTACAATGCAGAGTTTTAAGAACTTCTCTGCTGGCTTTAAAAGCCTGACATTAAAAGGTGCAGGAGCAGAATTTTATGGAGCTACGGAAAGTACACAGCTAAATGCTTAATTTAGTTGTCAATTTTTTAAAAAAAAAAGAAAAGATATAGACAAAGAAGACACAAAGTAGGTTCCTGTTACTGTATGTGGCTGTAGCACAGCAACCAGAGCAGGCACATGCACGTCGGACTGGGGGATGTCCATGTAGACTGTAAACGTTACTCCAGCAGTTTAGTATTCGTATTACTCATGGGACTTACAAAAGGCAGAGTAAAATATGAACAGAATCAGTATGAGCTGGGGTAAGCTCCAAAAACACAGGATCCTACACATCCCATGTTCCAATTAAAAAACATCTCTCCTTAAACCCTTCCTGCCTGGTGAAATCCCACGTATTTCCAACTCTTTTCCCTTGGCTTGCGATGCAGAGACTTTGTCATCTCCAAATTGAAACTGACTGAACCCCTGATGGCTTCATTAGGGTGAGCTCCTCAGGCTTACAAAACTCCTCCAGAGCCTCCCATGACATTACACAGCTGTTTTCAAAGGATAAGTAATCCTTCTGGGGACCATTAAAAAGAATCTCA
Organism: Amphiprion ocellaris; assembly: GCF_022539595.1. NCBI lineage: Eukaryota > Metazoa > Chordata > Actinopteri > Pomacentridae > Amphiprion > Amphiprion ocellaris. The sequence goes on along the minus strand of NC_072781.1, from coordinate 24,367,335 downwards.
TGAGTGAAACTGGTGGGGAGCCCTTTTAATCCAAAAAATGGAGAATTTTACATTGACTTGTATTTTCCTCCTTGTTGCTGTATGATGTATAGAATTAGTATTATTTTGTACAGTAGCCATCATCAGCTTTCACTCAGACAGCAACAGTCTTCATCTGGAACTCAAGTTTTTCCACGTCTTTCACGTATGTTACATGTTAAGATGTCCATCAAGGAAACGGAGCACATGTTGTCATGGTTATTTTGTTCCAGTCATTTCCTTTAGACTGAGGTTCACCTGCATGTGTGTCAGAGACGGTTATGGTGAGAGAGAGAGTCACATTAGTCACATACTGTATTTTGGTTTGTAAGTTGCACCTCAGGTGTAGCTTTTTTCTGTGGTAGACCTGTGCGTGTCTGGTATTAGTGCCAGGTGTAACCAAGCAACCATTGCTTTTTTAAGACTCCTCATCTCCAGTCTCTTCTTTTCAATTATAGAGGTTGCAAGCTGCAGTGAAGAGCTGTTCTTTTTAAATATACTTCTCTTACCTCATGCCAGTCTGGTCTGAGAACATGAGTGCTTGTTGGGAATGGGATCTGGTGAGAAGAATGAAGCAGAATAACAGCCAGTGAAGATGGAGGGATGGGCAAACGTAGTATTCAGCAAGACCTAATGAAATAATGACATGGCAGATGAAATAGAGGCCAAGAGAAAACAGCATGAGGATAACTTGGAGCATGAAGAGTAGGTGGAAAAAAGGATGAAACTCATGTGGTGGCCATGTGTTCCCAGCAGATCGCCACAGGGGTCTTAAATAGGACCGGCTTTGACGTAGTTTCCCTGCCAGTCTTGGTTTAAACAGTCTTCTTTATTGCTGAATTGGGGTCAAGAATGTGGCTGCAGTATAAGTCAAAGAATGCCTCACTGAGGAACTGCAAAGGAAAGAACAGTTTGTAGTCTTCAGGTCACGACCTCTGACACTGAGGAAGACTGAAGGTTGTGACCTCCAGCTTCAGGGTGCAGTTTTTACCAAACAAAGGCACGCACACATACCAAATTTAATGAGAGAAGAGGACATTCATGGTCACTTTGTAAGGATTTATAGTACAGATTCTAAACTGATGACATTCCTGCTAATTTATAGTTATTTTGTGAGTATAATCCAGTGAGATAAAGCCTTATTTTCTTTTTGTAGAGATCAACACATCTTACACTAAAATTGACTTTGTGCACATACAGACAATTAGAGACATGCACAAAGGATGCTTTCGGTTGCAGCCTCATGTTGTCATTTGGATGCCACTCTTCGTAGATTTTATGCTGTAGAAGGTAGTTCTAATAGAAACTGCAAGTAAAAATAAAAAGTACTTGAGAAATCTTTTTTTTTGTCATTTTGGTGAACAAAAATAATATCTGGCTATACTTCTACTCCATAATTTTGTCTAGCACCATTTTAACATTTGGAATTATCAGTCCAAGAGCTTTTACCTTGTAGAATTTCACTGTGACACTGCATTTTCCATCTCCAGCATGCCCAGCCAGTGCTTTGCATGCTGTTTGTTCAGTTCCAAGATTGGGCATTTGCAATCGGCAAATGTCTTGTCACAAGATAGTCATGCCTACACTCAGTACCCGAAGAAGTGTTGTGATTTTATCCTCATTAAAGGAAGAGCAGATAGCAAAACATATTGAGATTTTACTGTCGGATCAAAGTGAAATGAAAGATAATAATATATTTTGTCACACTGAAAGTCAGATTTCTGTCCACTGTTTCCCATCCATCCATTATCTTTACACCGCTTAATCCTCATTAGGGTCATTGGGTGCTGGAGTCTATCCCAGCTGACTTAGGGTGAAGGCAAGGGACACCTGGACAGGTCACCAGTCTATCACAGGACTACATATAGAGACAAACTATCACACTCACATTCACACCTACAGACAATTTAGAATCCTCAATTAACCTCAGCATGTTTTTGGACTGTGGGAGGAAGCCGGAGTACCTGGAGAAAACCCACGCATGCACAGGGAGAAACATGCAAACTCCATGCAGAAAGATCACAGGCTGGGACGCTAAGCGGGGATCTTCGAGCAGTGAGGTGACAGTGCTAACCACCGAGCCACTGTGCAGCCCCCACTGTTTTTCACTGTAGTGACAATGCAATGTACATGAGAAAAAACATAAAGATGAAAAAGCTAGATAGGGCTTTGGTGCTTACTCTTTTCTTCTCTTCTACTCTTTTCTTCACGGTTTATCCATAGACTAATGGGACAGTGGGAAGGTTTTGTTTTCCCATTATTTGTTGATGGGCTTGGCAAGATGGCAAGGTTTTCAAATCTACCTTCTTTGAAGTTTGGGATGTTAAATGGATTTGCACTAAAAACCCAAGCAGAGTCTCTTAGTTCCCCACGCTGTCTGAAAAGTAGGCCATTCACTAAGAAAACAGAGGCACGGGCAAAGAAGAGAGAGGAGGTGGAGAGAACTAAGTGAACGAAGTGCCGGTGGAGGAAGAGGAGGTGTACATGGAGGAGAGGCTAGGGAGGGTATGGGTTTATTTTTACCTCTCTGCCTGTATAGCCCCACTTTCCAATTAACTGCAAATTAACTTCTGTTAAGTGGAAGGTGGGTGGGGAGGTGCCGAGGCTACAGATATAGACTTGGTTCGTCCTCACTTTCTTTCTGCTAATAGCCCACTTTCTCTCCAGAGCTCAGGCCTCCGAGGGCCCACTGGCCCTCCTCTGAGTCACCCTGGCAAGGCCAACATCTGTTCCATCGAACCATCACACATCTCCACTGCACATCACAGCTAGAGGCTCAGCCTAAATTTGAGTGCTCTAGAAAAGCTCTGGATGTAGCTGTTTTCTCCCCACACCAAGTTGATCTAGGACACATATTCCCCTGACACAATCCTTGACGTGTTTATAAAACTGTCAACAGTATGGCTTTATTGTCTCGTTATCATAGTCACCTGCATATCATGCATGTTTTTCTTCATGCAAAATCCTCATACACTTGCAGAGAGAATTTTGAGAGTTTATCTTCACTGCTTTTGTGTAGCCGCTTGAGTGTCTGTGTGATTTGAGTGTGAACACAGGCAACTTTTGAAATTGCAGAGAACGCAGCCAGTAGTGGTCCTGTGAGAAACAACCAATGGAAAGAGCTAAAAATATCTGGGTGATTCGTCAAGGGCTGTCATGTTTCTGGATGGTACTATCACTGGGATCCGACATTTCACAGGATTAGGATTCAAACTGGAGACACACAAACTTGTGACTGTATTTGACACTTTGCAACATTACCAGGATGGTCGGGTGGCAACTTTCTGGTTTGAACTTTACTGTTCCTCAGTGTGCCTGTCTCCGTCTCACTCTCTTTTTCTCTTCCTCCATGTGACTGATGACAAGGTCCACTGCTTATGTCCTTATATAGACCTATGCTCTGTCTGATCTGGCTGAGACACACACACACTCACACACACACACACACACACACACACACACACACACACACACACACACACACACACACACACACACACACACACACACACACACACACACACACACACAGAGAGACATTTAGGTGCCCTTGGAAATGTCAGCATATATCAGAGGGTAAGCTCCTGACCCAATTCATTAACCTGTTAGTGTGTTAGTAGTAGATTTGTAGAAAGTACAGGTGAACTATTTTTAATGCGCATATGTAGGACATCTCAAAAATGATGGGCTTCTTTCCCTATATCAAATTTCTGGAATTTTTATCTCGTGTGATGTTAAGTGTTTTGGATTAGGAAGGAAAACTTGAAACAATTTCCTTCACTGGCACTTCACCACATTAGCAATCAATAATCAATTAAATGTTAAAATTTCTGAAATACAGTACATACTTTTCCATATTCCAAATAAAATGGTTATGGTTTATGTTATGTGTTAAATGCATCAAATGAGCTGCAGCCGTCTGAAGTAAAAACCCTGTCACATTATTAGTCTCAAAATAATCCTCATGTCTGATCTGTATGATGCACTGGCTTGTTTATGATAGGTAATGGTCATCCAGCTGCTGAAAACAGCTGCTTAACTGGAACAGATGTCCACACATACAGTTGAAGCAACAAGTCCAAGAAACCTGTCAGTATTTAATGCCACCTCGAAAACGTTTTATATTTTGTTTTATTCTCAGAGCAGAGTGTCGCAAAAGCACTTCATCAGTCAATCAATCAATCAAGATTTATTTATAGAGCACTTTACAACACTCAAGGTGACCAAAGTGCTTTCCAGTTAAAATCAAACAATAAAATTCATCTCTTTTGTTTGAATGTAATTGGAAGCACGTGATCAGAGTCCAGCTGCTCCTGATCATTAGCAGTGTTCAGGAGCAACTATTTTTCTGCTGACAGAAGTCAATCTGCGTTAAATTTTAAAACTTGCTAAAGTTGCTAGTTTTGCATTACCATTAGATAGACCAAACAGTCGCCAGACACCTTCTTCATAACTTCATGCTACATGGTTCATCAACAACAGGGAGGTGCACTCGATTTTTGAACCCTTTCCTGGGATCAGCACTTGTGACTCCCATCAGGCTCCACCTGGATGGTATATCCCTGTCCTACAGCAAGGCTATAGCACATGCTGACATGCATGTTCCTTTCAACTGATTAAACTATAACGGATAATGAATTGAATAATCCATCCATCATCTATACTCCGCTTAATCCTCATTAGGGTCGTGGAGGGCTGGAATCTTTCCCAGCTGACTTGGGGTGAAGACACGGGACACCCTGGACAGATCACCAGTCTGTCATAGGGCTACATATAGAGACAAACAATCACATCACATTCACACCTACGAACAATTAAGAGTTACCAATTAACCTCAGCATGTTTTTGGACTGTGGGAGGAAGCTGGAGAACCCGGAGAAAACCCACACATGCACAGGGAGAACATGCAAACTCCATGTAGAAAGAAAGTCTGGGATGCAAGCTGGGGATCTTATAGCTGTATGGCAAAAGTGCAAACCACCAAGCCACTGTGCAGCCCAAATCGAATAACCATATAACAGTAATATCTCTATTTTGGATGTATTATCTTTGCTATCCCAGAGTTAGATGAGGAGATTGATACCGGTCTTCATGATTGTGTGTTAAGCGCAGATGGAGAGAGTTAGTTTAGTGTAGCATGAAGACTGGACTCAGGGGCTAACAGCTACCCTGGGTTTATTTATGTACTACCTCTGAATCCTTCTGAAGCCAAATAATTAACAGTCCAAGTGTTTCCTAGCAGCCCACGGCCAGGTGCAGTGACTTCCCAGAGTCACAGTGAAATTACCAGGAAATCTGCTGCTGTAGCTGGAGATGTTGTGTACAGTTGTGCTGGGTAGATGAATAAACTGTTGTTTGGCAAGGAATGTTTACAGTTTGTTATTCCTGTAAACTCACAAATTGACACTTTTACACAGTTGTTTATATGGATTAAACAAACAGCATTAGAAGTATTTTTAAACTGTGGGCATTGCCAGGGTAGCTGCTTCCTCCTGCCATCCGTCTTACTGCTAAGCTAATTTTCTTCTTGAATCTTCTCAACTGTGTTACCCATTGCGTTGAGTTAGAACTTAACAAACATGAAGATTACATTACTTTACAGCACATTTTCTGTGTGTGTGCCTACACCGAAATTGAAAAATATTAGATTGAAAGTGTGTCTTATTCAAAATATTGCCATTATTTGTCAGTATGTAATAAGGTTTTCAGTAAAGGTATTATAGGGATGAGGTATTTGATTGTGCCTCGTGCCTCAATGCCATCCATGGACAAAGCACCTACTTCTCTAATATATGAGGGCTTTGCTACGGCTACCGACAGAGCCTGCAGATCCCTTGTGTATTCTTATTATAGACCAGTCTTGATAGGACAAACTCCCTGGAACACACACACACACACACACACACACACACACAGACACACACAAAGACGTTCATCAGACCTAGTTATCGACATGAGGAGATGTCTCCTTAAATGGTAGACTGCCCAGGGCCCTGTCTCTGTTTCCACTGCACAAACCAAGTGAAGTTCAGGTCTGGGAATAGCCTTTTAAAGTGGAGGAGAGAGAGCAAGAGAATGACAGATATAGGCAGAGTAAAAAGAGGTGAGAAAAAGAAAGGATGGTTAGAGTCATGTTGATGCTCTGGGAGCTAAGATTTGTGATTCCGAGAGAAAAATGGGAGTGAAGCAGCGTATCAGTAGATGCCTGAATATAAGTGCATAGTTGTACATAATGTCAAAGAGTATGCACGTCTCAGGTTAGGGTTTGATAGGATTTTACTGAATCCAAATCCTGCTTTTATTCTAATTTGCGTTATCTTGAATTATTAAATACGGAGCTGTCATCGTCGTTTGTTGACTGAGACGCCAGAAACACAAAGTTATTTAGTGGAAGCCTAATAATTATTCACAATGTATCAATAAAACATGAAAAAAAAGAGGAGCAAATAAAAGATGAAATATCAAAGAGATCTTCTCACACTGAAATACAGATATAGCAATTTTATTTTTACAACTTATTTTACTTACACTCCTACACTGAAAATAATAATTTCTCTTGCAAGGGCTTCTCGTACTACAAAAACGACAGCTTGAGGTGACTGTGGTGTGGTGTTGCATAGTTACAGTTATTATGAAGCAGTCTTCAAGCAGGTACAAATATCACCTTGCAAAGAGCACAATAAGCAGAAACAATCAAAAGTTTACATGTCACAGTGTAAGCATTAACATTTTTTAAGCTGATTCAATCTGCACTTAGCTGTATTTTCTATATTAGCTTTCTACTTTCCCTGCCACAGTGAGACTGAAGGCAAAAACAAAAATGTAAACAATATTTTCTGTGCAATAATTCCTCACTACCTCACCCCACCTATGTGCAATATGTGATATGTGTCTTGTCACTAACAGCCTTTCTTTTTTTTCTCTTTCCAGCCTGAAAATCTACAGAAAACATGGCTGAGGGAGTTTTACCAGGTAAGCGATACTCAATCCAGGCTCAGATATGTTCTGATTTTATTTTGATAATGTATTGGTTGGGTTTGAGTCACTGCTGTTGCCGGATGCACTGCTAGCCTGCCTGCAGGTCTTAGATTCTCCACTAGCTTAGTGCCGCTGAACGCTGCTTAACATATTTAGTTAAAGAGAGACCTGTGATTTACGGTAGCGTACACGTGAAACTCCTACAGTCTTTAGAACTCTGTCTTAAAGTGCAATATGTACTTTATTGTTTCTAAACTGGGCTGTTTGTTAATATAGTCATAACCAGAATTTCCTTTGACATGCCATAAATTGTGTAAAATAAATACAAGTTATTACTTTATTCAATATAGTCTAGTAGTCCACTTATTTTCTCTAACTCATTCTCTCCTATTTAGCTATAGTAGTAGTACAGTGACAAGCTGTTGGCCTGCCAAATGTTTCTATAGCTTCAGGGTTCATCATGGGACAGTGATGAATCCTGACGAAGCCCATGTGATTTTCTTTTCAGCTGTAGATTAAGCAGAGTGAAGGCACATGTTTCCTATAGCTATAGCGTCTAACTCTAGTTCTGTTTGATTCTTGGTCAAACAGTTCAGTACACTTCTTTTTTATTTTTATTTTTTTAAACGCTAATGTTGGACTAGGCTGCTGTGGTCATATTCACCTTATTCTCACCCTCTAATTGTATTGTTTATTCAAAAAGCAAAAGCTCGAGCTCAGTCATGTTTCATATCTTACCTTTTCATCTACATAGGAACCCCTGACTAACCACAACTCTTTCCACTCGGTTAAGGGAAGTGAGGCAGCTTTACTGCTTAACTGCTGTCTGAAAGTGCTGCTGAAAGTGGCAGACAGAGAAACACAGAGAAAATGAGACATACACAGATAGTTTTGTAGTGGCCACATGTTTTCAGTGTGCTTTGAGAAAAGGTAAATTGAGAATACAAATATGTTGTGCATAATGTTTTCATTAAAGTATTGCTTCCAGGGTGCATATATATATATATATATATATATATATATATATATATATATATATATATATATATATATATACATACACAAAGGAGCAGTTAGGTGAAATTTAAACTTCATTATTACTTAGAGATCAAATTTTATATCCTATTATGTCTTTTACTTGTTTGGTCAAAATTGTATTTTGTTTTTAAAATTAATTTATTTTTTGCTGTGATAGGAACCTTTACATTAGTTTGCCAATATTGGTAGTACTAAAGCTGAGCTTTTTGGCAAAATCTAATGCTTTCATGTTATATTGATGTCAGTGAATGTGTTTTGTTGCTGATTAATAAATAAAGTAGCTTTTGTTGCAATAGCTTCCAGCAGACATAATAATACGTTGAAAATCAGTTCCACTATTTCCACTAAACACATAGTCAGATGAACATTGTTGATGCTCATTAGTAACTTTTATTCAAGCCTTCCCTATGTTACTTAGTGAATCCTCTTATAGGTATCCTGGTGATTTGTATCACACATTATTATATGGACCTCATAAAATAGGCACTGATGATATTCGCCAGAACCACTTCTTTGTATGGTGTAAATCAAACTCGTGTGACGGAGCTGCTAGTGACTCAGCATGAACAAAAGTGAACAAACTGGCTAGTGAGCAAATGTTGTGGGGAGCGGTGCTAATGCTAACATGGTTAGTGCATTTTCCCCATGACCACGAGAAAAAAAAAAGTTAAAACTGCTGACAGAACACCTGTAGCTACAAATATAATCAGTCGTGCTAGGCAACCATTCAAATTCTTAAGTGCATGATGTTCTGTGATTAATCGCATTGTTATACATAAAACTAAATAATGAATTTAAAAGTACTACTTTTATTTTTAAAGTACTGCTATATGAACAAAAATACAGTAACATTTGGTTTGCAAACACTTTAAACAAATAAAATGCTTTTTAACAGCAGTCTTCAATTTACACAGCAGCAGTTAAAACATTTCTTGGAGATCTCAACTTAAATATTAATGTAATCAAATCAAATAAAACCAAAGCTATTTGCCACTGCAAGGGCATTAACGTTTTATCTGGTTTGTTATAGAAAAACAAGTTACCCTCAGAGTCCAGAGCCACGATCATAACATAACAGGAACCTTCCCAGCAACAGCAAGCTAACATTTATACATCTGTATTCCTATTAAGTTTCTGAGCAGGTACCAGCAGAAACATTTTTCTTTTATCAGGGAGCAGCAGAAACAGTCTATGCGTCGGGGACTATAGCCCCTGTGTATGGGTTACCCGCTATTGATGCAGGTTGAGGCTCATATGTGCCGTCATTTGTTGCAATCCTAAGAACGTTCCTCGGACCGACATCTTCGACAAAACTAATCGGTCTGGTTTTAGTTCATCTCTATTTCTCCCACACGCTGCATCCAACCAGTATGCTGAAGCCTCCCTCCACTGTTAGCTTGTTTGAGACGTGATGACGCCCATCCCAAGTACTGATCAACATCCAGCCCTCCTGTTACCCATGATTAGTCTGTCTGTGTATTCAGAACCAGTGAGCAATGGACTTTCACAATAATAACAGCGCGCGATCAAATAATCATCAGTGTTAGTTAATTACTGTGTAGACACGTTAATAACCCGTTAACATGCCCAGCCCCAGTAATCAGATATTACTCTTTGTGTTGTGAGCTTATAATCTTTGAAGACACCAAAGCTAAAAGCTTTTTGGCTGAGTGGGCACTTTCCTTTGGTCAGATCTCCTGTTTTTTAAGTAGGACTGCACTGATTATGACCAAAATAATAATGATTATTGTGGTTATTCATTGTTCTTAGGGACTAAATATTGTTGTCGCACTTTGTCATGTAAACAGCACTGATTTCATCTTCATGTTGTGCAATATCACACAGTAAAGAGTTGTTTCCTGTCCTAGATATCGGAGTTGATGCTTAGAGAGGACAAGCATTCAGTGACCCAATATTAGCGAGGTTCTTCTTCTTGCTCTTCATGCTTCATGCAGAGGTTAGGGTTAGGCTTATGAATTGACATGACAGTTCCACAAAACATCATGATCACTCCCTAGTGGCTGGCTATTAGTTTTGGAAAAGCTTGATTTGATGACTTGGTTTGATTTCCATGAGGAGAACATTTTAAAAGTCAATATCACACTTGATTATGTTCACTTATTTGTGGGAAACCAAAACTGTGTTTTAGGCTTCCAAGTGGAAGGTTGGTAACATAGCACAATTGATCCTTTCACATGTTGAACATAGCGTAAAATGCTAAAAATGTTTTTCTGGGCTACAGGATGTTCTCTAGCCTGTAGTGCACTTCTGAAAATGACTAAATTCTGAAAAGTCTTAAAGCAACAGCGACTTTCAAATGTCAGTAAACCGCTTCGAAGGGAAATGCCCACCGAGGCCCGAAGCTGAAACACTGTTCCCACAAATGTATTTTTTAAAAAAGAAACATGTTACATTTCTTTACACAGAAAGTGAGAAGAATTCCAATTTCTGTCCAACGGTGTCACTTCAGAAATAAATCTTCTGCTTGAAAGTTGAAACAAAGCAGTCAAAGTCAATGTGACAGCACTTGATAAATGAACAGATATGGTGAGACAAAAGGAAAGTCAGACAGAAACTATAGAGGACAGATAATGAAAGACAGCCAAAGAGAATCACACTGAGGAAGAAAGAGAAGAAGAAGCAGAGAATGAAATTAGCAATCTCTAAATTCATCAGTAAGGATGGTTGGAATTGAGCAATTCTTCCAGCATTACTCAACATTGCTGTCAGCCTCAATAGTCTAGTATTGATTTGTGTGTTAGTGATAGTGGTGTGTCAGTGCCAGCGATGGGGTGGTAGAGCCATGAGCATCTGTAGTCTGATGATGGTGCCACTGATCCAGCTAGTGAGGCTAAACGGGAGGAGAAACCTGCCTTGGCAGCACACAGGTCCAACACCTATACAACACAAACGACACCAAGCTGTGATCCTATAGGTGAGAGAGAGTTTTCTTTTTCTCTCAGTCTGTAGAGGGTGAAGTGAGGCTACGTCGGATGATTTTCTCATCAGGGAATGGTTTGACTTTGAGCAGTTTTCCAGTCACAGTTTTATTGTGAAGAAGTGTCCTGGAATGGCTACATGTGACCCAGACAGTTATTTTCCAGGCGTGACCCCACAATCCTGAACCTTGGTGGAGTTATCAGTAGACTTTTTTGATTTTTGCATTTTTAAGCCATAGATACAAAGCAGTATTAGCCCTTAAAGTAATTGTAAATAGGGCTGGAACAAAATATCAATGTGTTGTATCACTTCCTGTTGCGATACATTATCTTTACGCTAGCGCCAAATACCAATATTTGTATTAGAACACGCAGGCGCTCTTCTGCAACCAATTTAAATTACAACCAATAACTCCTCAAGGTTGCATTCGTCAGATAAACAGGAGTAGAATGAATAGAAGCTAAATAACCTACAGTGAAAAAAAAGAAACTCTCTCTCACACACATATACTGACACCACCAATGGTAATCACAAAGGTATTTTTTCTTCTTCAGTTAAACAGATACTGTGATGTGTTGTACATGAATGTCTTCCAATCTATCACCAAATCACTCTTCTGTGATAGCATTGTTCCCAAGGACAAAACATTGTGATGGTATTATACCGTGAGTTACTTTGTGATTTCTACCTCTATTCATTAACTATTTAGAAAGCTTGGAATCAAACAGACTCCCACACTGCTTTACACCGACAGAGACTGCTTCTATTCTAGGATGCTGCATTTTTTTTTCTCTACACTTCATTCATAATGTAGTATTTTTGAGGAACTGAGCTTTTGTGGGCAGAAATCAAGCATAGTTTTTGTTTTACATGCTCCTGATATAAATCTACTGCAGAAAGGGAAACAAACACAGTCATACAGTGAAGGGTCATCCCAGAATTGGAGGACATTTGGGCTTCAAACTTTTTGAAAAATAAACCTTGTCTTTTATAATTTTCTGCCACATATTCATCAATAATAGGTAATAAACTATCAAAGGCTTGATTGCCTCAGCTTACACATCAATGGTACCATTTCTATTCTCTGTTTTATTAGTTGTTTGCTAACCCTACTCTAATCACAGTAACGGGGTTGCTAATCCATGCTAATGTTAGCTTTTTCTCAGGAGTAGAAACTAGATATTTAGCTAGATGTTACTGCTGACCAAGAGGACAAACTTACTGATGGAAAACAGTAAAGAAAAAAGTAAAAAGAATTTGTCTTATCCTGATAATATGAGGTAGAGTGACACATTCTATTAAGGCTGACAATGTTATGAAAATCTGAAAAATAGAAGAGAGGACATCGCTTTGCTCTATCCATTCTTTTGAAAAACTGTTTGATGATGTTAATTCCAGCGTATCATGTGATTCACTGTTCTCTTCTTCTGCCAGCTAAAAAGGTTATGCTAACAGGGTTGTTGTGGGACACGTTCCATGCATAGTAATTGTTATTTAAAATATTATGTTGATTTAAAAAATGTTCCCACCCTCCATCCAGTATTTAGACTTCGGTACCAAACAAAGCATTTTCGTTAGGTCTACCTTGAATATGGACACTGACTTATTGTCACTTTTGTGGTGAAGAATATACCAAATTGTAGTTTCACATTTTCAGTTGTACCCTACTGTAGAGATGGTTAATTTTACGATGACTGTGTAACGCCGGGTTTTTGTTCTAAGTGGGCTAAATGCAGATAAACTGCTGCTGTTCTGCCTCCTTCAGGAAGAAGACTGTCTATGCATTGTTGATGGAAAGAGCAAAGCAGCACAATTGACTGCATAGAGTGTTTGAGACTAGGACTTTTTATCGCTTCTAATTTTCTTTCTGAGCATATCATTTACATGATAATATCACAGACTTGTCAGCGTGTCTCTAACCTTTCTGTATGATGAGTCTGTCAGAAGATGTTGCGGTTATAAAATTAATATTTTTACAGTGCAGCAGCAGCTTGAAAATGACTCTGAAGTGACTTCTGGTTAACATCTAGTTTTAATAGGCTGGATTTCAGTATTTCATTCTCATTCCAGAGAAACAGAAGAATATGTAAATGAGAACCGATTTTTGGGGGAATTTAGCTGTAATTAAATGCAGCACACATGAGCACAGAGAGCAGGAGAAAAGCAAACAGATACAAAGGGCTGACATGGCTGAGTTTCAGTGAAGCAAAAACAGAATGAAAATATAGTAACCCACTCAGTCTTTATTGGTTTTACATCACATTTGAAATTTCCTTCATCTCTGAATGTCCTTCAGCTTTACATCTTCACAGAACTCTGACCTGTGAGTATATGATCAAAGTTAAAGGTAATCTCGGCTCCATTAGCTGTGGTTGTAGAATGGCAGTAGTCTTCTTAAATTTTACAGCTTTTATTTTATAACTTCAAGTTCATAAAAGACACCAAACCTAATAAAGCTTATTTTCACTGAATGGGACCTTTAGCTATTTATAAGTTCGTATTTTACTCTGAAAGTGGAAGCTAGCAACGAAGGCTAACTAGTTTCTAGCCTAAAAATTCAATACTTGCTCATTCACTCAGTCACTGTGGTCATATCCAAAGGAGGACGCCCTGTGTCTTTTTCATGTTTCTAGTTGTAGCGATGGTATCTGACCAGCTCACAGCAGCCACTCAACCACAACACCCTGTGCATTACCACTTGATTTGAATTATGACACACAATAATGTACACAGTGATGAAATCACAATTGCGGCTATAAAATGGCTCATATTTTTGCCTCGCCATCTGAGGAACTACCTGTGTCTGCATTGATACTGAAGTAATAAAGCAAACTACTATCTGCAGTTATTGTGAATATTTAAAATAAAAGTATAAACAACCCCTTAAGAACACCAATGTAACGGCACTATAGCTGCAGCCATTTTTTGGTAAACACAGTTTTGGAACTAAAGTAAAAAGACTTGAAGGAAATATATCTGTATGAAGAAAATAAAGCCCATTTCACAGCATACCAGTTTCTTAAAGTGTATTATATAAATATATATATATATATATATATATATATAGTTCTCCACTGTCTTCTCCCACACACAGAGGAATGAGGCTGTTCTAGACAAAATGTTTGCAATGGATTTTTATAGCCTCTCTGAAAAAAAATAAGAGCTGTACGTAAGTAAAAGTTTTAAAGTAGCGCTTCAGAGGTGTATTGTTGTACATGTGAGAAATGTCTGAATTATTAGTTGCTCAGCGACAATTAAGAAACGACAAACCTACTGGTTTGCAGAAACAGTTCTAGATTTGGTGGTACTTTCCTGCATGCTCAAAAAAACAGGTGAGGTAGTGTACCTGGATGTTGATTGGTTACACCAGACAAATCTGAATTGCTTTGGGCCCAATCTACCACTGAATCCAATTAAAATATACCTCAACTGGCTGTCGGGCATCTTTGAAACTGGTTTAGGATGTTCCTGATTTCCAGTTTCACCAATTTTTATGATTGCTCTCGAGCCAATGAATTGAAATCTATTTAAAGGATATGAGTATGCCAAAAGAATGCCCCCTCTTTGGAAACTGTACAGCTAGCTAGAAGTTAGAAAGGACAGATAAGTATCTGCTCAGCTGCTTGGCCTCTGCAAGTCTCTGAGTCTTTGTTAACTGTGCCCCATTCCTCCTCGTAATTATTACTGCCACTGACATGCCAAAACACGTTGTTTGCCAGGTGATTCCAGCTTGCGTGTTTTGTTTAACCCTGACGTTGTTGGATATCATGAGCGTAACGCATGTCTGTGTGTGTGTGTGCGTGGAGAAGCACGTCCTAGTTACAGCTGTTGAGGGATTCTGTTTGCACTGTGCAGCAGGCTTGTGTGCTCTAGATGAAGGTGTCACGTCTGCTAATGTGTGTGTGTGGCAAAAAAGAGGGAAAAATAGGTGTGCCCCTGTGTGAACCAGGCAGGCCTGTAGCCTCATGCCAGCTCTGTGCTGCTGCCGGCTGACGTCATGGAAAGAAGCATCAGACTCTGAACTCTGTGTGGCTGGGAACAACCAGCAGAGTTAACTATGATCTGTCTGCACACACAATACACTCCTTGTATCTTCTGATCAATTGGTTAGCCTGCTGTTTGGTCAGAAGTCTGAAAAAAATGAGATGTTTTTCACTGAAAAACCTCACGGGATATGATAAAGAAAAGCACATTGTGTGTTTAATGCAGCGTAGTGACAAGACTTCTGATTTGAGTTGACTTGGCAAGAATCCAAAGGCTGTTTGACACAGGAAAACTTTGGTCTCACACCCAGTGAACAGAATCAACACCTCAAACATATAGGACCATCTTGTTGTGAGGAAACGATTGAAGAAACTGAAAAGTGGATTTGCCAATTCATTCTGTATACTCTGGAAAATGCTGCATGCATTGCTGCTCCAAGGCAACTCCATTCCACACTTGGTCACCTGTTGCTGACTAACAGGCTTGTAAAGAAAGAGCTTTCTTATTTTATGTATCAAAACTAATCACACTTGAGTTCAATGCAAAATCTTGGAAAATACACAATAAAGCCGTTGCTCTGGCTGTTGGAGAGCTGCGCCTACAGAAAAGGTTGCCTGTTGGTACCTGCGCTAAATATCTTAATATATGTCTGTGCAGTATGCCGTAGATGTTGTATCTTGTTTCTCTCAGCTCTTCAGAATTCCTTGAAGAAAGAAAATTATTTATCTTATTGCGCCTATAGTTCTAAGGCATGTTTACATTAGCTATGCACAACCTGCTAACGATGCTCACTCTCTTCCCCTATTTGATTTGTTTCTCATATTTGTTATGTAGCTCACTTAGCATTTGACTTGCTTTGCGCTTTGTGTTCCTGAACAGGGTTTCTTCGTACCAAGCATGTTTGGAGCAGTTTAGACAAACTCTGCAGTGTTAGCTCGTTTATTTCAGTGTATTTTGGCAGGTGACAACAATCGAAAGAGATCTGCAAATACAGGCGTCATTTCAAAGAGAGAAGTAAGAATGCAACTGTGGGGCATTTACAGGAATCTGCCTCTGAACATCAGGTTTTAATGGTTCAAAGAAACATTTTTTCATCTGGCAACCAGCGCTTACTCGTACATGTAAAACTTAATAGAACAAAATGATTTAGTCATTCAGATTTTTCTCCTCGTGTTCGTATGACCATCAGCCTGCAAACTACTGCAAAGAACACAAATGCATTAGTGGGGTTAAATTATTCTCTCACTTCAAAAACAAAACAACTTCCATACTTGTTGGGATCATAATGTACAAGAATGGTATTTAATGGACAAAGCTGTCTGTGAAGTCTTAGGCCCTGGATTTAGGTTTAGAATTGTGTTGGACTCTATAAATCAAAGTGAAGTGAGAATAACACTAATAACTTTAAACTATTTGTAAAAAATCTGACATATTGATACAATGACTGAGACATTTCCAGGTGCTTGGAATCCAATCATTTCCAAATGCTTTGAATCCAATCAAATCTTGTATTAGGATTTACCTTGTCTCAGGATTTCTGTCATTTGCACGTAAGCAAATCGGGGTCATTTGCCTGCCCCATATGTGTGTGCAGTAGACTGGCCTAAATGAGATTCTGCCTTTGCTCCTGCAGTAGTTTAAACAGCGCTTTGCATTTCACCACACCGAATTGAAAAATCCCTCAGCCCATTTGCATTGGAAACTTCCCTGGATCGTCACAGGCCAGTGATTGTGTCAAGTCCCCACATCCAGTCTTGTGATCTATAAAGACACAGTGCTAAAGGACATCACATCGTTCATTGATTAGATGTTTTGCTTAAAGACCACTTTGCAATTATGTTATGACTCCTTAAATCCTCTATTGACAGGAATGTGTTGGATCATATTTTGATTCAATCTTCTAATAAAGATAACTTAATAAAATCTACATTTCATTTGGAAGCCCAATATTTCACATGTTGAGTGTGGTTTAAAGTGTGTTTTGCAGAGTCAGACAGTTAAACAAACATTCCTGGTTTTATGTCAGCCCACCAGCTCCCCTTATTCATCAGATTATTTCCGCTGTTCAAATAGGAACCATGAATTAGGACTCAGACTCCTCTGATTACCTCTCCTCAAAGGCCCTCTTTGTCTAATAGATGATATGTTGTGTCATGCCGCTTTTCACCATGCCAGTTTGTGAAGATGGAAATGAACTTTATCAACATCAGTTTTAATTCTTTGGGATAAAGAAGAATTGCAAGTTGCAAGTTGTTGGGAACCTCCTTGGATTTCAAGGATCAGGTCATAGAGAAAAGGGAAAGAGGATGAGAGGACACACCTCCATATCAACCACATCAGCGCCTGACATCCTTGTGAGGTTGAGAAATGGTCCCATATGGCAGTGCTCTTGTTACTCGTGTCAGCTCAGCCAGACAGGCCTTTCTCACTCCTGCCACAGCAGCTGTCACTGTCTGAGGGTTGTTTAGAGAGGCCTCCACTGTTGTTATGCATCATAAAATCATTTTTTATAGATGCGGTATTTGGCATGTCAATATGTTGCTCACTACTCAATTCAAATGTCAACAGTGTACATTGAACTGCATGCTCCTCGGCTTTGTTCTTCATATGGTCACTGGTTAAGGCTGTTTGAGTGGATGGCACTGGTGATTCTGGTAATAAAATTACCAGATGCAGTCTGTCAGTTTGCCAACTTAAACAGGAATTCATGGCCTGGAAAGATAAATAGAATGCAGTCGATGAACACAAGCATGTGCATGTGAGCGTGATCGCACATACACACACACACACACACACACACACACACACACACACACACACACACACACACACACACACACATATACACACGCCCCACATGTCACATTTGAGCCTGACATTAGTAGCAGCCTCCTTGAGAGTGTGACCTTTTCCATCATGAGCTGATAGGTGCACTAATCTTTCCAAGTTTGAGCTGCTGTAGGTCCGCGCTCCAGGGTCATCGAGCTAAGTGACAAGCCATAGGTTGATGGAAAATCCATAGCGTTACTGCCATACATTACTTTTATTTGATTGGGCCTGTAGTGAGCATAATGCAACGCTGAGGTGGGACGCTGGTGAAGTAGCAGGGCTCCTTGTGGGTCCAGGGACCATTTGTAGCCCCTCCTCACTGCCTGTGACATTGATGCATCGCCTCTGACTGCCATCCATAGGCCCGACCCTGTGAGTGCTTGTGAGTGCTGTAAATCACTCTGTGGTATTGATTTTCCATTAGAAGTCAGCCACTCTGAGCACCTCTGACAGGGTGCTCACAAACACCTCACTATGTGTAAGAGGGAATGTTGAAGGAAAGCGACATAAGGTCATATGACTCTGGGTGAGCGTGCTTGCAGGAGCTGGATGTTAACTCTTTCACCTTACATGTATAAAGACCGATTTCTATGAATTACATAACATGCACACGGGTTTATGTGAAATTTCAATACATTTTATTATTTTTTTCCATTTGCTGGAGTCTTGCCCACACTTTAATAAGCACCCCTGACATGTCCCGGGAACAGTGGACTTGTTCTTGCTATACTGAGTGAAGTGTCAGCACTAATGGTGACGTGTGAGCATTTGTCACACCCTGCTGTACATACACAGAGTGCTGCAGACACATCCCTGATTGTAGATGAAGAGGAGCCGACGTTGTGCTTGTGGAACAAGCTCACTAAGTGCCTTCTGCCTACATTAGCAAGGCACTTTGTCTTGTGCAAATATAGTAGCGTGTCACAGAGTCGAGTTAGGAAGAATTGTGGAGGCCTAGGTGCCCAACTCATATAGGTTTCGTGCTTGGCTGAATAATTGAACTTTAGTTTTGTTTGTGATGAGCAAATGGACGTACTGCAGTGTTATTATGGCCGTTATGGATGCACTGAAGCAACAAAGCAAAGTGGAACTGTTTGTCTCTTTCCCTGCTTTTTGATGTTTTTTCCTCTCTTCCATTACAGACAGTACAGTCACACAAGCCTCACTTCGTGGCAGTGCACTGTCAAGAGGTCGGTGGGAAAAACTATGAGGCATCCATGTCACATGTGGATAGTTTTGTGAAGTAAGTATTGTGCTCATAGTGTGGATGATAGGAAAACAGCTTGTTTGATAAGGGAACACCCATTTATTGGCTTGTGGAACGAGGGAGTAGTCTGTTTTAAACTGAGCGGACTACTCCCCCCACTGGTCACATCGAAGCTGTACGTCAGTGTACAGTTTGACTGTTAGAACTGCCTTCTATTGGATTAGTTTAGAAGAATACCTGGATTCTTTTGGATTTGATTGATGTTACATGAAATATTCATGCGTGTTCTTTCCGTCAGAGAGCTGCTGTCCAGTGATGCCATGAAGGAGTACAGCAGAGCCCGCGTCTACCTCGATGAGAACTACAAATCCCAGGAGCATTTCACAGTAAGTGCTGCTAAATATACTGTCAACTCTGAGAATTTGTAATTTTCTTCCAAGCTGACGTGTTGAGTTAGCAATAATTACCTGGCTCAACATTCAAGCTCATTCTTCAAATTGGTGATTCAATTCAAGATTGATTCATTTGTTTTCTTTTGAGATCTAATTTTAAAAACCCAGATTTTTACTTAATCAGTCAAAAGTGGAAATATAATCAGCACACTTAGTTTTGTGTTAGAAGTTCCTTTTTGTCCTGTCAGTCTATAGAGCACAGAACGCCTCAGGCTAGTTATAGCAAACAGTGCTGTCAAAGTGGAAGTTTGCCTTCAAACCATTTGAGGCCTGAAAATTTTCTACACATAGAAGTACATTTAATGAGTGAAGAAATTTCCTTTTTCACAAAAAAATTTGGCATTGTCCTTGCTTGAAGCATGTCGACCACACGTTTAACCTTTAGCTGTAGTATGAGTTAGGCTGCTTGTAGTGGTGGAAGTTGTACCGTTTTCACAAATTGTTACACTGTAATGCTGAATAGTACAGTTTTTTTAGACCCCCGTTTCTCTGAACTGTAATGCCACTGAAAAGGAAATCTAGCAGACAGCAACAGTTACTATGTGTCATCTTACATGTCATTTTGCGATTAGAGCTCTTAAATTGGGACACTGTGGTTGCGTTTACCTCTGTGGTTGACATTGCAGTGTTCAGTTTATGAAGAAAGGACATAATCTCTAAACCAGACTGCAATATGTGCATGTATGTTCTGTGTAGGTGTCACATACGGCTGGAGTCTGTGGTCAGCGTTGTCTGGTTTAGATGAATTGAAATGATGATAAATACCTCATTTGGAAACCTGAGCTTTTTTTGCAGTGAAACTGCAGACTTTACCAAAATACTTATTTAATAAGTGATGCTTGATGCAAATAAACAATAGTATAGATTTTGAATGGGATTCTGTTCCTGTACTGTGCATAGAGAGGTATTGTGTGGACTAGGGTTAAAAAATTGCACAAAAAAATATAAAAAAAATAATCACATAGTCATGATTTTAGTGGGAATGGTTATTTTTGCATTTCTTTTCTACTGAGACAAATATATATATAAAAAAAAGATGCTGCAGTGTGTACCAAACAAACTCATCTATTTATGTCTCGACAATGTTGTGCAGGCCGAGGCACCTCTGTAGCAATGCTGGTTTCCTTTGAAATGCAGTAAAAACAGATGGCCACAGGGTGGCAGTAGATATTTGGAAATAAGTTCAATCTTGAGTAACCGAGTTGATTAAAACATGGGTTTCCTAGACATTAATTTGAAGCCACCTTAATTAACCTTAATGATGTACATTTGAATAAAGAAACAATGAGTAATATGTTTGGCCCATTTTGTAAAATGTGCCACTATGTGATGCTCAATCAGGTAGAAGGTACTACTGTCACACCAGTAATTGAACAATACCTGTAAATAAAATATGGAAATCTGTGATATTGTATCTGCTTTTGGTGAATTACCTGTTTCATACACTTACTATATGTGTCCAATGGACAGTACATCAACAGTAGTAAGTACAGCTGTTTTGTATGTGCCTCTTGGTGGAGCCAAAAGCTCAAACCTGATAGTGGTTGTAAAGGATTTGTTCTCTTAAACCATGCTGTGGATTACAGGGAAACATGGTTTTAAATGTTTATGTCAGGTACTCAATGGACAGACTTCAGGAATATCAGATAATCATCTCTACATTCCCAGGAGATTATGTGAAGGACTATAGAATAACATATCGATGTTGTCTAGATATGGACTGCGGCTCCAGTTTGTCTCAAAACACTGAATAGTGTCTATCTTGGTTCTCCTCAATGTTTTTGCTGTTATCACCACGCTACACTGCACCTCCACAACACTCATAAATCACAGTACCCACTGAGTCACATTTGCTCTTTTCAAAAAAATATTACAAACATTGGCCTTTCGAAAATATAATTATCTGCCATTTCATATAAGCGCCGCTAATATCTCGGCATTATGAACTGTTTATTTAATAGTGTTTGTCTACAGATTAACTTTTTTTTTGTTGAATTTTCATTTTCATCAAATAGAGATGGCAGTTTGTGCTCGTCTTTGTGAATCAGTCAGTGGAAAGAGAAACATCTGATGTGCTTTCTATGATGTTAATATTGAAATCCTGGCAACAGTAAATATGAAGAGACTCTCCAGTCTTTCTCACACAGGACTTGCCATTTAGCTTTGATGACATCACCCATATTTGTTTTCTCTATCTTCGATTTTCTTCACCTCCTGCTGTGCTCCGGGGATAATTGTTTGTTGTCTGCCCCACCTGTCAATTTTCAGATAATGTGAGTGGGAACACTTTTCTGGGTCCAGAGATTCCAATTTGTATAAGTGTGTGTTGTTTTTTGTATGCACTCGAGTATGTATGTGTGTGTTAAGTATCTTAGAGTGTTCTGGATGTGGGAGTCTCGTGATGTCGTCAGTGTCTGGTAAAGGCCAGTGAGATTGTTTACATGCTTGTCCAGTGTGACAGTGTGTTTAAACTGCATTTCTGTCTGTGGAAGACGGGAATGTGATTGGTAAATGTGTGAATGAAAAAAATGATTTATTGTTAACTTGATTATCAATTTAATGGCTCTGCCAATAATTCACACCTGTTCACATGTTTTTTGGATGGATAAAACAAGCAGTTGGAAAATTCAACTTTTGCTTTGGGAAGTTGTTAAATGTTTTTTTTTTTGACATTGTATGGAGTAAATTAGAAACATCAGTTGCTCAAGTAAATAATAAGCAGATTATTTAGTGGTGAAATTCCATCAATTGACATTGATGACACTTATTTAATTTGAAAGTGTCTATTTAACAGCGGACCTTGGCGTCTCTTGAAATCATGAAGAAATGGTTCCCCATTAAGTTCCCCATTAAGTTTTTAAAAGTTTGAAATTAGTCAGAAAATTGACCTGAAGAAATTTTGCAGTATTTTTTAAGCAGTTTTTAAATGATTATTATTACTTTTATAATTCGGTAAAATCTAATAGATTTCCCCCCTAATCCAAACTGCTGCTATACAACCCAAAATGCCACATAGAGGTTTAATGAGGCTGTGGCCTTGTCTCTTTACTGTGTCACAATTTCTCCACAAGAAACTATAATAATATCTGGATGATAAAATGCCACATATCACACCTTGATGTTGAATCTGAACAATGAGAAGCTCAGGCGAGCCGCAGCTCCTCTTTTCTTCCCAGAGGAAGGCAGCAGTAATGGGGAAGAGCTTGACTGACATGTTCCCCCCTACGGCCGAGCCCAGGCCTGGTGTTTTACAGCCCTGTTAAGGTATACAGCAGGTAAAATGTCAATTAGGAAGGCCCGCCCTGATAACTCAACTCCCAATCCACTTGTTCTTGGCCATTAATATTTATCGTGGGCCTGGCCCTGGAGCTGCAGCCGTGTCATGTGGAGTGATGTGCGCTAATGTTCTTGCTTCCTGACACACACTTGTACTGTGGTGTCTGTACAACTTAACAGAAACGGCTGCAAATCCACATGCACAAACACACACCTACCACTGTCACACAATTCTAATCAAGCTATCCACATACACAGACAGTGACACACAGCGGCGCGTGGTGCCTCCTCAGCCCTCAGTTGTTCCAGGGCATTTTAATGGGAAATTAAAGGCATCCCTCATGTCTGTGGTCTGCAGGACAGGAATGAGAGCAGCGACAGAGGATAA
Organism: Amphiprion ocellaris; assembly: GCF_022539595.1. NCBI lineage: Eukaryota > Metazoa > Chordata > Actinopteri > Pomacentridae > Amphiprion > Amphiprion ocellaris. The sequence goes on along the minus strand of NC_072781.1, from coordinate 24,344,225 downwards.
ATCAGGCTCTGTGCCTTGACAGGATACCGCTGTCTCCTCTGGTTGTGTGCGTATGCATGCACATGTGTGTGTACGTACCTTCAAATGTCTTCATCATAGTAGACGGTGTTTAAATGTTCTGTGTGCCCACTTTCTGCCATGGATTCAAAACGCTGTACTGGAAGTTCAAAGGAAGCTTCTTAGTCTAACAGAGTCAGTATCTTGTGTTTGAGTGTACTCAAATAATAACAGACCTTCAGTGAAGAGCAGGTAATGCCTGTTGTTAACTCCAAGTGATGTGACTGCATTCAGCGTATTCCAGTGTTTGATGTAAAGGAGCTACAGCTGTTAAGCTGCATGTGATGGTCAGTGATTCAGTTTATTAGTTAAATGTGAAATAACTTGCACTTCACATCATAAAGGCAAAATATTTTCTAAAATTTTCTACATTGTAGATTAATGCTGAAGATTAACACTTTTCTGTTTACAACATAATTCCATATGTATTTTTTTATGTTTTTGATGCCTTCAGTATTAATCTACAATGTATAAAACAATTAAATAAAAAGCATTAAATGAGAGGATGCGTCCAAACTTTTGACTGGTAGTGTATATTTACAGTGAATAAGCTCTGCTAAGGACAGGATGACATGCACTGAGAATCCTAGGTCAAATTTCAAAATTGTATGGAGTCTAATTTATTTTCTAAATTGCACTTGAAGAAATCAAAAATAAGAAATACAGCAACAAAAAGTGGTAAACAGGCAAGCAATTGTAGAAGAAACACAAAAATCACTTTTTGGGAGTTGTGCAATCCTTTTTTTTAGTCAGACAAAAGCTAATTCTTCTTGGAAACCTAACTTCAGATAACGTCTCTTTTCTTTTTCTGTCTACATAATTAATTAAAAGTTTCCTCACATAAATATGTCATTTCAAACGTTACAGATTTAATTTGATAAATGTTTTTCTTCTGGGTTTTGCCTTGTTATATATTTTTTGATGTTTACTAAGCCTTCGATTTCCATGTGGAATGATGTGTTTGGTATGACACACAATTATAAACTAACTGACTGACAGTAGTAATTGAGATACAGATATGTTGTTTAATGAGAAAAAGGTGCAGTCTCATGCAGGAAAGGCAAATTATGTTAACCCTTAGATGCATAAGTGAATCAAAAATGACCCGGTGAGGTAGTTTTCTTGCAATGTGTTTGTGATGAAAAGTTTTTATCATTTAATATTCCAGATATTCCTCCCAAAACATGTTTTTGACATTACACCATTTAAATTTTTAAGTTATCTTTTATACTTTTGAAATTTTACAAGAAATTGTAATATTTGTATTGCTACCCTAAGCTCTTTGTCACTGATGATAACATACAAGAGGTGATGCAGTGCACAAACTTGGAGGGATGAGGAGCAGCAACAGCTGGAGGAAAAGAGTGGAAAAATGTCAACAAAATGCATATCGACATTCTTCTATTGCTGTTCTGTGTAATATTCTTATTTTTCAATTATCAAAATGTTCAACATCTGTTATGAAGAGAAAAATAAACATATTTCAAACACGAAATCATTCTTGTGTGGACAAAAACATAAACAATATTACAATTTACATTACATTTTTGACCCACTACAGAGTGTAGGGTCCAATCAGTTGTGCATCTAAAGGTTAAGTAAAAAGAAAAAAAAGAAGTTGCTGGTTTGACCCCAGCAACAACCATATGAGTCTCTGAGAAATACACAGAATCCTCACCTAAAATCTCTTACTGTAAATATTAAGGCTTTAAATTCAGTTATTAATTGGGTCTGCCGAAGTCTTTTTCCTTTCCGAACAAAGTTGCGTTGTGATTTCTGGTCAGTAGAACAGGTCTGTCAGTAGCTGCCAGCAGCTCAGCCTCACTCTGCTCCAGAGGTGAGTGTTTAATTCTTCTCCAGGCAGCGTGCTGTAATACAATCATCAGTACTGCTCTGCTCGGCCAGGAATTTATGAACACTTGGTGTCCCTCTGTGCTGACAGGGTTTCAGCGTGAGTGTGTTTACAGTATGGCCCAGAAATGCGTGTCACTCGCCTTTATTGCCCTTCTTTTTTAACTGCATCCTATATCACCCCCCTGCTCTGCCTTTTTATGATGAAACAAAACCAGGTTGCATATAGAGATTATATACTTTCCAGAGAAAGTGGGGTCATAGAGGAAGGGTCTCGGTGTACAGTTTGTTGGTTTTACACACAGAGGTTAACTAGCAGCAGCAGCCATCCTCCACCTCCTCCTCCTCTGCCTCTCAACTCCGTGTTTAAAAAGACAGCAGCAGGCGCATAAGCAGGTTAAAATATTGCAAACTAAATCTAAGAGAGCTTTATTTCAATATGGTGAGAAGTACGGCACCGACTGAGGCCACTTGAATGGAGTAGATGTCAGTTCGGTAATATCGCCAGGCCATAACTCTCCACGGCCATTACTCATACTCTCAGGGCAGACATAAATGCATATACACACACACACGCACACATATAGTGACAAAGCCAAATAAACACACACGCAAGCACGCAGGTTAAAATAAACACACTCTGGACATGTGTTGAGCGACAATCAATGAATCTGCCATCAGATGTGAGTTATGGGGCAGAGAGAGTGGGCATTCCCTCTGTGAAAATATTTTGACTGAAAATGTAGATATAATTAATGGATTGTGTAAAGAGGTGGAGAAATTGATGCATTTATTACAAGGAGTCAAATCTGGACGACTGAGCCTTTGCCCTCCTAGATCATCGCTGCACTTGGCTGCTCCCACACACAACTTCTCCTCATAAACGGTGCTCTGATGAAGTGTCCACCTGTGTTTGTGTGTGTGTGTGTGTGTGTGTGTGTGTGTGTTTGCACGATGTCTCGCCGCAGAGAGTAAATCAGTTGTGTTCGAGGTGGAGGTGTTGTTGTCCTGTAGTGGCGGGTGGGGTGTTGTGGTGCCGAGGGTGTCTCCAGCCTCAGATAATGATGTGATTCCAGCATGAGGCGGGCCGGGTGTACCTCGCCACCGGCCATTATGATGTGCGGCCCCCAGCCACCGAGGGGGCAGAGTGAAGGTGAGCCTGTCATATCGATCTTTTTAGTGCTAAAATATGAGCCACTTTACTCTGCTCCCCGGCGCAGTGATGTGAAAAATAATAACTCGGACCCAAATTAAAAATATTGATCGCTTAGGAGGTGTTGAGAGCAAATAAACACCCTCTGAAGGATTTTTATCCCCCTCGCTCCCGCATTTACCCTCCTCCCTCCTCCGTCTTGTCCTGGCCCGCCCAGTGAAAGGGCCAGGTCAGGGATGGGGGCTAGCTGAACTGTAAAAAATATCACACTATCTTGTTGCTCGGTAGTCTTCATAATACCCACCTACCAGGCTCTTAGTGCTCTTTATTGTTCCCAGACACAAATCAACAAGCAACCATCTTTTCACATACTCTCTAACACTGATTGATTGGGTTTTGACTCCATAATCTGGCATTAGCTTGGCTCCATTCAGGTAACAACCCCCTCCCTTCGACAAGTCATAATTTTTTGCACATCTGAGCTTGACTTTTTTATTCCTTCCCGCCATAACAGATGAGCTGACACGGGGCCATCAAACGGGTGGGAAAACAATTGCCACAAGGTTAATTTTATTGCCTGCTCCATGCATTTGTGAGCAGGCGGGAGGTGTCCTCTGCCCGAGTCCTGATGAATGGCTGTGCCGAGCGGGCAGGAATGAAAATGAGAGGCGAGAGGCCAGGCACGGGGAGCCGGAGTCCCGCCGCTCCCACCTGAAATTGAAATTTTTCTGACATGCTCAAAATTGGTATTCTGATATATAAGAGAGGCGATGTTCCATTTGGTTTGATGATGAAAGCTGTCATGTGTCCCACTCAATTGCATTTTACGACACCCACTTTACCTCATACATCCGAAGAAGGTTAATATCCGCACACCCTAAATGGCGGATGTCAGATTGTCCAGAGTCTGTAGGAAAATAAACTACTTAGTGTGTCTAAATGCTGTCGTAATACTTGGCTGTCCTGGTTGCAGCACTATTGATTGTTTACAAGGACGTTTGTTCTGTTTTTTTGGCCAAGGGATGAATAGATATTTGATGGAGCGTGTAGAGTGGGGCTGGACCAGTATCTGCATCTCAGTGCTGTGTCAGTGGGGATGAGAGCCAGGCGTTGGGGAGAATCACATGCTGCTTGTTGACATCAGTGAGAGGGAGCGGGGCTGGAGCTGGCGATATCTCCTCTTCCCCACTTGAGCCGGGTCCTCTTGCTGAAAGCTCACTTCTGTCTGCTGGCTTCAGGCCCTCACTCTGTGTGTATTAGGCTGCAAACACATATATGTCTGAGTAGCGTTTCTGATATAGGGCTATCTCCGTGCAGCACTTTGTCCATACGTATCGATTCTTCCTCCGCCACCAGCTATAGTTGCTTCATTTGCATGGCCCAGCTGACCCAGGCAGTCAGTGGCCATTATATTCCCATTAGCTAATCTCTCAGCTTTGATTTCCATAATCCTCTGTCTATTGAGAGCCCTCACAGCTCTCACAGCTCCACTCTCCACATAGAAAAAAAGAGACTCCCACCCACCCTACGCACTTCACTCTTCAAAAATCTGCACGGTAACATGCATCATACACTAGACCATGCAAATGTATACTTAACATAGTTACTGCAGTGGTCCCCTATTGCACTATATTGCTATTAGATAAAATATTCTGATCTTCAGTTAAAGAAGCAATACCAGTAAAAGAATCACAAGTAATCCTGTATGCAATCTTTTTACTCGCTCACTGCTCCCATTTTTCAAACTGTTACATTATTATACCCACTACTAGTTAAAGTTTGGACACACCTTCTCATTCAATGCTTTTTATTTATTTGTATTATTTTCTACATTGTAGATTAATACTGAAGATGAACACTTTTTTGTTTACAACATAATACCATATGTGTTCTTTTATAGTTTTGATGTCCTCCGTATTAAGCTACAATGTATAAAATAATTCAATAGAAACCATTTAACAAGAAGGTGTGTCCAAACTTTTGACTGGTAGTGTATTTTGCATATTTGGATACACTGAATTGGTAGTCAAGTTTTAAATGCTTTGCTTACTGTAGGTTTGTTTATTCTATAGTTTACTCAGTATTAGCAGCATTACCAGCTGTGATAATGTGGCGAGTATTGTTTTTGCTTTGTGAGTCTGTGTGTGTCATCATGGCAGAAAGTGTACTCGGAGACACCTACTGTAGCAGGAACTACCACAAAGGTGGTTTTGAGTAGAGGTATACAAGGTAAGATGACTAATACCATAGCAACCAGAGGAGAAGGGCAGGTTCATGTTGGCAAGTGGAGAGCATTATGAGGGTTTGGCTAGTGAAGGGGCACCATGACAAAATTTTCTGTGATGCTCAATGACCGTCGCCCAGTTTACATGTAGTAAATACTGCCAGGATCACCTAGGAAAAAATTCTGACATACCAGTGGGATATGTAGTAGCTGCTTTTGTGGCTCATATAATGCATCTGTATCTTGATTCAGCAAACCTCAGTAAATTCCTACTGTCCTCCTCCTACTCATACTTTTAGTATTAAAGCTTCCATGGACTGTTTTTTCTAAAATTGTCTTTAATTATATTGTCTCGGAGGGCATCTCAATGCATGCTAACATCCTTGTTTGAGTGTTGATGTGTTGAGACTAGTGCTGGTGACATGATAACCAAACTTGTCTTTTGAGAGATCCACATACATGACTTGACCGTGTGCTTGCAGGCTGAAAACCAATCACCAGTGTTATCACCAAGGCTTGCCAATAGGCTGCAGTGATTCTGATCAACTGTCCACAGCTAACACACTCGCCTCCCACACATCTATCCCAGGTGCATCCACTCATCCTGTGTGCCAGGCTAAATTGACCCTAATCACCCTCAGTGGACTTCTCTTGAAACGATTGCTTACATTGATCAAAGAGGACCTCCCGCCTACCACCCACACTCCACCCTTGACACCCCCTCCTCTCCAAATGAGCTGATAATTAATAAGGGCTGGTGCTGCAAACACCAGTCAACAGACAGCATGATGGATCGGACAGCTTGGATGCAAACCAATACATTGTCAAGATTTTCTCCAGTCCTCTGAACAGCCCCTGGGTGTCCTTTATCCTGCATGATCAGGGATGCATAGTGGCACCCACTCTGCTAATTAAATACCCACAAGTTGCCGTTGTTTTCAATGGGGATGCTTTCTATCTGTTCACTATTGGCATATGTTTAATAATTCATGGAGCCACATCACTGAGGATACGGCTCAGGGTTTGTGCTGTACTATTAAAGACTTTGTGGCAAAGTCAGTTAAATTTCGGTGTAATGATGTTCATCATTCATTTCACTTCACTTTTCACTTCATTCAGAGAAAATTGGCTTGAAATTTTCAGTAGTTGCCTTCGGATGGTTGATTAAATGTTTTCAAACCTACACCTACATTGTAAATACCTATCATGCCAGATAAAGACAGTGCGTATTAATTAATAATTATTAGCACTCAGACAATTTTTATCATTCATCTGAAGCTATCACACCACTGTGGGACATTTGCTGTGGTGCTGTCAAATAATTGCAGCTTCAGGCGATTTCCTCCAACTGTCACTGAGGTGGTTCAACAGCAGTGACAGCCGCATTGCAGAATCATTCTGTCTTGTGACAGCTGTTTGCTTTTTTTGCCAAATGAGCTGAGCCGTGACGGACACTTCCATGACCGATCTACGCCCCTGTGCTAAAGGCTCACTTTTAATCACTTCTCTTGTTTTGTCAGCGCGTGACTTGTTAGCTGCTAATTGTGAGATATGGGCATTATGGCAGAGGGAAATTCTGTTAGCTGCTTCAGTTGACTGCCTCAGTCCTGAACTAGTTTGACTGACCGTCAGCAGAAGGGTCTGACTGATACTAGATTTTTAGGGCTGATGCTGATAAAGATCTTACAAAGTGAAACATTTCCAGTATTGGGAATACCATAAGTGGAGTCAATAGCAAAATGCCATACGTCCTCTTCACCAAACCATGTTGTGTCTACACGATCCAACCAGCTATGAACTTTACTCTGCAGAGTTGTTCCTTACCCTGTGATAGACTGGTGACCTGTCCAGGGTGTCCCCTGCCTTCACCACAAATCAGCTGAGATAGATGCCAGTGGAGTCTGGCAATCTCTACTGGACAAAATATGTAATGACACTAGGTCTTTGACTTATCCCAAACCTCTTTATCTGCATTATGTTGTTTTAGAATAAGCTTTCATCTCTGGAAATATATATGCTGATATTGATATATCTGTGATAGGCTTAAATCTGGTGATAAAATCTTAAGGTCAACAAGCTGGCCAGGCTCTAGTCAGCTGTGACAGCTTGTGAGTTTTACTGTAATTTGGAGCAACTGCATATTTTAGGGACCAAGAAGAAAGTGATGCAACTAGAGGTGGAAAGTGCAGCTCTGATTCTTAACGATGTTAGGCTCTGTCTTAGCAAGGCAGGGTTTGCAGTAGGAAATGTGGTAGTTGGGTCTAGTGTGGCCCCTAACCAGAGTGATTGGGTGTAATTGGTGAGTCTGGCCTAAGAGAAGTGGAGGGTCGGCGGCTATGGGCTGTGAGCCTGTCATAATAACAACCAACAATGTGATCATTTCATTTCCTTTTCACTTACACATCACCTCACTTCGCATGAGACATGACACACAAACACGCACACACACACACAGGGACAAGGTTAACGCTGCCTCCCATTTATTTCACTCTAACAATGACTCTAAATAGCCTTTCAAAAGCGGAGTGAGGAGGGAGACAAAAATAATCGAATCACACAATTACTGCTGGGCTTCATTCTATAGTTAAGTGCATTTTTATTGTGTAACGTTTCTTTTTCCCCTGCACCCTCTCCCACCCCTTCCACCGGCTCTATTTTTCCTGCCTCCCTCAGCAAGCGTTCTCTCCCTGCCACTTCTCATCTAATATGGCCATAATTGGGTTTGGTTGTACAAATCAGATTTCAGCAATTGGGTTATCCTCCTCTGAAATTGGAGAGGTCTCTGGGCTGGCATGGGTTGTGAGTTAATCTGCTTTTGTTAAGCCCTCTTTGGCTGCGGCGGCAACATTGGGCAGGGCCAGTTAAAGCGGTTTACCTGTCACAGCGGACGTGGCTCGTAATTTAGCCCTCTCATCCCCCAAAAAAGAAAAAGAAAACCTCCCCCCTCACATAGACACACATTACCCACACCTCTCCACCCTCAGCTTCTCCTCTGGCAAATAATGACATTTGAATCGAGCATTAACAGGTTTAATTACTTTAAAATTGTCATTTTAATTTACACTGATATAGTATTGATCACACAAGCAGAGATTAAGACCCTCAGTGGAGCGGTTGATGTGGAATTAAACAGGGCTGGGTCCTCCTGGGGCCTGCCTGGCCTGTCCTGCCGCAGCCAGAAGAGGAATGACATCCTCCCCCTAATGAACTGGCAGCATGCGCAGACATGAATTTCAGGCCCCGCTGGAGAAGGAGGGAAATAATGGGGTTTGGGGAGCCATGGCGGGTTATTCATTCACTGCCATGCACCAATTCTCCTGTGATTCATCCCCAGGCCCCCCAGACCCTCACTGCCTGTTTGCCTACCACATTCAGCCCACCTGACCTTTCTCCTGCCTAAGTGTGTCTGTGTATATATATATATATATATATATATATATATATATATATATATATATATATATATATATATATATATATATATATATACATAGATATAGATATATAGATACAGATATAGATAGATATATGTCCCCTCCCTCCTCCGGGATCATCTTGCCCCACACCAGGTATCATGTACAGAAGGAGGGACGAGCACGAGGGGGTGTTGGGGGGCAGTGAGGGAGCAGGGGTGAGAAACCCACAGTGAGCCATACGCTTCTAATCCAAACATCCCCCCAGTGGTGGAAAGTGTCAGTCCGTGATCCTCCCTCTCATCCTGGCTCGCCGGCCTGTCTGATTTAGACGACACATTCCTGGGGAATTGATCTCCTTGCTTGGGCTCGGTGTCACGCACAGCTGGTTAATATCAGGGGGCAATCGTTACATTAAATCCAAGCAATTTCTCCCCGTTTCGAAGAAAGCCCGTGGCTCCTGTGGTAAGCACTGTGCTGTGGAGTAGTTAAAGCTGTAGGAACAACCTCTTGACACCTGTCTCCAGTGAACATGCTTAAACAATCACATTCCACATAAGTGCTTTTAATGACTGGCTCTTGGAGTGAGGGCCCGATAAGAATAAAGCTGGGGCTCTAAGCAGACATAGGAAGTAATAATATTACATTGCTGTGCCTGACATGAAATATTCACCCTAAAAATGTGTATATTTTTTTTACTCAGTGCAATTTTGACTTAATTTGGTGCTTGACTGTGAGAGAGGGCTACTATTTTTGAAAGATTTTTTGTGTGTGAAAGGTACCACAGTCAGTAATTAAAGATGGCATGTCGTCATTATTTTTCAAAAGTCAGATATTGTTATTAAACGGAATTGTAAAAAGGAGGATATTGTTGAAATTGTTGCTGCTTTGATGCTGAATTTACATCACAGTATCATTGAACATTTTCCCCCATATGTGCCTATAGTCGAGGGGGACAAATATAGAGTTGTAGTGTGGTAGTGTTGTTGAGAAATTCAAAGTTCTACATCAGCCAGAATTCAGCCAGCAGTTTTTAGACCAATGGGAATATGGTCAGATATGAGCATGTTGACCAACAAATCAGCCAGCTGACCTGGAACTACAGCCCTAGTGTGATGGACAAGAACGTAAAAATCAAAAGTGTCTAAATTATTTGCACTGTACTGTACTGTACCGATTGCTGTGGCTTATCTATCAACTTTTACATACTATGCTGTAACCTGTTGTTGCAGCTGTATTCAGTTGAGTCCACATTGCTAGCTCTCCTCTTCCTATATAAGTTTCTTGTTGTTCTTCACTTTGTGACGTCTGCAGCTTGAGAAATGAATTATGTAAACAGGTAAACGTCTTGGAGTCTTAGACAGTGATGGCTTTGTTGCATAAATCAAAACAGAACTGAAGTCTGTGCTTGCCCTTGAGCCAGTTTACCAGCATTTTCTTAAACGTCCAAAGGTCTCAGTGCAGATTGAAAAAGGGGGGTACTGTTTGTGAGGTCCTCAGTTGATTGCATTACCTACACCTGGATGTCGTGGAGTGGAAGCCATCTTGACGATGAAGGCCAAACAAAACAACAACCTCTTCTCTGTCTTGGCTGACGACTCCCCATGACGGATTTCTAGATGTCTCCAATACATGTAATGGACTTGGCAAAGCCTGAGGTGGCTGGGCTTGGGCCTTCTATTCCACTCTGTCATCCAATCACCTTATTCTAATGCTATTGCATTGTTTAGTCAACCAGCCGTCCATTTACATCAACCCATAACCACACAGCCCACACCACAGCAGCACTTAACAGAATTAGCAGGTATTGTGCAGCACATTTTAAACACATAGGCCATTTTAAACGCACACTCAGTCACTCCAACTCCCTCCCTGGGCTCATGATCCCCCGTTTGCTGTCAGAGTAATGGCACAAGCTCTACATGCAGTGCCTGCCTCTCCTCTTTAACTGTCATAACTCTATACTCTGCTCACTGTGGACAGTTTATTTAGATCTTTAAATGTGTAGCCAATATTGTTGTCATGTTTATGTTATATACTACATATTAATAGCTCATAAAGCCTATTTGTTGCTTTATTGAATCATTTTTCACTTGCTCTTCATTAGGAAAAAGGAAGCTGAAGCTCTCGACTGAAACAGCCAGTTAATTTTAGGGCCTATAATTTAGTAATCTGATTTTAGAGAATGTTTGCAACTGTTCGCTTAGCCAGCATATAAATAGATGAACAAAAATGAAACAGCCACATGGCTGGGAATTTGCAGTCATATGCCCTCTTTTGGCCTTGACTGAATGCATTATTTTCTTTTTCCAACCTCAACACTCCAATGACATCTTTTCAAACAAATTGCTCTCATATGCTTTCCCCTTGTGATTAACAGAGAACAATTTCACATAAAATAAGCCCCAAATTGTCCTCATTTTCTAATGATATTAAATAGGACATGTGTAAGTTTATTTGGAATGACTCATCTGCGGGGTCAGGGGAAATGAGCAATCTCTTTGTCCCCTAGCCACCACCCTCTGTTAAACTATTACCTATAAAAACAGCCGCACACTCTCAGTCAGAGGGTGTGTCCTGCTTGGTGTAATAACGAGGGCCTTTCTCCTTGGCCGATTGATTTTTGTCAGGAAAATTAATGCAGTCATTCTAAGGTTCTGGAGGTCAGAGGTAGACGGGCTTCAGCTGATGAGGGGCGGTGCTGGGCAAACAGAAAGGCAACAAACAACTGTGGGACCACCAGACTCTTTCTGATGAAACTTAGTGTGCATTTGTTTGAGGGCGGAGCATGCAGTCGCTTATGATGTATTGTCTCCATACTGTTTCATACGCACACCAAAATGCATCTCCTATGATTGACCAAGCAAATATATAGGCCCTTTTATTGGCTAAACTCACTCACCCCAATGTTGGTTAGGATTGTTGGCCTTCTTTTATATTATATGTGATTTGGTTTGTTGTCTTGACACCAGCTTGATAGCCACATTTAACTTAATGAGAATTCTTTTAAAACTTGAATCTCAACCACACAGTCTTCTGGGGATCAACAGAACCTTTGACTTAGTGTAACACTTAGAACTTTGATCAGGTAAAACAATTTTCCTTTGAAAGTTATACAGTGACCCAAATGAGCAGTCAGAACCTCTGCTTGACCTCCAGAACATGTCCAAATGGTGTCTCATAAAGACATAAAGTGAAGCATAACCATATTTCATGGAATAATGTTTCCCAAGTGGGAACTAATCTAACACAAAGGGTGCCCCAGTCAACAGGATCCTTGCACAAGTTCAGGCCACAATAGCACCCTGTGTGCACCATGCTGTAGCTAATTACCAACTCATTAAAGACACGTCTAATTAGATTAGATGTTATGCTCGTTCCGTTAAATTCAAGCCCTTAATTTTAACAGCCTAATTACATTTCTGAGAAGAAAAAAAAACACTTTTCAAAGCAGTTTTTGGTCGAATGGAAATAAAGCCTTCCTCAGATCACTTAGCTACAAAGATCTAAATCTTCTCTTTGTTAAATTTATCTGTAGATATGAGTTTTTAGGAACATAAATCTGCGAATTTCAAATAAATTTGGAGCTTATAGAAATGTATGGATAAGTGTGTAGATGTCCTAATAGCCTAGAATACCCACTGATGGGTTGTATTGGTGGCACAACGCTTTGGGGCAGTAGTGTGTTGGAACAGCTGACTGACTATCAGAGCCAGGGGTAAACTCTATATTTCAGGTAGAGTCATTATTTTGAAATGTAGCTGAGAGCTAGGTGGTTAAATATAATGTAACTGAGACAACTTCTTCAGACAATCACGTCTTTACTTTTTTATCATGTGGCAGTGACAGCATTTATATCCCAAACTAGTTTGAGTATACACAACTTAACAGGACAACACTTCCTAAACAACACAATATTCCTGTGTGATTGTTTCACTTTAATATCCAGCATGCAAACTTTGCAGCACATTTGCATGAACACACCCAAAGCTTCCTCCCTCTCCAGATCATAAACAGCCAGTCACACTTTAAGAACGAAGCCTTTATACTCGGTCCAGGCCAGCAACCAGGAACCTTAACCTCAGCACTGTGCAGCTGCTTTACCCTGATCACCCTCCATGTGTGAGGTTTTCCTATCTTGTAGCCTGATAAATAGGCTAAAGTGGCAAAAATTCAAGGCAAGGTGGGTAAATTCAAATTAACCTTTTTCTGCTAAGCTTTATTAAAAATAGGTCATTAAAATGTATGAATATTGACTGAAATTAAAGATTGTGTTGTTGCCCAGCCCTTTACAATACTCAAAAAATAATACAAAGCAAAATGCAGGTTCATCTATGGCTACTTGTTGAATCCGTCTATAAAAACAGTTTGAACTTGGGACTAAAATGATCCCACATGTGATCCGTTTTGAGTTCTGTGGGTTAGATGTCCCATATCTTGTTTCACTAAACAGGGATACTGTGTAAAAGCAGTTTTGTGAAATAGTATTTTACAGTTCTACAAGATTAGTTAATGTAGTTATGTAATTCACCTACACAAATATATCCTCACGATGTTACCTGAAAAACCAAACACAAGTCTAGTACTGACTCGGATTTGTTCTCAGATGTAACAGATGCACTGTACTCTATGTATTGTGCTCTGCTTCCATGTGGCCTAATGATAAACAATACAGTACCACCTGGTCATCTGTGGAGCCCTCAAAGGGGTGACCCAGGAGACTTGCTGCAGACCTGCATGGGCCCCTCCAAATCCTCTTTTCTTCCCACATTTCTGTGGGTGTGATATTTACAGGAGAGCAGACGTGGGTTTGCTGCCACTCTTGCCCCTGGCACAAGACCTCTGCTCCCTCACATCTTAAAGCTGTCTTTTAAGAGGGGCCACGGGAAAGTCCGGATGCTGCGATTGTATGGATTAAAGAAACATCTGCGCAAGAAAAGTCTTCTTTTTTATTTATTATTATAATAATACAATAAGACGAAAAAAAACCCATGACATAATTTCTTGTTATCTGAGAAGCTGAGGCTGCATTTACATTTGCTTTTCATGCAGCGTCCATGTGCTCTTAGGGGCGATGCACTGGAGTATAACTAAGCTAGCATGGAGGATATCCAGCCATTTAAATCAAGCCTCTGGGAATTTTACATAACACATCATTGGAGAGCATTGGTTTTTACATAAAGACAAAGCAGGCCACAAAGAGCCACCGGACGGGCGTCTTAGCCTGAGAAGAGCTGCTGCGTGTGTTTTTTGCAGACTCCTCTAAAGCTTCACGGTCTCGTGGTCACTGTTGTGCTCCGAGAACGCCTCTGCTTCATACCCAGACAGCACACAGACAGAAAGCTGCTTATTTTTTTTTACATCCCAGGGGGGAAAAAATGATTTTTCTGAACGCGACCCCAAAACTGAACCTTCTCTTCTGATGGGGTTGACTACTCGGCCTGAGCTTCAGAGAGCTGTTCTCCAGTCTCTGGGCGATAGGAGACACTGTAGACCACCATCGATTGTCCCTGTGCTGTGGAAGCTGTCATATTTTATAGATGTTTCACGGAATGGCTTATGATCTAGACGATGTCGCCTCCATTTAGGAAGAGTTGTGTTTGTACTAAGGGTGGAGGAAGGGCGCTTGATGCAGAAAAATGGGGACCTTCCTGATAAGTTCTTCTCACAAGTGACAAAGTAATGCCACTAAGATGCAGCAAACTAATATATTTCACTATGGGACTCTGCAATAGAGCTGTTTCTCATTGGGCAGCCAAGGATGCCACTTTGTCATTACAAGGCCACATGAGCGAGCCACAGGCAGCGTGGGACAGAATCAACACCACCACTGGACACAAGCTGACTGATTACTTTTCCAGCTGACATCACAGCTCTGACAGCTATCCCAGCATCCTCTGGGGGAGTTCAGCTTGCTCAATACTGATTATTTGACATCAAAAGTTGCTTGTGTCACCAGTCACTGTATCCTATATAGTCACCATATGTGCATGCACATGTGTTTTACCTCAACAAATGTCTAAAGAAAAAAAAAATCATTAATTCAAGGCAAGTAAACAAGTTGTGCGTTCAATCAGTATTAAAAATAAACTTTTCAAACTACTTTCCAGTCGTCATTTAACTTCAGTAATCAGTTAAAATTACATTGCTTCCAGTCTCCCTACAGCCTGTATGATCCTAATTTAATCAGCTCTTTCACAAATGAGACCACATGAATAGGCGCAATATTGAATCAGATAAAAATATAGATTGATGAACAGTCCATGACAACATTAGCAGCCTTTCCAAAATGCAGAGATGAAAAAAAAAAAATCAATGAGCTCAAAGACCTGTCATTTGCATGGGTCTCTTCCCCTAATGGGAATACTTTTTATAGACGGGGAATTACAAGTTGAAATATTCTTTTTGATTATTGGACATCCATAGCCAAATATGATTTACATTAATGAGCATAAGTATATTAAAGACGTTGTATCCCCCGGCATCCGAAACAATTGAATAATGGCTCTGGCAACCAAGCAGTGGGCTGAGAAAATAGAGAGGAGGTAATGTCACTTTAATTACTAATGGATAGCTCAATTGTTCAGACTTTGATTTTTCACTTTTAGGAACAATCTAATAAAGCAAATATTCATCAACTTCATATCCCCTTTTAAACTGATGATTTTGTCAAGCCCAGACAGCAGAGTTATTTAAAGAAGCAGGCTATTTATGCTGACCTCTAAGATCAACAGTTTGTTTGAAGATTGTGTGCCAAGCATAAGAAAAAAGTCTTTTCATGCCCAGCTGCAGATGTATGATACACTTAGAGTTTAGAAACTGACATTGTTAATAGGGACAGACATTACAAAATGTCCCTTTTGAAGTGTATTAGTCCCACATAAATTGCTGAATGAATGTTACATTCTGTTTTAGTGCTAGTTGTGCTTGCATCTTGATTAAATTATCCGCTGCAGTGTTTTGACCTGAGCTTTATTAAAGTTATGAAATTACAGAGCAGTCTTATCTGAACTTTATGTAAATCATGAGGGCTGGTGACCTTGGAAGTGCTCTGCTTGCTTTGGTAAACTGCTCTAGCCAACGTCAACTCACCACAGCATGAGAGCAGACTGTGATGTTGCTCTTTAGTTAGATTAAAACCTTCACTGTTATATGCATAATGAGCATACAATGTCCTGGTGAGCCACTTGAAAATATAAGTATCGCTGAATTAAGATGAGGTGAAATTAACAAACTGCTGGACCTTGCATGTTATTTTCCTGCTCTGCAGGCTAAGAAAAGATTATCCATTTAAATGATCTTCAGTTGTCTTCTGGTACAGTGACAGGACTTTCAGATTCTCTCTGACCATGCTTGACTTTTGTGCCGGGCACTCCGCTTTGACCAAAAAGAATATTCAGTTGGAGAAACATGTAAAAGAAAAACAACAAACCTGTGATGACAGTTAAAAAATTACACAGATTATTTAATCCTAATAATTTTTTCCAGTTTGCTTGGTCTCAGTGTTATACAGATTTGTAAAGCTTTTGGCTTTTGAACTTCTCATTAGAAAAATAGGCATGTCATGTGACTGTTTTTGATGCTTTTTTTAGGGAAAATCCCTGGCTTCCCAGGATCTTTCTGCATGGAGTTTGCATGTTCTCCCTGTGTATGTGTGGGTTTTCTCCGGGTTCTCCGGCTTCCTCCCATAGTCCAAAAACATGCTGAGGTTAATTGGTAACTCTAAACTGTCTGTAGGTGTGAATGTGAATGTGATTGTCCCTATATGGAGCCCTATAATAGACTGGTGATTTGTCCAGGGTGTCCCCTTCCTTCATGCTAAGTCATCTGGATAGACTCCAGCCTCCCGCAACCCTAATGAGGATTAAGCAGTGTATAGATGATGGATGGATGTACTATTTGTCAGTTTTCTGCTTCTGAGGCTGCATTTCATATTTAGCTGCACCTGTGTCAAGTTGCAAACAAAATGCCCTCTCCATGCCTCCATTTAATTTATTTAAACATGAATTTATACACACTGTTCTGCCATGCATGGGATGATTTTGCCCAGCCTCATCAAGAGGTCACCAGTGGCCCAGGCCCCACAGGTGTAATCCCATTTACTTTGATCCTCTGTTTTTATGTCCTCGTTAAAAGCTGCTGAAGTAGCAACATGGTATTAGTAAATACGCAGCTGGAATATATATGAGCATTAATCATTCTCTCTAGTAAACAGGGCAGTACTGCCTTACTGGAAATTGGGAACCGGGCAAAAATGATGCTTTGAAATGAATTTTTTTTCCTTCAATTAATACAGGAGTGAGGTACCTTTCCTGTAAGCATACATCAAAATGTGCGCCACCACTTTTCGTTCTTATTGCTTTATCAGAAGACATATATTCAGACTGCTCTGAAAATAGAAACGAGGTGCTATTACTGTGTGTATCGAACATTTTTAACAAAATTATCAAACTCTTCCATCAGGATTATGCCGAAGAAGCCAGTGATGTGGTCTAGAGCGAAAAAAAAGTCGAATTGTAAAGAAGCTCTTTTAAAGTCTGAGTCATATCATGTACACGCGTATTCACTTTTCTTTTTTTGTTGAATGTCATTGCTATGATGGTTTTATTGCTTTAGACCCCTCTGTCGGGCAGGTTAGAGGAGCGACTGCACGACTGATGAGCGTGGCAGGAAATTGGCAGATGGAAGCATCCATTTCACCGCTAATTAGGGGGTCCAGAAGCCCGCCGACTGACAGGGTTCAACTGGGCAATGTAGTGCCTGCCAGCTCCCATCCCGTGCGCTTTATAAAACGCTCTTTAATTCCCCGGCACAATATCATTAACTTTGTAAGTGGATGAACACAATGGACAAGCAATTTAATTAACTTCTACCATTGAATGTTGGAGGGGAGACTAAATGAAATTAATGCACAATATTTCCCAGGGAGGCAGCCAACCTTGGGAGTGGGTCTGGATTGTTGGCAGGTCAGGCGCTGCCGTGGGTTTGGCCAATTATGCCTTGTTTAGACCCATCCATAATATTTTCCTCAAAAGAAAATAAAATCAGTGGTTTCGAGATCAATCATGAGCGTGCGTTGCTCTGCATTCTGGGAG
This sequence comes from Amphiprion ocellaris, assembly GCF_022539595.1. Taxonomy (NCBI): domain Eukaryota; kingdom Metazoa; phylum Chordata; class Actinopteri; family Pomacentridae; genus Amphiprion; species Amphiprion ocellaris. The sequence goes on along the minus strand of NC_072781.1, from coordinate 24,326,432 downwards.
ATTTTAGAATAATGAAGTGGAAGCCCGGAAACGCTCTGCCAAAAGCCCTGAGAGTCACCAGAGCTGAAATACAGGTATCATAGCTGATCCATGCAGCACTTGGGGTTTACTTGAAATAGACAGGCAATGAAACACTGAATGGACCTTAGGTTTGGGAAATACAGCCAATATAGTGATCTGTCCAGCACTAGTGTCCAGACTGAAATGTCCTAACAACTGGATTGCCGTGAAATTTCATACAGACCTTGATAGAGGAAGAAGCCTACTGATTTTGGTGATTTCCCAAACTTTTCCTAGAACTACTCCATGACGGTTTCTTTTTTTGGCCTTTAGTGAAATGTCTCAACAATTATTGAATGGACTGCCATGAAATTGTATTCATGCTCCCCTGACGAGGAATCTTGAGGACTTACAGGTTGACGTGTGGCTGAGAGTGAAATGTCTTCCTGTCTGTTGAATGAATCATTATACAGTTTGGTACAGACATTGGTGTGTTGTGTGTCCATGTCGTATTTTTTGCACATTTTCAATTCTTGCATTTGAAAAAGTCAATGGAAATGACAATGCTCGAGAAATTTTTTTTTCTCTTGCATGGTGGTGTTTGACTTTTTGAAGACAAAATTATTAAGCACAAAGTGATAGAAACTTTTTTTTTTAAAAATTAATTTTGACACTGTGGACATTTAGCTCACATAGTTTATCAGCTGTTTCTGCTTCTTTCAGTGTCTTCATCTCCAGACAGCACAAAACATGTCCAACACTAGCCATTAAATAATAACTTTACTGATTATAAACAATAATAAAACTTCTGTTTTTGGACAAAGTTTATTTCTTCTTTGTATTGGTTTGCAAACAACTGAGGTATGTTTGGCGTTTCCCAATACATAGTATTTAAAATGCAGTGTGCCAAAAATACCATGGTATCATACTACATGAGGTTGGATCTTTCAGTATGCGTGTCAGCATGTTTTTCTGGCCATTCTGACCCATAATCCTGTGTGCAGTTGCATCAATACACATCATTGTGTCTCACACAAGTATAAAGAAAGAGTGTAGAGACAGACGACAACTCCATTGGCACTACAGACTGCTCATATCTTCCATCCATTATCTATACACTGCTTAGTCCTCATTTGGGTCGTTGGGGGGGCTATAGTCATTCCGAGCTGACTTAGGGTGAAAGCAGGAGACACCCTGGACAGGTCACCAGTCTATCACAGGACTACACATAGAGACAAACAATCACACTCACATTCACACCTACGGACAGTTTAGAGTTACCAATTAACCTCAGCATGTTTTTGGACTGCTGCACAGTGACTTGGTAGTTAGCACTTTTTCACCTTGCAGCTAGAAGATCCCCAATTCGCGTCCCGGCCTGGGCCACGTTTTTGGACTGTGGGAGGCCGGACCCACACATGCACAGGGAGAACATGCAAATTCCACACAGTAAGATCCCAGGCCCAGGCCGAGACGCGAACTGGGGATCTTCGAGCTGCGAAGCAATGGTGTTAACCACTGAGCCCCTGTGTGGCCCTGCTCACATCTTATGGTGCAATGTTACAACAAAATAGCATGCCTTAATTGTGTGCATACTACATGAGGCAGCACATACTTTGTGAGGAAAAGCTGTAATACATTGTTAAGTAAAAGGAAAATGTTTGTGAACACAGTTTTGATTTTGTCTCCAGCTTCTTCTTTATTACAGCCATGTGTAACATATACCACCACCTTTGGATAACGCTGTGCAGCCTCGTTTCATTTCTCCATAACAGTTCATGGAAACAATCTGATCTGATCTGCTGACTTTGTATTGAGCCGCTTTATTGGGCCAAAAAATAATTTAACTCAATGATTTGATTTATATATCAAATTTGATTTAGTTGACATTACAGGCTGCTAATCTGGCTGGAAGACTCCTGATGGATTTGTGAGCTAAACATTAGTATAAATGGGCTCATCTGACCATATTTTAATGCTGCAGGTCAGTCTTATTTGCTGTAGCCAGTAAAAATGAGGTTCAGGTGGCCTGCCTGGATCAGAATGGAGGCTCTGCAGTTCCTGTTTTAATTGCGAGGGATCAATACTAGTCCTGCTTTGCCATGTAAACCAATTTTCTAGCAAGGTTTGCACATGATGTCTCATGGGGGAAGTGGAAGAGCATTAAGAAGAGTAAGCTTAACTTAAATCTTAATTACTGTGAAATAAGTGAGTAAATTTACATGAACATGTTTCCTCTTGGTATATCTTTGAACACCCTGATTCTTTCCCCCTGTCCCTTACCTAAGGCCTCAACACACACACACACACACACGCACACACGCACACACACACACACACACACACACACACACACACACACACACACACACACACACACACACACACACACACACACACGCCCCAGAGACAAGGGCTCCTTCAGGACGTGACGGATGGCTCCAACACCCAGGCCGCTTTCAAATCACAGGAAGTGACAGAGGAAGTTTTAATGAGAGTTTTGTCTGTGTATCCAGTCAGGCCTTCCAGGCAGCCGATGAATAATAGACACGGTGGCTCAATACTCTGAATACTCAATCAATGGCACTGGGAGAGGGCCTTGGCAAACACATATGGCAGCCCGGGGTGGGTGGTGGGCTCAGGAGAGGTAGAAAATACTAAGGCTTCTCCATCTGTATCTCTGGGCTGAAAAAGCAAGCCATCTCTATTGATGCTGCTCACTTTTGTGCCGAGGTGTTTTTCTTCCAGGGGATGACAAACAGGCTGTTTGTGCAGCGACGCTCCCGTGAAGGTGCTCTTTTAGCCCCGGACGCTGTATATCAATGGGTCCCTTGCTGGGACATTGAGGGCTGATCTTGAAATAGATATGTGGATTGTCAGAGCACATAGCATGCTGTTCTATTGTCTGCTGACGGATTCGCCTTTTACACTTTGATTTGGAGTATGTTTAGAATTTAGTCATGTATGACTGCTGGTCTTTAGTGACTAATGAGGATATTATGCATCTATTAGTCAGAGCTTATGTCTGTGCCTCTTCCTCTAAGCTGTTTTGACATAGCATGTGTGCCTGATGTATCGCAACACCATTTCTTCATGACAGCATATCTGATTGACCTTTCCGATAAGACCGCGCTTGTGTGTGTTTTGGTTTTATGTTTCTGTGTGCAGCTCCATGTGGAAGTGTGGTATCACTCGTGATTTGACAGATGAGGAGACCCCAGGGATTTCTGAGCAATGAGATATAAACTGGAAAACAGCCCATTTTGTCTCTTCTGACTAGAAGGCAAAATGCAGCAGAAAACCCTGAGGAGATATTTCTCTGAGGCGGCTGTAACAAGCTCGTAGCCTCTACACAGAGATAACCCTGATTACAGTGCAAGCATCACTTTATTGGAGGTACTGTTAAAGGAGAATTACGGTTTATTACAACCTCTGGATTATTTTTCAGTTATTACTGAGGTCTGGGACCTTGGTAGTTTGGCTTTATAGGAACACCAGCATTCAGCCTATCAGACAGAAAGATAAGGAAATCTAGCTTAACTCGTGATGTGCTTGCCCTACAGGTTCTTTTTATGATATGAAAAAAAGTACAGAAATGTAGCCAGATTACTTGTATACTCTGTTTATTACTCTATTTAGAAAAGAGAAAGAAAGAAAAAGGTGAAAAAAAGGATTAGAACATTTCTTGTATGGTGTAGCCCTGGCAAAGGCATCTGAAATATTTTTTTCTTTGGTTGCACTCATTATGGTACTGAATTAAACAGTGAAACAAATTAGTTGTTTTGCTTTGTGTGGTGGCAACAAAGTCTGTAGGACCTGTTTTTGGTCAACATCATCCTTTTCATTTATATATACATTTAATATAATCTTATCAGTATAGGTACAAACTATAATTAATCTTGGATGTTTCCACAGGTGTTTAATTCAGAAATGAGACAGCAGTGATAAAGATCAGAAAGCAAGATTTACATACAGATTAAAAGAGTAAGTGGGGGTACTATACATCGAAACATACAGTAAGGAGGAAAAATAGATAATAGCAATGTTATGGGCTCAGTTAAAGCTGAAATTGGCAATATTTTTGTATCATTGAGGAAAAAATCTATACTAATCTTTGAACTTAATTTTCAAAAGGTTTAAGAGGAAACTCTACTTCTGCATATCTTCCTGGCTCTGTTCTCAGGCTTTAGAAAATCTAGCAGATTTCAGCCAAATAATCAGAAGAGATGGCAACAAAGTCCACAGTGTGGTAGATGTGGTGTTTTTGTTGATCTATTTTCCAAATTTGTGCCTACTGCAACTTCCATCCATCCATTATCTATACACCTCTTAATCCTCATTTAGGTCGAGGGGGCTATCCCAGCTGACTAAGGGTGAAGGTAGGGGATACCCTGGCTTTAGAATTTATAATTATCAATTAACCTCAGCATATTGTTGGATGGGGATCTTCTAGCTGCAAGGCAACAGTGCTAACCACCGAGGCGAACTTAAGCCTTCTTATTTCTTACACTGATCCATGTTAAAATATAAAAGGACCGTAACAGTGGTATCCTGCCCTTTTTCTGAACAAGTATCATCCCTAGGTGTGATGGGGAGGTCCTAACTTGTTTTACCCCAACAATCTGTAATTTCAACTCAAAAGGCATTGCGCTGTTGAACATTTAAAAGCAGTGAAAGAACAAGTTCTGTATTGAATTCTAGGCCGGAGTAGTATACAGCCTAATCTAGTCAGCCATGCTCTGTTACAACTGGCATTATTTACGTGAACTTCCCTTGCTGAGGCGACTTTTTTTTATTCTGTCGTGTATTTTTCTATAAAAACCTTCACTGGACACATGTTCTCATCGCTATGCTCCACAAACCCATAAGGCTGCAGTGGTGTCCGTGCGATGGCAGAACATTACCCTCTGAAGCTGTACAGTGACACTGTGATGACACTGGAGTGTGTATGTGTCAGCTCTCCTGGGACTGGCCACTCTCCCTTAGCACAGATTGGAGGTGAGACCTTGAAGAAAAATTATTACTTTTATGTTTGCTTTATGGCTCATTTTTCACATTAAACGCAGAAAATCTATTCACGGGTCACAGAATTCCTGCTTCTCTTCGTCGGCCAGAACTAATTTTTGCAGCCCTCGGTATCGATAAAGCATTCAGCGGAGCAAAGTATGCAGGCTATGTACTGCAGCTCTCAAGTCTCTATTTTCCAGCAGCCAGTCTATTGGGACTTGTTCAGCCCGTATCTGCTGGGGTTTTGGAAATGTCAGCTGCACACACACATATGCACATGGAGAGCGAGCACAGCCGCCGTTGTGTCAGTGTGCCCTTATCTGTGAGCGGCGTAGCCAATATGACTTGTGATAAGAGATAGCATTGCCAGAATGAGTCATAAAACCCCAGCTTTTATGGCGCGGTTATTGTCTTTCTGTCTACAATTATAGTGATTACTCATTTCCCCTTACCTCCCCTGCGGCCCTCATGGTGCACTTAATAGACTGCATTTTACTAATGGAAAATTAAGTAGCCGCTGTGGCAGTGGGGTTTATAAATATGTAAAATATACTTTTAATTATTTCAAGTGAATCTGGCAGCTAATCAATAAAGAGGGACGTGACAAACATACGTTTGACAAAGGCCATTGTAAAGCTACTGGTAAAAGATAAGCATGGCCTGTCAGCGCAGTCCAACCCTAATGAATATTTTGAGCCTGTCATGTAAAGAGACAAATGGATTAATTGCGCCCTGCTAATATAATAGCTTCTTCATGAAGAGTGCAGGAGGGAGGCAGAGGAGAGGAGAGAGAGCAGCAGCTGCTGGGCTCTGAACCCCAGTGTCAAATGAATATTTATTAGGGTGGAGGGTTAAGTAGATTTTTGCGATTACATGGATAGCCACTTAAGCATAGTTGTTTATCATTTATTTGATAATTGATTCATGAGGATTTGTTTGATGTCATATTAATTTTGTTTTTAGTAGTCATAGTCATTGAAGGCCTATAGAGGGACAATGTTTCAAATGAAAATCAATGTTTTAATCATCCACTTATTATTTTTTTAGTGGCTATTATTAGGTTAGTAAATACATTGTTTTAGGTAAATCAGAAAAGAAATTGAATGTCACAATTTTCCAGAGCCTGTGGTGGAATCTCTATATAATTGTTTTATTTAATTGGCAGCAAGGGTCAACCGATTTTTTTTTCAGCATCAATACTGATTATTATCAATGAAGAGACCAATACCTGATATTTGCATCTAATATACACCTGCAGTAAAAATGAAAATCTTTGTGTCAAAATTTAGAATAACATAAACTCAACGACAAAACTTTGTTGAAATGCCATTTGTTGAATTAAAACAGATCTTTTCAACATTTAGTTGTTGTTGTTGATCGGCTGTTACTGGTGACGTGTAGCAGAGGACAACAGAGAAAGGCCAAAATAGTGTGTAGGACTACACTTTTTTTTGAAAATATGTAGCTGTGATTTTTACAGTTTGATTTGTAATAGGATTTTTATTCTCATAAGTGGAATCTTACCTCAGTATTCACTTTGTAACACACTTAAAATATTTAATTTGTCATTTGCATGTTAGATACAGTCAAAAGTGTTACTCTGACATAAGGAAAACTGCAGGAATTTATTAAAACACTTTAAACCCTGGATCAGGCATGATGCATAATGTAGGCTTTTCTACATTCTTAACACCCTTGCAATTTGGAATTTCATTATTTAAATTTTAAAACAATTAATTGTTCAACCTTTATAGTGCATTTTTGAATGAATTATTGGGAATTGGTGAAATACAAAAGGATTCTGATCATTTGTAAAATGCTTGTATCTGATTATCAATCACATTCAGTTTACTCTGCTGTAAGGCACAGAATAGGAAAAATACTCATGTTTGAATTTGAATCTTTTAGATAATTTTCCTTCATGGCTTAAACATTAATCACACACATTTTTTGTCCATTCATTTTCTGTTGATTAAGTGGTAGCAGTACTTTGACTTGGCAAAAATGCACAAGTCTCCAGTTTAATTTAAAATAAAAAGAAACATACACCCTTCTTTCCTCCATAGCGTAATGATATTTCAAAATGTTCATTTTAACTTCACTACCCGCTGAAATATTCACTCAAACAGCAGCAGTTAGCATAGTGGCACATTTTGACAAATAGCCCAGTTTTCCGTCCCCGGCCATGTTTTCCGATCCATCTCTGTCTGCAAGTCTGTCGTTGGCACTCTGAGGTGAAAGAGAACATAAAGACAAGTGAGCACAAATAAGCGTAGAGGGTCTTCCTGGAAGCCGTCCTCTTCGCAATGGGAAGCTGTGACCTTGAGTCCTGCCTTCGCCCAACGCCGTCCCCTCTCATATGCACCCCCCCTCCTCCTCACCCTCCCTTCCCTCCGTCCTCCGTCGGAGCAGGAGAGGGAATGACGGAGGGAGGGGAGCGGCTGGTGACCCGAACCCCCGCCGCGGTTCTCATCAATTAAATGTGCGACAGTGTTTTCTGTCTGCTGAACTTATATGTCAAGGAGATGGGCAGGACCTCATGTTTGTGCTTTTGACAAATCAGCAAATGTTTAATCTCAAGATGTGCCGGTGCTCATAAATAATGCAGAGGCCGGGCCGGGCCCAAACTCTCACCCAGCATGTCGGAAGGAGAGGTGTCTGCACCCGGCCTCAATAGGAAAATGTAGGAAAAGACTAAATCCTCCTTCATGCCTCAAGCCTTTTTTCCCTCCTGTTGTCTCCTCCTTCTTTTCATCACAGCCTTGCATCCACATCACTCATCTCTCATTTACTGTACCTGAGCTTTCCTTTTCCTCTTATCTTCCAACTTTGTCACTGTATTTCTTACCTCACTCGACTCACTCATATTTTAATTTGGTCGCTCTGGTCCTTATCGGAAAAGTTACTCGCCACCTTCCGCCTCTCTCTTTGAGTGGAGAAAGGAGACTCAGAATTATCCTGAGCCAAAGGTCTGCTATCTCAAAGACACAGGGGATTGAGCTTGAGCTCCATTTGCCCTAAATGTAAAGAGGCCAACAGAAAGCAGTGTAGTGGACTGTGAACCGCATCAAATCCCCCTCTGCACGACTCTCACTTCTTCCCACAGACTTTGATTGGCTTGTCCACTGACTGGGAAAGTTTTCTGATTGTTCACAGGGAAAATTAAGATTTTAAGCCTATTGAAGTTGATCTTTGCTCATTGAAAAGTCCATCTGAATGTGTCCTTTGAAAGCTCAAATTGTTGACTCGTCACATTAGAAGACTCCAGAATAGGAGAGTGCGCTGAGCGTACTGTACTGAGAGCACGGTGCACCTGTTGTTGTGTAGCTGATGGTGTGTAGTGTTTGTGGAGTGTGCCGTAGAGTGTGCAAGATGCTGTGTTGGCTTCACTTTCAATCCAGTTTATTAGTCGGGCGTTTTCACATCAGGTCACTGAAAAGCTTTTGCACAGGGGTCTTTGAAACTAATGTAAGAAAACATAGCTACTGAACAGGTTTTCATCTTCATCTGTGAAATAAAAGATTCAGATCTATTCAATAAATACAAAAGTGTAATAAAAATGCCACAAAAATCTCAGAGTCTTCTCTTCTTGCAGGCTCTTGGAAGTTTCTACTTTATCCACGAGTCTTTGAAAAACATCCACCAGTTTGATTTCAAAGGTAAGACCCTCCCTCCTCTATCCAACACGCATATACATCATCACAACTGTCCTGAAATGAAATCCTCATATCATGGCCCGTTATCCCACCCCTGCATATCACACACAACTATATCACACACAGGCTATTCCTGCTTCCATCAAAACCAGGCGCTAAGATTGGCTTTGAGAATAATGTAAAAGGAGCGGGACAGAATGGTAATGCTTATTAATATTAGGATTTAATTCATACGATTTCGGGCCTACAGTAATGGTGTGCGGCAAGTTATTGGACAGTTACAGCAGTCTCATCAGCCTGCGGTGTCAGAGGGCCCCGGGGTCCAGCGACCACGCTAATTAAAGAAGGGATATAGATGTGGAGGCGTCTCGCTTCCTATTAGACCCAAGTCAGCATTAGCACCAGTTACCCCCAGTGAAGGACAGGGCGAAGGCAGGGGACGGGTCGACAGGGGAGAAGACCACTCTCCACATACACGTACTTTTTAGATTGGATTTAAAATCATAATCACATGACCTGCTGCACCTACTGTGTACTCGGTTGGTTCTTTCCCACAGCAGATATTTACACAATACCATAAATGAAGCAGCTAAATGGAATTCAAACAACTTTCATTTTATTATGTAGCCTACATCTGTTCTTTTTCTGCTATGGCAGGTCAACATGTTTTCTGTAAAAAGACTAGTTGGATACTTATTAACCCTTAGATGCATGACTGATTGGACCCTACATTTTCCCATAAGTGGGTCAAAAATGACCTGTATAAGAATCAATGTGTTTTTATGCCATTTTTGTCATTTTGGTTAAGAATAATTGTTTTTTTTTATTTTTTGTATTATATTTTTGTCCACACAAGAATGATTTCATGTTTGAAATATGCTTATTTTTCATTTTATAACAGATTTTGAACATTTTGATGATTGAAAAAGAAGAATATTACACAGAACAGCAATAGAAGAATGTCAACATCTATTTTGTAGACATTTTTCCACTCTTTTCCTCTAGCAATTGCTACTCTCCGTCCCTCCAAGTTTGTGCATCACCTCTTGTATGATATTATCAGTGATAAAGAACTTGGAGTTGTAATACAAACATTGCAATTTCTTTAAAAGTATAAACGGTAGCTCAAAAAATTAAATGGAATGATATCAAAAATAGCTTGAAAAATGAAATGATAAAAGCTTTTCATTACAAAGATATTGCAAGAAAATGACCTCACCAGGTCATTGTGACCCACTTATGTATCTAAGGGTTCACAGAGATTTCTGAGAACTGTGAAACACTAGGCTCCTTGCAAAGATTGAAACTGAATGGACATGAGAGGCATAACCACGCAGCGTTCGCCGAAACACTCACAGTGTTTTGAACAAAATTGGAATCAAAGCAAAGTATGTCTTTTCATAATTTCACATTTCTCCTCCTAAGGCATAAAATGCGGTATTCTCAACCTTCACCATATCCACTTTAACTTTTTTCTCATACGTTTTAATGCAAAATGCAAATAATAAAATCATTCAAAAACATTTTTTTTAAATGAGCAGATCTGTAAATAAAACAAAAACTTAAGATTTAAAATGATCTGATTGGTTCCAAATTGCAATCTCTGTGTTAATATAGGTCTGATATGATATTGTCGGAGTGATTTCAGGCTATTTAAATGAAACTGCCTGAACTGTCAGTGTGAGCACAGAGTCCATATTGAAGCTCATACACGTTGCTGCCAAGAATGAGTTATTTAAATGTTTGTGGGGGGCAACTGGTGATAATCTGGGGGGCTGCAACAGATTGTTGTAATGACATCATGACCGTATCAACACCTAGATTGAAATATCCAACCAATCTGATCATGTCAAGTCTTCAGATTATTTTTATATGAAGATCCACTGCATGCCATAGATGAGGTGTTTCAAACATAAAAGCGGCCCACCAGAGGGTCCAATCCGACCCGTTGGATGACTTTAAAGTGTAAAAATCACAGAGAAGACATTAACTGCAAATTGTAAATTTGTAAAACTGTAAATTTAAAATACTTTATACATCTACGATATCATTCAATTCCAGATACCGGACACTAAATGGTTTGTGCCTTCGTAGAAACTCTGTGATCTGTTACTTGTAATATGTAAATGTTAAAATGAGGCATAACGTTGTTGAAATTCCACTTATTTTTCGTAGGAAATTTCAGTCTGTTCATAATGCTTTCTAAAAAGGTAGTTCATTAAATGTTGATATTTTCAGAGCTGTGCTTTTTTGCACTAAGACATCGAAAAAAATTTGGAGTTGTGGTTATTTATAGGTTTTTTGGCAGTGATTTTACTGGTTCGGCCCACTTCAGATCGAATTGGACTGTATGTGGCCCCTGAACTAAAATGAGTTTGACACCCCTGCCTTAGATGATGTACAAAGTACACACAATAGGAGAATGTTACTTGAACACACAATCTGTATAATCCACAGCAATATTCCAGTGGGATCAAAGACAGGCACATCTTCTTTATTTTACATGTCCCACTTGTTTCTTGTGCTGAATGCAGATGTTCCTCTCTCTGACCAGCAGGTGGGGCAGTTGTCTGAGGAAGTGGCTGCAGCTGTCAGTGCAATTAAAAGATTCAGACTCACACATGGGGTCTCCAAAAATTAACCTTCTGTGGTTGTAACAATGTCTGTTTTTCTTCCTCTTGTTGTCTCTGTCACCCCACCCCCTTCCCTCCTCTCTCAATCCCTTCCATCTCCTCTTCAGCTAAGAAATTTAAGAAAGTGGTGGGGAAGGAAACCTGCTCAGAGACACTAGAAAGCACACCTTCGCTGGAGAAGGAGAAGTTTCCACAGGACTACTTTCCTGAGGTGGGTTTTGTAATAAACACACTTGAGTGATGAGTGACAGCTGAGATGTGTACTGACTATCATCACAGTGAAAGGAGGACATGTGACGTGACTTTGACGAAGCTCTAAAATGAAAAAATAATTACCGATATATTGGAAATAAGTGTCTTTTTAACTTTCTACCATGCATATCATTTAATATTACATATAATAAGTGGAAATCATATGCAAAATGCCACAACTATAAAGTCGTATTTTGTTATTTTAGATATCCACAATGCCAAACTTCAATAATCTGTATTTAAAAAAGGACATTTCTTTTTCATTGCCTTCTCAAACCCATTTCATTTTCTTTGTATCTATATTTTCTTTTCCTTTATGGTCACATTTATTTTCTACTTCAGGGAAATCCAGCTGACACATGGCTGATCTGAAGACAAATCAGTCCAACGGATTCAAATCTCGAAAGAACGTCCTCGTTGTGTTTCCCGTGTCCCGCGGAGCAATTCTCTGCTCACTCCGCTGTGTTCGGTTTTCTGGTTTCGGCGTGGTGTGCCGTCAGAGGGGGAGCTGAGTGCTGAGCATAGCTGTGCTGATATAGTAATAAAGAGCACGACCGCCCGTGTGTCATCCCCGCACTCCCCACTCATCTGTCAACCATGCTCCGACGGCCGCCTTCGCAAATATATGCAAAACAGATGGATACGGCCCTTTCACACACTTCCCCCCAATTTCCGTCTCTTTCACACACTGCAGGACCCCCACCTCTCTGAGCCACCGTAGATATACACACAAACATATGCATACACACACACACACACCCAAACAGCTTCAGGTTTCCCACTTTCCCATTCCAGAGATGATCTAAAACCAATTACACTGATTGAGGTGCAAAGCCATTTAAAATGATTACAGCAAAGCATTGTTCTGCATTTAACAGGACAAGCAAAGAAAACCACAAAACAAACCTGGCACAGCGTACCGTGAGAAGGATGAGGCGAGTGATGTAGAGAGAAAGGAGGTGTGTGTGGTGGTGGTGGGGCAGATGAGAAAAGTTTTGCCCGGTGATTTATGCCTCTTTCCCGGCTGGGATATGAATCTGGGATGATGCTCCAGAGAGCAGCACTCCAGATAATGTTAGCCCATTTAAAAAGAGCAGATTTGTGTAGTCTATCAGGGTCGCAGAGTATTTTTTTTCCCTCTCCTGCCTCCCTCCCTCCCACCTCCGACGGCCCCTCCGTAGTGAGAAATTGGTTGTTATCATAGATCACAGATACTGCTCAAACCTCTTATGAAAGATGAATTAATTTCACTAATGCTTTAATGCAAAGCTCTCATGAGGGAGGCAGACTGGTGATAACCCCTGCCTCGTCCCCGCTTCCTCCGCTAGTGATTTATGCCCTCTTTTAGTAGATGAAACCGCCTAGATTTGCCATCCATCTGCAGCTTTGAGGAATCCTATTACATGGGGATCTTGGACCGGACAGGATGCCGCACACAGTCCAAAACCCGCTGCTCAGTTTTGGATCACACCGCCTTAGATATGTAGAGCAATTGTTGTAACAAGTGTGGAAGGATACTCAAAGCGCATCATGAAAAGTCATCAAAAAGGACACAGAGGGCAGGCATCTTGTTTACATCCTCACATAGCTAATTTGCAGTACTAATACAGTGCATTTAAAAATCATCCAGGTTGTCAGCCAGAATCCTCTGAGGAAGGTTAGACAGTGACAGCACACAGCTCAGGTGGACACAGAGACAGATGTGTGTTTTCCCTGCGTGTGTCTTACCTTTACAGTCTCCCATTAATAAAGTGTCACTGGTGATGACATCATGGTGGGAGAGCTGTGTGTTTAGGACAGAGAAACAAGATGTCATTCACTACATCTCAGTGCACTTGAGTGCTGTGTGAGACTTTAGACTCATGAATCAGAGTTCACAATTCGCAAACCCTCGCAAGTGTCTTCGCATCTGGTTTAATTATCCATTCAGCTGCCAAATTTTTTCTGAGATTAGTCAGTTTGTCATCAACAGCTCAGACTTTACAAGAATATAAAGCAGAGAAAAGCACTTTTTTTGTGTGTCAGTCGACTCATCAGTTAACAGACTTATTGTTTCAGCTTAGTGTGTGCTAAATCCATTATATTGTGGTTTGTGTACTTTATAAACATGGAGGTATAAAAATAAACACTGTAATAATATGAAGTAGCTTACTACTGCCATTACTCTATGCCCTCAAGAACACAATGCCCCCAACCTTTAATAATAGTAATAATTTAATCCAGTTTTTACAGGGTTTCTGCAGGGCATTAAAAAGCATTAATAGTCATTAAGTTGATTTTGCAAAAATTAAGGCCTTAAGTGGAATTAAAAATCATTAAATTTGATTCTTAGTGGCATTAAAAATTCTTTCTGCAGTTTTCAAGAAAATATTTGACAATAATAATATATAATTATAGACTGCAATTCGTCAGATATGTGTATTTGTGTAAACATGCCGAACCGTTGTGATAATTATTCCAGCCGGTTGGGTACAATTGCTAAAAACTGCATGTTTTTAAAGTGGCCGGCAGGCTGGACCAGGTGGAGGAGAGCTGGGAAATGGGGAAATGCAAATTCCAGCAAAAATGGCTAGAAAACGTGCATTTCAGAGAATGACTACAGCCTATTGGTGGTCAGGGGTGGTTTCTGGATTCAGAAATAGTGAAATGTAGGGACAGTTTTCATATAAAAATCATCTTTTACTAAAAAAACAAAAAAAATGAACCCGTGTAATTCGTTGAGTTCACAGTCGTGGCATTAAAATTTTTGCAGTATAGCATTAAGATGGTATTAAAAAGCATTAAATTTGACTGGTTGATATCTGCAGAAACCCTGTTTTATGTAGAAACTGGGTAGTAGTTGTCCAGCTAAAAAATAGCATAATCTTGACCCCTCACTGCCCACTGCTTGCTTTGCAGACCACCAGATATATTTACTTTCTAGAGCTGCTGCTGCTAACTCTGAAAAGTCTTATCAATGAGCAAAACACACAATTGCTCTGCTGTTGGCCACACGAACCCTTAGTGTTATCACATTGTGCAGCTAATGGTGCTAAAGTTAAAATTAGATTTGATCGTATGTTCACAGGTCAGAGCTCTGTGGAAACTGTGAAGATTGTAAAGACATTCAGGGGTGTTGGAAATTATAAGACAGATTTGAAACAAATGAACAGGAACTGGGCGACTCCAGTGCAACCTGCATTTAGCTGGTGTCAATCCTGTTTGCTTCTCTCCTGCTGTCTGTGCTCACATATACCACATATACTGTATTTTAGTACAAAACATGTTCGTCTTTCTGTTGTCAAGACAATTGAATGAGTGTGGAACTACTGACGCAAATGAAGACTACATCTTAACTAACAGTTACTTTTGACCAGACCAAGAAAGAAGACCAAGTCACCATGCTCAGAAACCAAACATAATGACCATGCTGTGAATTCACCTGTATCTCCGTGTAAATGGTTGTTCAGACAGAAGGCTCGAAGTGACAAAATGCTGTAGTTTTACCCTCACATTCACTTTTGTCAGCTCCACACTGTCAGTCACAGATGCAGAGAGAGTTTTCTTCCTGAAGGAAGCTTGAACAGTAGCCGTTAAGCTGTATTTAACCCTATAGACAGTGAAACAGCCCTCTGTCAGGACTAAAACTAGGGGGTTATAAAGTCATAGTAAAATCAAACATGTTTACAGTACTAAAAGCTAAAACTGTAAATAAAAATGTTAGAGATGTGTAAGACTTTCATTAATTTCCCAAAAAGGGCTCAATATGGGACTTTTAATGTCCAGCTAGTGCGAAAAGAGAAGCAATTATAAATTGAACCAAGCAAGACTGTTTTCCGGAATAATAGTATTTATTTGTTTTACCTAAATCACGTTGACTTTCTATTTCAGCTTTTAAAAGTGACTAAACTCAGTGGCATGAAATAAAATATTGGGGTAAATTACTTACATTCACAGTCTCTGCTTGTGGCCGTTTCTCCTCCTAGTTTGATTCTGATTTAAGTGACAAGCTCTCCATATGCAAAACCCCAGTTCTTTCCATAATCCTACCTTGAGTTATAGCTGTAAGTGAAGGGGAGAGAAGCAGGGACATTAATTGAAATGCTGAATAAGAAGGAAGTGGACAAAATTGTGGGCGCATTCCTTTTGAAAGGTCGCCGTGATGGATTTGGCGGCTTGTCGTTTCCCGTTGTTCCGTCAATCTCTCCACCTCCCCAGTGGGAATTAATATATTTATTTGTTTGGCACAGCAATACATGCCTCCCAAAACCATTGCATCATAAGGATTTGTCATTGCCTTATATAAATAAAGTATACGACCCAGACCTTAATGTGCCCTTGGTATTGATTGTTTTACACAACCGTAGGAAAAAAAAAAGAAAGAGGAAGGAAGAAAATAGCAGACAGGCTGTAGATCAACATCCATATGAGTTTGTATTTGTTGTTTGGCACCATGAGCGTGTCCATAAAAGCATTGACTTTTCATAGCCTTTTAGTGCCCCCTGTAGTAAGCTCTGATACGGGGCTGTGATTACTTTCAAGTTCTGCCCCTGATGAAAGTTAACTTCCTTCATGTTTTTCTCCTTATGATTTAAACGGCACACGTAATTCATCGACGTGATGCGTACGTTAAGGAGATGAAGTCATTTAAACTGGCATTGCTTGTAAAAAGCTATCTGCATTTATCACCAGACAAGACACCTGTGACACAGATGCTGTTTTCTGAGACAGGCGTGATCCATGAGACTGCAAGGAGCTCATAAACGAGGGGCTAATGTTGAAATGAAAGCGAAATGAAGGCTTTCTTCGCTCATTTTTTGGGTATACAGAAGGCTCAGAAAACTGATTTCGTAGCTACTACGGAAATCCTTTTTGGGCTGCATCATTTTCCTCTCAGCTTGTTTGGTTTACTGTGTGAATTTTTAGAGCTCATGGCATTCCTGCATCATGACAAGGACAGTGACTGCTCTCTGTGCTTGTGTTACGTCTTTATCCAGCCAGCCCCTACACACACACACACACACACACACACACGCACACACACACACACACACACACACACCCACACACACACACTCATGTAAGCGAGGCCTGCTGTTATTTGATGGCCCCCTTGGATGATGGAATAAAGATAAATGTGACTGTCTACTGGGGCTCAAATCAATCAGCGTTTGTGTGTATTACTTATTACTCACAGTGCATTTCTGTCACAGGGCTTTTGTCTAACCCCCCCCTCCCTGTCCTGGGCTCTTCTATCACCCCCCCTCCTGAGCATCACCCCGCCATAATATTATTTATGGGGGTCGGACTTTGAGCTGAAATATAAGAAAGGTCAGAGAATCAAACGGGATGGACCGAGAAACAGTGGCAGGAGGGTGTTTTGGTCAAGAGCTTGGAGTGTGATTGTATCTGAGTGTGTGTGTGTGTATGTGTCGTGTCACGTCTGACATTTTATAGGAGTGTAGTTTTCCATTGGACACAGCTGGGGAGTTTTATGTAGTAGTTGCAAGTGCATCTGATGGGTTTGACTTTTCCTCCACTCATCTTTTTTTAAAATTTTTTTGTTGTCTATCATCGCCTCTGTGCATGCGTGTGCGTGTGTGTGCATGTAGCGGTCAGTCCTTATATTGCCCAGCATCCATGGAAGTGACCCCGTGTGGAGCCGCCGTTCATCACTGTCATGGGCGGAGACGCCATCGGTGACCTGTGGAAGGTCAGCCAATGTCACCCCGAGCCTTTCTGACCTTCTACCGTTGCCCCTCGACTCCAACCATCACCCCTCCCCCCCACTGACTCTTTATAGCCACCACACCTGATATATGATATTATTACATGTGACCTATCCGTTTCATCCAAAATGCCTTCCATTCAGAAATAACAGCAACACAGCAAGTGTATTGGCTGAACTCTTAAATGTTAAAAACGTCAGGGTGGTTTTTTTTTTGCGTTATGTGTGTGTGATAAAGGGACGGAGGGGAGTGGTGATGAGGATGATGTTTCAGCAGGAGATTAAATGGGGCTGGACAGCATCTGTGTCATCATCTCCGCTCCAGTATCAGCTGTAGCAACCAAATCATAATGTCATCATGTCAACCAATAGAGAAGGACACTCCTCTTCTTCTGCACTTTGATTGATTGCGTGAGATAATCATCTTAACTCGACTCACGTTACCAAACAAAAGCACTTAAATTGGGTGAAATAAATAGACGGAGATGCTCTTGTTTTCACTTTGTTCGAATACGTGGATGCATGCGCCGCTTTGCTGTGACGGTCGTCTGTGTGTTTGCCCCGTGTGTGTGTGTGTGTGTGTGTGTGTGTGTGTGTGTGTGTGTGTGTGTGTGTGTGTGTGTGTGTGTGTGTGTGTGTGTGTGTGTGTGTGTGTGTGTGTGTGTGTGTGTGTGTGTGTGTGTGTGTGTGTGTGTGTGTGTGTGTGTGTGTGCGTGTGTGTTGTGAGCGTGTTTATAAGCAAGCGATGAAGCAGGGGGTCAATCAGTCATATGTGGAGGAAATGGGGCAATCTGGGGCCGGGTGTCAAGAAAGTGATGGATTTTAATGCTGCGATTGTAGTTAATGGCTCTTTAAATTAAATCGAGATTAAACGTCTCTGGCGGCAGTCAGAGCTCGTACGGGTACTGAGCAACTCCCCCCCTCCACTCCCGCCAACCCACTCTTCATCTTGTCCCTCCTCATCCTCTCGTAAGACTTTCTTTCCTCAACTTTACGTTGACAAACACGAGCAGCACACTAATGGATTTTTCATGCAACAAAGTAATGTGTCTTTCAAACCACATGTACATTCTGTGTGTGATTCCTGGATTTAGTTACTCGAGCCTTATTGCTTGTGTTTATCTTTTTTAATATATTCATTTAGCTTAAAAAACAGATTTCTCAAGTGTATGTTCAATCTGTTTTGCTCCAGTGTGACACTCATATCTAATTCCATTTGCTCCTTTCAAAGTCACAATATTGGGGCAGCGAGTTATAATTGGGCCCATACATCCTGCTGAGGCAGTATGGATTAATTCAAGTATGCTAATGTAATTCAATTTGATACAGTTAATCTTGTACTAATGCAGATTGAAGGATGTGAGGCGCAATCAAATACCTCTTAGCCCTTTAATTTGCATCTGAGTTTTTTAAATAAAATTAGTCAATTTGTAATTATGTGACCTGGCCCATAATTAGTTTATTCATCACCGCAGTTAACTCCCCATTAGGGGTATCAGAGGGAGATAGACAGAAAAAGAGAGAGGTTGCGGGAAAGAGACTTATTTATCTATTCAGAATGGGAACACTCACAACACCAATTTGTCTCTCATTTAATAACCAGCTTCATGGTGAATCATGTGCTGTTTGAGGAAGATCTTTGGGCTTGTGATTGGATAATTAGCTCAAAGCTGGTGGGATGTGATCAAACAGCAGATACTAGATGTTTATACTGAGTGATCTCACTGACCTCTTCAAGCCTCTTTTGACCTGACAAGTGTTGCACAGGTCAGAAATGTCAGCACTGCTATCTGGGGCTGTACAATTAATTGAAATATTTTTAAAATTGCAAAATGTCCAAATGTAGTGTCCAAACGGTAAAATGTGTTGCTTTAAATGAAGCGCTGTGGTCCTACAGAGATGCCCCAGAAGGATACGCTTGCTTGTTTGGTGGAGAAGGGAGCAAAAATCACATCATCATATTTTTTTTTTCCAGTGAGAATGGGAAAAAATGGCCATTCTCACTAAAATTGTGACTCATATCACAATCGCATTATGGGGTAACATAATCACAAATATGATCATTTTTACAGATTCTTGACCTCTAGTGCCGGGGTGTCGAACCCACGGCACATACAGTCCAATTTGATCTCAGGTAGGCCAGACCGGTGAAGTCACAGCATAATAGCCTATAAATAGCGACAAGTCCAAGTTTTTCCCCTTTGTTTTAGTGCAAAAAAAGTACAATTTTCAAAATGTTCATTTTTAACCCTTTGATACCGATCGTTGCAAATTCACATCGTACCACTTTCATTCAGACTGCAGCTGAGATAGCATATCCATTCCCCAAATGCCAGTTTGTGCATATTGAGTACATACCTCAGAACCTTTTGCAAGCACTGGTTTCTCATAGGACCGGTCAGAGTGGGACCTAATTATTATATATCTGTTATTATTATTATATATCTGTTCTATATGTAATAGACAAATTAACAATCAATATATATAGATATAGATATAGATATAGATATATATAGAGCGAGAGAGAGAGAGAGATAGAGATAGATATATATATATAGATATATATAGATATATATAATTGCAAATAAATTCAGTTGTCAAGAGGTTAATGGGCTGTCTTTTTACAAAACATTATGAACAATCTGAAATTTCTTAAGAATTATAAGTGCAGTTTCAACAATATTATGCCTCAGTTTATCATTCACGCATTACAACACAACATTTAGTCACAGGTTACTGGAACTGAATGATATAGTAGGTCTACAAATGATTTTAATTTTACAGTTTTACAACTTGCAGTTAATGTTTTCTCTATAATTTTTTGCACTTTGCAAAGTCATCCCATGGGCCAGATAGGACCTTCTGACGTGGCGCTTTTGGCCCACGGTCCGTATGTTTGACACCCCTGCTCTAGTGTCATAACTGATTCAGACCTAACATCATGCAGCAATCCTGCTATGGAAAACTGCTTTTAATGACTGAAAAAATATAGAGAGACTGCTTAGCCTTTAGCTGCAGGCAGATGCAGAAAACCTGATAGATGCATTTATTTCTACTGCAATTACTCCCTCACTGTTCTACCCAAAAAGACTGTGAGTAGACTCCAAACAAGGAAGGACAAATGTGATCAACTCCTGTTTTTAACTTGTGGTCGATAAAGCCCTGAATGGCTTTGCTCTAAAGCTCACTCAGTATGAACCTATCAGAAGTCTTAAAGCTCAGGCCAGCAGAGTTGAAACAAAGGCTGATAAAGCAGCTTTTAGTTTTTCTGGTCCAGCTGCTGAAATACTGTGCCAGATTGCATTAGCTCCAATGTTAACAGTGTTCAAAAGCAGACTCGGTGCCTTACTGTTTTTCTATGCGTTTGACTGGTTTTATTGCATTTAAAGTGTAGGCTTGGTGAATCTGTTTGGTTGTCCACATTCACATGCATGTCTATACACATGCTGTAACATACATGTTTAGTTTGAATTCTCTCTGGAATAATATGTGCTATTTAAATACATTTTAAATCTTAAAAGCTTTCCCCTCTATAGACTGTAGGTTCTGTTACTGAAGTCATTCATTAAACATTTAAACATGTTACAAACCAACTGACAATAACAGTAAGTAACTTATGAAGTGTCTGAAAAATAAAGCTGCAGTTTTATGAAACTGCTGTCAGGAATGTGTTCATAGGTGAGGGCTGCAGCTAATGATTTTTTGTTTCATTAGATTCAGACACAATATAAGTGAAAGCAGCAAGTCCTCATAAATGAGATCCTGGAAATAGACTTTTTTTTTAACAGAAATGTTCCTCAAATTATTTATCACTATATTGTTGTTACCCTGCAGTTATAAGGTGGATGGATTAATCTTAAAATCTTCACTTCTGTAGCAGCAGTTCCATCACACTGTTAAGATAAATATTAATTACAAATAATTGTTCTGCAGTCAAATTTTCAATTTTACTTAAAATTGTAATTTAACCTAATTTACGAGTCATCTCAATTGTAAATTTTGGGAGCATTATTATAATTATTGTATACATTTGAATATTATCTTAATGTTATTAATGGATGATAAAAGCTTTAAACAACATTTAATATTGTGACTTGTCACTGTCACTGTTTTACGATTTTATATTTGTTTAATTTAGAACAATTCTTTACATTCTTTTGGTGTTCAATCCTGTAAATTTAATGGTGAATGGTTGTGAATTAGAAGTCGCTTCAAATTCAAGCTGAAGTAAAACAAAAAAATAATCTCACCAGCCTTTTTTGAGGAATTTGAAAACTGTATATAAACATTTTTTTGTTTTGTTTTTTTTTTAATTCTACAATTAGGGTCTAAATAGAACTGAACAGTTTTTGATAGTGCTGAAAAAAATTAAATTTGCTCCCAGATGATAGACTTTGTGACTTGAATGTGAAACATTTGACATTCTAGCTTTGATTTGCCTCGTGGTAAATCCTTAGCAATGTCAAATTCTACCATTGTTATGCTAAATTGAGTTTCTCTGTTCTGCAGTGCAAGTGGTCCAGAAAGGGATTCATCAGAACTCGATGGGCCCTGGCTGACTGGTGAGTCTTATTAATAGGCCCCTACAATGACACATCCCACCTCATCACCATTCAACCTTGAATCATTACAACTATATCAATGTGATTAGAGATGAAGATCTAACCACGTCAGTCATGTCTGACTTCACCCTCGAGCTGCCGTGAACTTATCACTGACAGCACAGACACACAGAGTGACTTCCACAGCCGAAGCCTCTCCGGACAGCGTGCCGCAGCAGCAGGCAGGGATTTGATTAGACGTAATCACGTTAGTCAAGCAGTTGCATATGACAGATGACAAAAAACATTACATACAATTGAACCTGTATGGGTTGAATACAAACGCTGCTTCCAGTGTTGGGGGGTTGGGAGTTGGGGGTGGAAGACGGGGATTGTAATCTAATAGAGGGATGACATGAGAACTAAAGAGCTGAAACGGTAAGCATTTAATAGGGGCATGACGTTTGACAAGAGCGGCAGGGAGAGAGAGGCTGGTGAAGAATAGAAGATCAGACCAGAGATGGGATAGTCAGAGATAGTCAAAGTCATTCATGTATTCATTCGTTCAGGATGTCACTGTGGAGTAAATCCCATGAGATAAGATCAATTCCTCTGGGTCGCACTGTAAGCACCGTGCTAACAAAACACCCCAGACTGATAGGATCTGCAGGGAGGTGTTCATCACTGTACACTGAGCTGCCCTCCTTCTCCCCAACAGGACAAAGTAAAAGAAAGCAGATTAGTGTTTGCAGTGGTATCTTAACCAGTATGCTGCGATCGAAGGTCCAGATGAAGAAGTTGCTCCATTTATCTGATGCATGTCATTTTTTACTCTGCCAGGACAGACGATGATATTTTACACTACCGTTCAAAAGTTTGGGGTCACTTAGAAATGCCCTTATTTTTGAAAGAAAAACATTTTTTGTCAATGAAGATAACATTAAATGAATCAGAAATACAGTTCAGACATTGTTAATGTGGTAAATGACTGTTCTAGCTGGAAACAGCTGATTTTTAATGGAATATCTCCATAGAGGTACAGAGGAACATTTCCAGCAACCATCACTCCTGTGTTCTAATGGCATATTGTGTTAGCTAATTGTTTTGAAAGACTAATTGATGATTACAAAACCCTTGTGCAGTTATGTTAGCACATGAATAAAAGTGTGAGTTTTCATGGAAAACATGAAATTGTCTGGGTGACCCCAGACTTTTGAACGGTAGTGTACATATTTCAGTAGCTGACTGGGAATAACAGTTTTGTTACTTTGAATTAAACCTCACATGGCTATTACTGTGCTGTGTATTTGATGTTGTGGATGAAGAAGCTCACTCACAGTGTGCTCTTTCTTCACAGTGCCTTTGATCTGGTCAACATCCACCTTTTCCACGATGCTTCCAACCTTGTGGCCTGGGAGAAAAGCCCCTCAGTCTACTCTGGGACCAGGCAGAAGGCCCTGGGATACGTTTTAGACAGGTACATGCTGGACACCAGCTCTTCTCCTATGACATATTCATCTGTCCACTATATTCTTTCTAAGATCAACACACCTTACCAACAAATGCCATTGCTGCATGACTATAAAGAGGCAAAGTCATTCTATATATAACCCCAAACAGTTTCTTGACTTTTTTTGTTCCTGTCACATTTTTACTCACTGTGGGCCCATTGTCATTTTTCATTTCATTTCATTTCATTTATTTTGAACATGTAATGTGATAACATACAACGGATGATTCATAAGGAACAACTAAAATAGTCCATCGTGCTTCTTATATAAGGAGAATGAGAGGAAAACAAAACTTCAACATGTTTGAAAGGGAGTGGAAAGAAGTTAAAACTTAGGAAGAAGTTAAAACTTAAAGCATGAAAACAACACAACCATAACTAGAAGTAGAGAGAAGTCTATGTGCAATATAATGAGGCAATAATGCACTAAATCATAAAAAAGAAAGTTGATTTTCTTTCAGTATCTATTTTTAAAGTAGCTTTTTACTGACTCTTGTACAAACTATTATTATTATTATTATTATTATTATTATTATTATTATTATTATTATTATTATTATTATTATTATTATTAGTAGTATTATTATTATTATTATTATTATTATTTATTTATTGTATTTTTTTTGGTGTGAATATTTAAATGAAGAAGATTTTAATTTATTATCATGATTTTAGGTTTAGATTTGGTTTACTGTCCCAAAGAAACAGCATGCCACACTCATGATTTTTTTGTTTTGTTTTTAGTGTTTGGCTTTGATAAATGATGTAACTTTGATGATTTATATTTATATTTTTAAAAAATGGCGCAACTTTCAATCTTGCTGGCAAGTTTCAGGGTTCAGAGGGTTCAGCAATAATATTTAACATTCACCTGCCTAACAATATTTACCATATACCCGAATCAAGCTATGTACAATTAGTATAACAAAAATTACTGTAAAGTTTTTGCACACCAAAAACTCCTTTATTCTTATCAAGAGAAGCCAAAACTTCAGTGACAGAATAAAACTCAATAAAGAATCCAATTATTTCTCATCTTCGTCAGATAAAATTTGTATAGACTAAAAGAACCAGGAGTAAATAAAAACAGATACATTTTGGGGAGAAATATTGAATACCAAGCTGTTTTTTGTGTCTGTAAAGAATGCGATTTGTATATCTATAAAGAGGCAGTAGATACTAGTCACAAATCCCAGTTCTCTGTGGCATGGCAAAACCTGTATTGATATTGTAATGGAGGCTTATTGTGAGCTTGAGCAGAGGTACAGCCGAGAAGGTTTTGGTGGGATTACATCTGTCTGCAGAAGTAGGGGGTCTTACTCACTACACGCTCTGTGAACTCCCAAGTCTCTGTTATCTGTTCTTTTTCTGTCCCTCTTTCTAACTTTTTCTTACTTTCTAACATTTTCAGTTTTGTTTTTCTTTGTGGTGTAATCCCACTTTCATCTTCATCATTGTCCCACAACCAATTTGCAATTTTCTGCTCCATATCATCAATAATAGGTAATAAACTATCAAAGGCTTGATTGACTCAGCTTCCACATCAATGGTACCATTTTTATTCCATGTTTTATTTGTTGTTTGCTAACCCTACTCTAATCACAGTAACAGGGTTGTTAATCCATGCTAACGTTAGCTTTTTCTCAGGAGTAGAAACTAGATATTTAGCTAGATGTTACTGCTGACCAAGAGGACAAACTTACTGATGGAAAACAGCAAAAAGAATTTGTCTTATCCTGATAATATGCGTAACAAGTTGCATGAGGTGGAGTGAGACATTCGATCAAGACTGACAATGTTATGAAAATATGAAAAATAGAAGAGAGGACATAGCTTTGCTCTCCCCATTTTTTTTGGAAAACTGTTTGATAATGTTAATTCCAGCGTATCATGTGATTCACTGTGTTCTTCTTCTTCTATCAGCTGAAAAGGTAACAGGGTTGTTGTGGAACACTCGTTCCATGCATAATAATTATTATTTGAAATATTATGTTGATTTAAAAAATGTTCTCACAATTACAAGAGACATCAATGAAAAAATTAATAGCAAAAAAGGAGGTCTAGGTTTTATTGTAACTGTTTTATTTGATCATTTGGTCATCAGGGGGATGGGACAAGAGAAAAATGGCATTTTAGGGGGTACACCAGACTTACTTTGTTAATTTTTTTTTTTCATTTTCATTTTCAATTTTTTTTTATTTTTTAATTCTTTATGTTACCAGGTAAGATCAGTTGAGAACAATTTCAGTTACAATGATGACCTTTTGTGTTTTTAAAAATATTGTCAAACATTCTTTTCTCCTAGTTCTTTTTAGATTTGGTCTTAGGACAAGTACATTTACATAACAACTGCATGTTTTTGTATTTTGTACATGGATTATATGAAATTTGAGAGTGAGACATAAAATGTCCTCCAATTCTGGAATAACCCAGTAAGTGTAAAGGTTTCTTAACTGAGCTGAGAAAAGCCAGTCTATATACAAACATTTCGAGGCTACCCGTCCATAGGCCACGCTAATGTGATTTATGGGATATCCATTTGCAGTGCAGTGGGATAATAGAGTGCACAGTACAACCTCTGCTCACTACCTGGCCATGCTAACACAGAATAAAAGCCTCACAGCTGGTGACCTCCCATTCAAATGGCATAAGAATGCTCGACACCACTCCCCTGCACTCCACTTTGAATAACTACACGTGTGTGTGTGTGTGTGTATATATATATATATATATATATATATATATATATATATATATATATATATATATATATATATATATATATATATATATATATATATATATATATATATATATATATATGTGGCATACATTAGCACCAGGTGCTCTGCTGTGCCTGAATTATGAGCCGTATTTTCCAGGTTATTTTTTACCTCATTCTTGATTTGGCAGAGGAATAGTTTGCCTGCAGTTGGACAGGGCAGTGGGAGGTTTTTAGGTATACAGCAGCTTTTGCAGTTTTTATTACATCGTAACTACCTGGATTTACTGACACAATTACGTTTCAAAGGGACCTCTGTTGTTGCTTGTATTTAAGCGTTTTCTTTGTATCTCCTCTGCTTTCATGCTTTTTCAGTAGATTTATTTTTAATGGTCCCCCTGTCTTAGAGTTGTACTTGGGTGGCTGAGGGTGCTGAATTGAAATGGTGTTGGCTGAGTGGCAGTTTCCACGCTCCCTCCTTCTAAATCCTCTTGTGTTGTGGATGGTAACTGTGTAGTTACTTCTGGGCCATATCATTTAAAGGTTCTCTTTTGGGTCGGGGTGGGGACGAGGGGTAAGCGGTGTTGAGGCAAGGTGGTGGTGGGCAGGTTGTTATATGTTCCAGCTCTCCTGGTATTCCTTGCTAGGGGCACGGGGGTGGAATACTGGGGGCATCGCGCCTCACTCGCTCACTTTGGGGGAAGCCGTCGGGCGCAGATCCGGAGCACCGGAGTGAGAAAAAGCTGGCGGTGCAGAGGGAAGGGAGGAGGAGCACAAAGGGTGCTTGGGCTCTGTAAAGGGCAGTGAATAATGGGTCGGTCCTTTCACAGAGGCTGCTAACCTTTTGGCAGCCACCAGCAAACTCCATTCTCCTCTGCCGATCTGGGAGGACAATGTGCCCGGGCCAGGCTTTGAATGAAGCGCTACCACCAACAGTGTTCCCATTCAGCGGCTGGTTGGGAACCATCTTTTTGGCTATTGTCCTAACTCTGACTCCTACCCCCAGAAGCAGAGCAGGAAAGGGGACAGGGGGAATATCTAAAGCCAAACTCCCCCTCCTTCCCTCTTCTCGCTGCTCCGTCTCTCTCTCTGAGCTCTAATCTCTCATTGCGGGATGGGAGAGCAGCTCACGGCGAGGGGGTTCTGCTGAACACACCACCAGCTGAGATCCATGAGGCAGCCGGCACAGGAGCCTGATCACAGGACGGTGCTGGAGACAGAGCTCTGCTGCTGGGCATCAAACTTCTGCCTCCACCTTATCTGGGGCCCAGGCCTAATAATACAGCTTACAGCCCATTGAGAACACATCTGATAAGCCTTTTCCTCTGTGGCCCTTTTAACTGCTAAACAGTGTTTATCTCCAAAGTGCTTCAAGGCCTCGGGGGAACAATGCTGAGAAGGAACAGCGTTTAGCTAGCCAGACCTCACTATTGAGTCACATCAAAAAAGCACTGCTCTATAGCCTGCGCTGATGTGTGGGCCACTTCCATGAGAGAAAAGCAAAGCTCTGCTTGAAATGCATCCCTTGCTTGTTTTCCTGTCCTTTGAAAGTGCACATTTGCGTTCCAGGCTGCACTGAGCAGTATTTACCTTGTAGACTCAGCTACCCTTTATGTAGGGAGATCATTGTTTTCTAATGATGTTAAAGTTTAATTGTTTCTGTGTTTGTCGACTGAATGTTTTTAAAAAATGGTTCAAGTTTTAAGGAATAGCTGTAAGGAGACAAGATGATGGCCATGTGTATACAGTGAAAATCCAGCTTAACTGCTCATTTCTGCCCTGATGTAATGACAGTGATGCTCTGTAGAGGATGGAAAACGTGGCTGCTAAATGAGCCTCTGAAATGATAGCATGAGATAAAACCAACAGGTTTTTTCCCCTCTTCCTTAAAAAAATCCCTTTTGTGAATTGGAGTTTGTTTCTTTTTCCAACCCCCATTCAGAGTGGCTGGTCCGGTTCAGGGGAGAACAGTTTTACATTACAACTGTGAAATCCTGGCATAAAGGCGTCTTTTGTGGCATGCCATTATTTTCACACAAATATAGTCCATTGTCACAGTGCTGAAGTTAATTTGATCAACATTGGGGACATTTAACTGTTTTGTTCGCTGAAAGGACTTGTTTCATGCTCATTTTCGGGGCATTGAAAAGCAATGATTGGCAGAAAAATAATGTTGCCGTTAACAATTCAAAGCAATTAGTTTCCCATGGGGAGGCAGTGGGCCGCACTGGCCACCACACAGTGATGCTTTGTCATTTTATGGAGGGTCATCAGTCAACTGTCAGAGCGTCTCAAAGAGCCCTCCAATCTAAATGTTTCCCTTTAGGCTTTTCCCAGAACAACAGGCTGAAAGAGCAGAGAAAGGCCGGCTAGTTTCCAGCCAATAGACATGTTGAGCTGCAAGAGGGACGACGGATAATCGCAGGGAGATCCTCCATAAAGCCCGAATGAATTTATTAACGAGAGTTGTGTGTGTGTGTGTGTGTGTGTGTGTGTGTGTGTGTGTGTGTGTGTGTGTGTGTGTGTGTGTGTGTGTGTGTGTGTGTGTGTGTGTGTGTGTGTGTGTGTGTGTGTGTGTGTGTGTGTGTGTGTGTGTGTGTGCGTGCGTGCGCATGTCCATGGGTGTATTATGCTAATCATATTTCTCAACGCCACTTCCATGTCATAACATGGAACACAAATAAACTCCCATTCTTCCTGTCAGTTTGTGTGTGATATCTACATGACAAGCACAGTCCCCACACTGTGTGCTTGTGCATTCAGCAGTGACACACAAATATACTGTACAATATAACCATTATAATAAGATTTCTCTTGTGTGTGTGTGTGTGTGTGTGTGTGTGTGTGTGTGTGTGTGTGTGTGTGTGTGTGTGTGTAGTTGTGGGTGGGTGTAGTGTCACAGTGTGATTCTGTGCTGCCTTCTCACCCTGGGAGGCCTGCAGGAGCAGAGGTTAATCTGCCCCAGTGGTGTCCCTATGCTCATAGTGAACCTGTTTATTTCTCTGTCTCTCTCTCTCTCTCTCTCTCTCTCTCTCACTCACACACACACACACACACACACACACACACACACACACACACACACACCTGGAACAGTAGTCATAATTCCAAACAACTGTCAACTGAATGTAAAGTAAAAATTCAGGATTTTGTTTAAAAAAAAAAAAAAAAAAGGCAAAACAAATTGTGAATTTGTCTTGTTTCTGTTAACTGCTTCAATCACTTAGACTGTGTAGTGTCACACACGTAACACATGGCTATAAAATGACAGAGAAAAACAAGCCTGAAACAAAATGAGTTGTTTGCCAACTGCTTAGAAATGTCTGAAAGGGGAAGAAAAAAAACAAAACTTTGTTCATTTATAAGCAAAGAATGGAAAGTCTGAAAAATTTCAGTTATATTTTCAATGTCAGCTGATATTGACAAATTTCACACTGTCTGGAAACTAGGACACTGAAGTACACTTAAATAGCTGATCAGTCATGCGAGTCCAATGCTTGTTATGTCAGAGCTTATATGAAAAAGGTATTTCTCTCCCATTGTAGACATTGGCTCTTTTTCAAAAAAAAAAAAAAAACAACTTGAAATTAGGAATGTTATTCTTAAATTCTGCCATTTTTAAATGACTTTTTCTCATGCAATATTTGCAAAAAATACGGTGTAGAAACACAGCTTGTAACCACAACTTAAACCTAACTTCACATCAAACTAATTCATGTAGCTTGCTATAATTTGATGAGACACTTTTTATTTAAATAATTCATTATGCCTGTGGCTTTTGGGAGCCCTAATAGTCCTGGTTCCTGGGACCGAATTTGCTTTCCAGTCTCATGTTGAAGTGGTCTAAGATTCACTTCTAGATATTGTATACCGCTTCACAAAATTTTTTCTGACAAAAAATAATCAGCAGACACCTTTGTGGCAGACACACAGGAAATCTCATATTTTTTTTTGCCTCCACAGATCAAATATGGCTATTATATTAAATATCCATCCATTATCTATACACCGCTTAATCCTCATTACGGTCACGGCATGTTGGAGCCTATCTAAGCTGACTTAGGGTGAAGGCAGGAAACACCCTGGACAGGTCACCAGTCTATCATGGGGCTACACATACAGAAGCAATCACACTCACATTCACACCTACGGACGATTTAGAATTACCAGTTAACCTCAGCGTTTTTGGACTGTGGGAGAAAGCCGGAGTACCCGGAGAGAACTCATGTATGAAACATGCAAACTCCATGCAGAAAGATCCCAGGAAGGCTGGGACGCAAACCAGGAATCTGCTAGCTGTAAGGGGAAAGTGCTAACCGCCGAGCCACTGTGCAGCCCTATATTAAATATATATTTGATTAATTATCAAATATATATTAAATTCAATATATTTTTAAAAAGTTTTATGTTGAAAATAGTGTTAAAAACTATAATTTCTTGAAAATCTGTAATTTAGCCTATGTGTCCAGACTTTAGGGACACCCAGGTGTCGTCTTCATCTTGTGTACATTTTGACAGCGCTATTGGCTCAAGCAGACTCACTCCTTAACCTCTGTGTGACCGCTGCAACACCTTTGCACCCCCTCAACACCACATCTCTCCTGCATAGTGTTCTTGTTGGGGTGGGCGTTACTAAGGCGATAGGGTGCTAACAGGGGGACCAGGGTAAGGCTGTCCTGCAGTGTCAAAGGTCCTGTCAGGGGCCACCCTTGGCCTATTCAGGAAGAAGTCACCAGCACATTCTTCACAATGTTAACATTCTCCCAAATTCTCAACATTTACTTACAATGGATGACTGTGCTCAGCCCAGCTATTGTGTGCAAAGTTGAATCTGACTGGCCAACTTATAGTAAGTCATCTTGTCAATATAATCGTGACATGGCCCCCAGTTGCACCCTCATAATCCCATATAGACTGTCTATTATGGCTCAGTTTAGCTGTCAATCACAGTGTATAATCTGGCAAGGAGTCAGTGAGCGATTGAAACTGGTGTACAAGGGACGGATTCAAATGCAGGCGAGTGCTGTTTGTGTATACATGGTAGTAGACGTGTTGTCTGTGAAATTAAGATACCGAATGTGTCTTGGATGCAAGAATGTTTTAATTTTTGTGTGCACTTGCTTTATTGCAAGATTATTCAATGATGGTATGTTTGTAAGTGAAAGAGGAGCAGAGTCTGATAGAGAGAATGCGAGATGGTTGCTTTATGCTGGTGGTTTAAGGAGCCTGGGAGCAGAGTCCGTGGCCATGTTATAAATTAGCGTCTGACCCCTGTCTTTGTGTGGGCCCTAGGAAGGCCTGACGAAGCCCCCCAGCCCAAACCTCAGTGAAAACGGCCCATGTGAAGAGACTCTTTCAGGGGTGTCACTGCGCGATGAATTGGCCAGGAGAAAGCATGTTTATAGACTGTGTAAAGGAGTGTGTCTTTGTGGGAGAATGTCACTGACACTGTTACAGTTTGCCTGAATGAACTGTGATGACGAGGCTAATGGGGCCCCCGCCAAGGGTGAGGGTCAGCGAGGGGGGGCCCCCACACCAAGCTCGGGACCCCCCACCCTCAGGCCCTTTCACGCCCAGCAGCTGTAGCTAATGTTGCAGTTCTTCGTTCTCCCCACAAAGGCCAAGAAAAAAGTCAACTTTCACATCAGCGGGTCACCATGAGTGCTTTAGGAAATGATCGTGTAAACAGAGTGTTACCTTCTGACCTGTGGCTGATACCTTGGAGCAACAGACAAAACAGCCAGGCTGCGGGTATTACACATGGCTGTTAGCAGGAGAAAGACCTCGGACTCTGGAGAAACACACATTCACTCTCTTTCTCCTTACCACCCTGTCTCACTTTATCCATTCTTGTTTAAGGATGACTGCCTCACTCTCATCTCCTTATTTTTGAGTCATTGTATGATTGGCACGTGTTCAGATTACTACAGATTCAAAGTTTGAACTTAAATAATTTTATGTTTGGCTTGTATTCTTCACTAGCAGCAGTAGATGGGGTAAATTCTCTATTAGAACAAGGAAAACATGAGTTCTCACGCTTGTAAGAGCTGCATTGATGCCTGTGTTCAGCCATTTTACTGCCCTCCATTCAGACCAACAGGATAAACTGACCACTAACCCTGTTTTAAATAGAGGTGAGTGTCTTAGCGCCAGGATGTTTAGTCATTGATGACATCAGTTCCAGTTTTATTAATGACTTACTGCCCACACACACACACACTCTAGAGCACTATGATCAAGAATCTTATAGACCTCCTTCTGTGAAAATCGTTTTTTTTGTTTTTTTTTTTTTACCTCATTAACATGTTCATAAGGTGTTTTTTATGTGCTGGTAAACGCATCATGAGTACAATAACTGGCCAACACCGTGGCTGAACATTGTCACTTCAGACTTCCAGGGTTTCATACACTACCGTTTAAAAGTTTGGGGTCATTTAGAAATGTCCTTATTTTTGAAAGAAAAGCTTTTTTTTTTTTTAATGAAGGTAACATTAAATGAATCAGAAATACAGTCTAGACATTGTTAATGTGGTAAATGACTATTCTAGCTGATTTTTAATGGAATATCTACATAGGGGTACAGAGGAACATTTAAAGCAACCATGACTCCTGCGTTCTAATGGTACATTTTGTTAGCTAATTGTGTTGAAACGCTAATTGATGATCTAAAAACTCTTGCGCAGTTATGTTAGCACATGAACAAAAGTATGAGTTTTCATGGAAAACATGAAATTGCCTGGGTGACCTCAAACTTTTGAACGGTAGTGTATGTAACAAACCTAACGAACAGATCCTATCGGTGTAGAGTGAGATTTTCAATATCAGTATTCTTCTTCAGAGTCAGTTTCGAGTTTCCACATGTATGGCTGAAATACTCCAATAATGCAACTTGCTTTTGTGTAGCACAGAGTGCTTTTGTCGTATTTGAGAAGAGTCATAGGTGAGCTGGTGTATTTAAGGTGCACCTAGGGGGGAAGCATGAGATACATCTAAGGCATTTTATGTATTGAAGGGATTATCTTCATTGATAAATGCTTCTAAATATGTAAATATGATACACAGAGATAAGTTCTTATGGGTTTAATCAATTACCAGAGATGTATTTGTGTCATTTGCAGAATAGTGGATCCCAAAATAAAACTGAAGTGATGCCATCTTTTGCTGTAATGAAAGTTCATGCCACCAGTACCTTATTTTTAGTGTCCCTGTAGCCTTAAAGTCTGCAAGGGTCAGTCTGACATATATTTCATCAGGTGGAAAAACATTCATAGACACGCCTACAATTTATACCTCTATACTCAACATACAGCCCCACCTTTTAAATGTGGGAGAACAGCCTTTTTGAGATAGTGTCATTCCAATGATACTGTGCTTTTCCCAACAATGTTTTGATTGTGAGTGAATCAATAACAATAAGTCTTTGGCAAAAAAATAATTCATATTGGCCAGGTGTACCCCAGCTGTGAAACCTATGGAATAAAAAGACACTGTAGTTTCTGTTTAAAGAAATGTCAATTTCCACACTCTGTATTTAATATGATAGCTGTGTTCTCCACCTCCTCACTCCAGTCACCTTTGCCTCCCTGCCTCATAGAGAAGAAGTGGCTATGCTTTACGACAGGCAGTCAGACTGAGACCCACCGCTAAGAAAAGCCTTCTTCTCTCTTTACGGCCTCATAAATATATTGTTATCTGTGCCTGGGAAGTCCGCGCTGAGATTTATCCACACGATTAGTGGCGATAGCGAGCCAAGCATCCTGAATCATTAATTACACAAGAGCCTGCACTACATCCACCTTAATTTCCTATATCTGCTCTGTAGAAGAGACACTTTTAAGTAGGTGATGAGGCATAGGAGTTAATTATATGTCGCTTAGGTGCATTTTTTTAAAGCACTGTGATGCTGGAGCTGTGGTCAAGTTCTGATTTGGAAGGAGTCCATGTCATAGAGGATCTGTACTCTATGAATCGTCTGACATTAAAAAGCAGTGTATTTAGTGCATTAAAACACTTGGACCATAATTGTCAATAAAATATGCAGGATTTTAAAGACTCTTAAAAGGCATCAAAACAGCATAAATACAAGTCATTTTAGATAGGCCAACAGAAGCAGAATTTCTTAGCTTATCTATGACAGTAAAATGAGATGTTTTTACGTTATGGACAAAACAAGACATTTCAGAATGTCATCGTGGGCTTTAGGAATTGACATTTTTCTCAATTTTGCGACATTTTAATGACCAAAACCGATGAATCGAGAAAGCAGTGGACAATTTAATCCACAGTTGCAGCACCGCTTTCAACACAGTGACATACCAAATGCTTTAGATGACACAAATAGATTTTAGGACAACATATCAAAGAAACAAGACACACTAAAATGGTTTTATAAAGAAAAAAATAAACTCAAATAGAATAAGATGGTTAAACAGGAGAATTAAAAACTATAGTGCCATGCAAGTTATGAATAATTCATCCCAAACTTAAGAACTAATACACGAAGCATACCTCAAGCTTTCTCTGAATTTGTTCCAGACACATGGAGTGTAAAAACTACTGCTGTTCCATGTTTAGTTTTATGTCTGGGGACGCTAAACAGGTCTGTCTCCGATAAACTTAGAGAACTGGAATGTTCATAACTGAGTTCTGATCAGACCTAAATCATTCGGCGCTTTATAAATGAACACGGTCTGAGCTAGTTTATTCTCCCTTTGATCAGTTCAGCAAAGTGAATTTTCTTTGCCTTCAAAGCAGATTGTCAAAGAGAATTATCAAGATTTAGTCATCTAAATGCGGTGTCAGCTGAGAATTACCAACCTAAAGCATGTTTATTCAGAGCCCTAGCATGTACTCAGAAATGTACAGCAGACAGAACATGAACATAGCTTGGCACAGGGATGGTGCCGTAGCTCTATATATCTCTCTTACTATTGTTTTTATGTTGGTAGCTGCACATAGAAAACTGGAAACATGTTGAATCCTTCAAGAAAGCAAGACCTGTATATCTTCTTGTGTGTTTCAGATGATATGCTTTTATCATTTTCCATGTCTGTCACTCCCATCCATAATAATTTGTAAATGCTGTAAAACTAATGTACCAAAAATTTGCATCAGGTCAAAAAGTTTTGTAAAAAATTTGGTTTTCTAAGTTCAGCAAGCTCTGTCAAGGTGTACACCTTCCAATCAAAGTGCTCAAACCACCAGGTGGTGCTGTGAACTAAACACCCTGAGGTCAGATGGCAATTAGAAAAGTCAACCACAGGAGCCTGCTTGTCAAGATGGAGGTTTTCAGAATATTTTCCGTTTATTATGAAGATATTGTCGGGTGTTTTCTTGTGCATTCAGGCTGCCAGCTTCCATCGTGGAGGTTGTGAGGGTTGTTTAAAATATCGTCACTGATGAGCGGTTGTAATGTTTTGCAGGATCACGGACCAGCGGCATGAGAAGTTGCCATATTTTGTCTTTGGGGACTTTAACTTCAGGTTGGACTCGAAGCAAGTAATTGAGGTGAGTGTTTTTGTGTACAGCATGTCCACAATTGTATGCATAAGTACATACGTGGTTAAGTACTATCAAATGCATGCTAATATAAAGTGTTGTGTGTGCACTTGCATTGGTGTATATTAGAGAATATCGTAAAAGTGGTTTTAGTAGCCCACTGTCTCTTTAGAGTTATGACTCATTAAAGGCTTCACTATGGCTGGCCCAGCTGTGTTTGCCAACTGAGCCTCCAAGTGCATTGTTATGTTATGGTGCCATTCACTGCTCTTTCCCTCTCCCTTCCTCTCTGGCTCCCTCCCCTCTTTCTTTCTCCTTCTCCTCCTTCTCTTGGTGCAAATGAGGCCGGTGTGAGCTGAGGTAGTGCAGTCATTCAGCATTCTCCATGAGGAGATGGGGGGTTTAGTGGCATAACAAGTCATAAAAGCCCATGCAGACAGTGATGTCCTGTGATAACAGAGTGGGAGAGACACTTGTTGGGCGATCCTCTCCAGCACAATGGTCCTCGAATCAGTGGGCCTGTTCTAGGTGTGGGCATTGTTCATTTCAACCAGAGCCCCATTCAGGGGAGAGGGAAGAGGAGGGAAAGCTTTCTGAATGGAGGGCTCAAATGCTCAAATGACTTAGGAAGGACTTCACTCTGTGTGGCACACAAGAAGAAAGATTTTGTAGTTTAGCCATCCGGCCACAAGGGAGACAGTAAATCACCATCTCCTCTCCCTAGAAGGGCCAGCTAAGTGGGATGCTTATCACATGTTTTTCCTTAGCAATCTATCAGGAGCATTGATTAATTGCCTCAAAGTTTGTGCAGGACATTTGATTTTGGTGCTGTAATTAGATCACATTAACCCGGTGGTCATGTGAGCATGCATCGCTTTGGAGATAATAAATACAAGTACAGAATTTGCAACAGCAGATGTGCAAACACTGAGGCTATTCAGAAGTCAGTTTCTGCAATTAAATGTCACCTGGCACACATTTAGGTCACCATATTGGTTTTATATCAGACGTAGACCGTTGCATATTTGAACAGCACAGCAATGATAAGACGCCTTGTTCTGTACTGTAAAATATATAAGAGAACTGCATTGTCCATGCCAAAATTGGCAGGGAATCTGGATCCATTAAGCTAAAGAGCTAAAACAACATCAGATGAGATGATCCAGAGCCTCTCTGTGTCCCACTGTTTAGCTAATCTAGATAACTGTGTGCTCATGTTCCTGTCTTGTCCCTGCTGCTCTGTGGTAGGTCAGCTCTCACCCTCTCCATGTCTCTACCACTCTGAAATGCTGTTTGAGTGCAGTAGGGGTCGCGACCCCTTTTCCAGGGATGTGTTAGGCTTGCATCGGTGTGTGTCCATCTCTGCCCCCTCTCTGCTCCTTTCTTATGCACCTTGGCCCCATTCACTTACACATTCACATCTAGAGCGAACACACAAATACACACACACAAACAATTTGTTAGGCCAAATGAATCTGATTGATACACTCTGGTTAGAGGGGTGGGGCTGCGGTGCAGCAGGGGGGAGGGGGGTGGGGTGGGGTTAGACCTCCCCCTCAGGAAGTTAGGGCTAAAGCATAAACCACACATAAACACACACTCACCTAGACATTTTAACTCCAGCTTAATGAAGGTTCCTCAAGCATACCGACTGTTTGATGGGGACAACAAAAGTGGCTGATGATGTCATCTTTGTGAAATGTGTTATTAAAGGGACAGGGCTGCTTCATATAAACCAACCTGCCTGATTTAACAGTGACCTGTGTGTTAGCGGCAGAGAGAGCTGTGATGTCACCAATAAACAAATGGGTTGCAAACTTCACGCAGGATGTAACTCACAGCCAGCAGGCCGTTTTAAGCCCTTTAATGACAATTAATGTCAGCAGCACAATTAGTGCACATCTACTGAAGTGCTTAACTGTAGATGGGCTGGTGGTGGATCGATCGTCCATACTTATCCGAAGATTGATTCGGACACAGAGACGCTGGCTCTCTTTCTCACTGCCTGAGAGTCTCATTTTTTTGCTTTTCTTACAATTCTCTCCTTTTTCAATTGATAGAAATGCCCACAAAAAGAGCTCTGAAGAAGAATTTTGCTGTACAAAATGGGTGAAATAATCATTAAATTGAACTACTTGCCTTTTCAGTTTGTTGAACACAAGAGACAACTCTCAGGCACCCATGTGGCTCCCTAGGCCTCACTTTGAGAATCACTGGATCAGAAAATACTCCAGTACATTTCTCTACAGCTGCACGCTACACCACTTCTCTTCTTCTCTGTCTCTAGTCCATTGTGGGTGACTAGACTGTGGACAACCACTAGCCACTCCCATGTCACCCATGCTGTCCAGTGGGTGGGTGGATGGGACAGGGGGTATTTTAGGATGTATCCGTGTGTGCACAGAAAAGGAGGTGGGTTCGGAAGAGAGTGGGTTTGTTATTGTCGCAGGACAAATTCCAGGTGGCAAATTCCTGGCATGCTTGTGCGGCAGGATCAGTAACCAAAGGCCTGCATCTGCCCCCCTTCTGCACAGCCCAGGCAACCCCATTAATTGTGTCCGACAGAGGGAATTGGTTTCAATTGACCCCCATTCAGCGGCCCTTTGACTGGCGGACAAAAGACACAGCCACGTGGAGACTAATGCTAGGGCTGAGCAGCCTGGAGGTGGTCCAGTCCCCACCAACCTTCTCCCTCCTCTCCCATGGGTCTGATCATGCTTTGGCTTGATCATGCTTTGCATCAGTGCTGATAAAACAGGAAACCTCAAAGGAGGGGTTTTGAAGATTTTGTCTTACATACAAAACCTCACGGCCCACTTATCTTGCATGTGTGATGTCTTTTAATCAAGATTTAATTGAACACTCGTGTTTAAGCCACATTCAAGTCAGTCATGCTAAGCAGACTAAAGATGCTGCCCATGTTACAGACTAGCAAATACATTCAGACCCCAATGTGTTGCAGCTGAGACCTGATTCTCATGTTTTCAAGGAAGGCCCTCTGTTAGACAGTTGGCATCCCAAAGACCACCTGTGTGCTTTATGTGAACAAGCAGGTCTGAAGTGTGACTGAGAAGGAAGTTACGTTATGAAATTATGTGTGAGTCTGAACTTGAAATTACCAAACTTTTTTTTTTTTTTTGGAGTGAAACAGCCTGTCAACAGTGCTGGTTTAACAGTAGATTTAATATGTGGAGTCTGGTGAAAGGAGGTTTTCTAAGTGCAACTTAATGGCTTGTAATTATTTTAACTGGCAGAAAGAATCCTGTATGAGCAGGATTTAAGTTGGACTGAAACTAACTAGAGACTTAGTGGTTTGGCCGATTATTCGATTTTTCATGTTTTTGAATCGATTCCCAATCAAATAAATTTAATTTACTTTGACTCTGATCGAGCCTCTTTTTGTGTAGCCACCACTCCCACCCACAGCACTATCTGACTGGTTTAACATCAGAATAGCCTTTCAAAACTGAAGGTTAAATGTTGAAAAGTTCTCTTTTAATTGTTTTATTCAGAATTTTGACTCCCAAGATTTTTCACCTTTACTGTAACTGTAAATCTACTTGATAAATTGTATTTTGTTCTTCTTAATTATTATTATATTATTCACACCATATTTCATGCTTGGGGAATATTGATAACATGATATTCATGCCAGTAAAGCATACTGATTGTAACTGAATATCAGTTAGAAATACTGGTAAATATCTTTTTTTATTACTAATAGCTGAGCCCGGAAAAGCACATATCAGTCAGCCTCGACGACAAACAATCAATATTTTGACTTTCGATCAATTCACAGATTATTTTCTTGACTCAGCTAAACATTTTGTCACGAAAATGTCACAAATACATAATCAAACGTGTCTGTTAAAAATCCTCTGAGTCCAAGGTGATGTTTCCAGTTTCTTGTGTTGTTCGACCCACAGTCCAGAACACAAAGATTTTCTGTTTACAATTGATAAGCAAACCGCTGCAGCTTTAGATGAAGGTCAGTGTTTCATTGCTGCAATGGGATCAAGATCCTGTACAGACTATAATACTGTAACAGAGACGGAGTGGGCAGTGAGCATCATCATTATGACACAGGTCCTGGATAAAATTTCAAGCAGATATTTGAGAGGCTGTTGTTATTATTGATCTACATTTTATACACTTTTATTTCCCCCTGCCTCATACTCAACTGACGCTGTCTTTTGTTTTTATAAAGGCATTTAATAAGCCCTTTTCCAGTTTATGTCTTAAGATGAACTTTAACCACTGTGTTGGGGCAGGTAGATAGACAGCAAAGCACTGCTGTGGCTAGAATTGAACAGGGTTGGAGCGGACAGTAATGATCAGAAATCCTTATGATTTAAGTCAATATGTGTCATGTTTAAAGTAGCAATACCCTGTTGTAACCCCTAAAAGCCTTCTTCTGGAAACCGATGTTCAGCCTTTCCAACCACAGCTAAGCAGTGTCAGCCCCTATATTTAGATCAGGAAGCCATGTCGCATAACCCTAGTTGACCCGTTCACACCTATTGCAAATACAGGTTTTGCTCGGTTCTACTCTTCAGTCAGAAGGTGGTAAAAGGTGCATAGTCACATGTGTTAAAGTGTGTGTGTGTCCCTGGAGGTGGCGTGTGGCCATGAATCAGCAGTGTCGATGACAGGCTTAGGGCTCTGTGCCTGGACTCCTAGTATATTTAAAATCCCTCCTAATTAAACTTAATAGAATGTAAATTTAATATCTGCAGAGATTGTGTGCTGCTGGCCGGGCTGCTCCAATTTAAGGATTGATAGAGGCCAACGGGAAGGTTAATTGCTGACTTGATCTACTGTCCCCGTGACATGGTGTGGGGCTGTTTTAATTGGGCCTGATCTGCTGCTACATGGACAGATTTCATTAGACTAGCTGGCCTCTCATTGACTGGATAGAGAGTCGGATTAGCACCCCCTGTCTGCGTCTGCAGGAAGTGAACAGGGCTGGTCTGGGCATCAATCTTCCTTCCTTTGTCCTGTGTCCTTTCTCTCGCTTGAGCAGCATGAAATTAAAGGTGGGGTCCTAGACTATGCCCGCTCCCAATGAATGCTGTAAAATGCCTAGTAATGACACAGCAGCATGATAGATCATTCATTTTTCACACAGTGGAATCACTCAGTGCATACAGCCATGGATAGAATAGTAATAACAGCAAGCAGGTTTTTGGAAGACATTAGACAAAGATCTGTTTTCTTATCGCAGCTTGTACATGCAAGATTTTACACAAGTGAGTTTTCATTCAAGGGTACCACATTTATTTATTTTTTATTCATGATTACATACATTAGATGTCACCATTTCAATAATGGAAGGAAACTAAACCTGTTGTATGTGCATGTAATCTGCAGACTCCAGTTGAAACCAGCAGCAGTTCATCAGGTAGTTGATGGCCATTGTCCCAGCTACTGAACCTAGTCTTGGTAAATAATTTGCACTCGTAAAGGCTAAATAATTTTCCCTTTTTAGCCCGACTTTGACTATCATGTGTGTATCTGGCCAGCTATAAATCAAAAGGCGGCCAGTGTAATTAAGTGTACACTACATTAGTCAGGCTAATTAATTTTGGGGCCATCCATCCATTAACCAGCGGGCCAGCACTGATTGGGCCTCTGTTCTGTGAAACCCCTGACACTGGGGACTGTGACCCTCCTTGGCTGCCCTCAGCTTCCCAGATACACTCATGCATGTACATCCGGAGACACAGATGTACTCACAGGCATACATGCGCCAACCCTTGTGTAGTTTGTTAAAAAAAAGGAAAAAAAAAGAAAGCTTATTACTGTTAATTTGACAGTTTTATACCATAACTCTACAGGACAGACTTGTTAGCAATTTACTAAGAGGAGTGTTGTTTTGGCTATATTATTGCCAAGCCAAATAGTATTGACAAATCCTTTATATGGTTTGTGGGAGTCTACTAAATCAATATTCTTTTCCGTGAAAGACAACCCTCCTAACACTGTCTTAATTGTCCTGATGCAGTAAAACCAATCCATTTACTGCATCATGCAGCCAAAACAGAGTTATTAGCACCTGCTATGTGATCTCCGCCTGTTTATGTCCCCACAGGTGAAGCCTGTGGTGATATTTCCTTACAATACAATAAAGACATATTATCTGCCTACAAGAGCCCAATCTATCACAATGAGGGCCCATTATATCACTGATAACCCATCTGGATATAGAGGGAGACTATTCCCTCTAGACAACAGCCCCTGTTCTCTCTCTCGTCTCTGTGTTTGCTTTCGATGCTAATGAATACAGCGCTGAAGACACAGAGGAAAAAGGAGTTCAGCTATGAGGGCGTAACTTGAGCGATGCAGCTTTGATGGGAGCGCTGTCCATATAATTAAAACGCTGGCAAATGAAGAACAAGCAGTGGCTTCTGTTGGTCCTGCTCATTAACAACAGGCCGTTTGAGCCCGGCGCCAGCCATGCTATTGCTATTGTGTGCTTGCGAAGGGGAGGGGGTGCACTGTGACTGGCAGCTGGGAACACCATGCCAACGGTGGGATGGTGTGACAAGCCAAGCCAAGGATGAGCGCAGAGCCTGGCACCAGCAGGGCCTGGGAGGGGATGTTGCCTCGCAGGCTCCTGGGGTTGGTCTCGGTCAGGGATGTAACCTGAGTTACCCCTCAGTGCCCCACTGCTGCTGTCTTCTCCAGCTGGAGCTGTGGTTCAGATGCCTCTTTTTACTCCTAGTTTACTCAATTGAGCAGTTTGAGTGGCCCAAACTATCATTTATGTTGTTCAGGTACATTAGATGTACGCTACCGTTCAAAAGTTTGGGGTCACTTAGAAATGTCCTTATTTTTTAAAGAAAAGCATTTTTTTCAATGAAGATAACATTAAATGAATCAGAAAGATAGTCTAGACAGTGTTAATGTGGTAAATGACTATTCTAGCTGGAAACTACTGATTTTTTTAATAGAATATCTCCATAGGGGTACAGAGGAACATTTCCAGCAACCATCACTCCTGTGTTCTAATGCTACATTGTGTTAGCTAATGGTGTTGAAAGGCTAATTGATGATTAGAAAACCCTTATGCAATTATGTTAGCACATGAATAAAAGTGTGAATTTTCATGGAAAACATAAAATTGCCTGAGTGACCCCAAAATTTTGAACGGTAGTGTATGAGGAGACATTTATACCATGTTTATGGATCTATTGTGTTGTGATGCATTTGTACGAAGTTACTTTTCTTTGTTTCATTTGATTATTGGGTATTGAAGCTCTATTGAAAGCCTAGTGGGTAATTGGCAAAGTAATTCCATAAATATTGTACATAAAAGTTCCTACATACAACTTCCTAGCTCAAAATGCTCTTAATGCTCTTATTTCCAAGTGGGTCTCCCTCTCTCTCCCAAGCATTCACTCACTCTTTCTGTCATCATTTATCTTTTATTTCACTTAGTCCTGTCATCTTTTCAATTTCTCTTCTTCCATAAATTCCTAAATATGTCTAATAGCAGTTTGCGGCACATGTCATCAAATTACTAATACAAGTAAAATTTCTCATCATTGTCAATTCATCGGTTGATTATTTTCTTGACTGGGCTAATTGTTTATTTTATAAAATGTGATTTAAAAAATTGTCACAAATATACAAACCCAGGTTCACATTTTTTAATTGCTTATTTGTCCAAATAAATAACCCAAGCCAGAAATAATAAATTTATAATCATATAAGATCAATAGATTATAGAACTTAAAGTTTTAGAAATTTAAGAAAAAGAAATATATGATTAATCATTAACCAAAAGTTTCTGTAGCTTGACTAATCAAGTAATTATCACCTAAATGTTTGTTGCA
This sequence comes from Amphiprion ocellaris, assembly GCF_022539595.1. Classification (NCBI taxonomy): domain Eukaryota; kingdom Metazoa; phylum Chordata; class Actinopteri; family Pomacentridae; genus Amphiprion; species Amphiprion ocellaris. The sequence goes on along the minus strand of NC_072781.1, from coordinate 24,283,068 downwards.
TGAAATCATCTTTAGAAGGTCCTTAAAAAGCAGGACAGATGTTAGGTCTATGTCAGGGTGCAACATTCTTACAAAAATCAGTTTTTTCCTGTTAAAAGGGTGTTTTCCTTGCCACTGTCGCCTTTTGGCTTGCTCTTGGAGTCAGGCATATGGGTTCTGTAAAGCGTCTTGAGACAATGTGACTGTAATTGGCACTATATAAATAAAATTGAATTGAATTGAATTGAACTATTTCTCTAAAACAGATTATATGCAGTGTTTTAGTCAGAACCTCTCGATGTGTTTAGAACCTGTGGACATTCAGCAAGGAAAAGCACTAAATGATGCAGATTTAACCCTCATAGCTCCAGATTCACTGGTAGGTTTGAAGGGAACGTTATTTAAGAAGAAAATCATGAAAATTGCTTTTTTAAAAATCAGAGCCAGAACCTGTAAAAACAGAGAGAACTGTAGAATTTTAAGTTTTTGACCTGTTTGATCCTGGAACTACTCATCTGTGACATGTTTTTTTATGATCTATGGATCATTCCAGAATTGGACAATTTATTGATGGTTTGTCTTGTCTTATGTTGGTCAGAATGGACCCCAGCTTTGAAATCATAGGGAGGATCAGCAGCAGCTAACAGTGATGCTATTATTTAGTCCAGATGAAATGCGGCATAAACTGTGAAGGATAGGGATCTCTTTGTGCCTGGCACATAGTGTCCAACTTGTATGATGTCAGTCTATTTTTGACTAATGCAGTCCTCAGCCTTTGTAAAACAGAGCACAATAATAGTTTTTTTTCTCTCTGAAGGATGGAGTAGTTGCTTAGATAACACATGGTGTCTCTGGGGATTGTGCACAAGCATGCACACCCACACCATTTCTATTACGCTTCTGGCATTTTAATCATAATAGTTTGCTCTAATGCATATGCAGTTTGTATAAGAATGGCTGCACATGGCTGAATACACAGCCTGCTCAACAAGTCAGTCACTGTTCCTATTCTAATCAGGCAACAGTTTAACTCGTGGTACTTGGTTGCTTTGGCTCATTCCACTGCAAACTCAAAAAGGATGAGTGATGATAAAATGTTGTGCTGTTGTTAAAGAAGCCAGCAGAAGGATTATTGAAACAACTTGGCCTCAGGTTTCCCAGTGTGAATCTTTACTGTCAGCAGCAGAGTGGTGTTCCTACAGAAGGGCTCATTGTAACACAGCTGTAAACCCGGTGTTGGCACCATGAGCTTTTAAACAACTCTGCCCACTGACATTAAAAGTCACTGGGCTCCATTCACAACCACACACAAATATCCCATCATATTTAAGAGGGCCCATTAACTGCCGCATTTAGAATTCATGGGCTTTTCTCTCCCTTGTGTGATATATCTGTGACGACCATATTGCCGGACCCTTTTAGAAGGAGTGGCTCCAGTTTTTGTCTTAGAGAAGACCCGAAACAATGCATTTCAGGCCCATTTCTCTGACAGGGCCTCCTCTTTCAGGGGACAGTGAGAGCCGGGGCTGGCCTAACATCTGTTTGTGTCCAGAGCCAGGCGGGACCGGAGCACAGCGTGCCTCGGTGGCCCCCTTCTCCTCTCCCTGGGGGTCTTTGTTCCCGATTTCATGCTATCAGAGTGGCAGCATGTTTTCCTGCGCAGAGCTGTCAGGGGCATAAAAGGCCCTGAGTGGGGTCACATCAAGAGGGATGGGCATGAAAAATTGGTAAAATGTATCACAAAGCCCACCCACTAGATGGTTGCCTAGCGCCCTGTGGTGGGGTGTCAAGACCCCTCATCCTCCCCCCTCAGTACCTTCCTTTTCCCCCTTTGCTTGGCTGAATTACACCTCTCTCTCTCTCTCTCTCTCTCTCTCTCTCTCTCTCTCTCTCTCTCTCTCTCTCTCTCTCTCTCTCTCTCTCTCTCTCTCTCTCTCTCTCTCTCTCTCTCTCTCTCTCTCTCTCTCTCTCACCCTGGCGGACAAGCACATCATTTAGATGAAATGGTGCAAACAAATTAAAGGGTGGTGCTCCAAATGAATCAATGTTCTTTGTGTGTGAGGAGGGTTTTGTGCCTCATCAGGGTCTTCTCCTCCCAGTGCACACTGGGAGGAAGAAAGCTGGTCACCTGCCTGCCTGAAAAAGCCATCAACTGCTCTGTAGCTCAACAGTTGCTACAGAGAAGAAAAGTAAAAGCTCTTTATTATTGTACACCTGTGTAACATATTCCATCCGTGAAATTAGCGTTAATACAAAGATTCTTAATCTGCATTTTCTACAGTGTCTAAGAGTTGTATATATAGTGCCTATTTGTAGTGCTAACCAAGCAACAGCCCCTTTTAAGAGTACAGAATTAGACTTTCTTTAATTGGTTGGACCTGATTTTATTGAATACCAGAGTAATGAACTCAACATGCGCTGCATTCTTACTGGAGCATCACTAATCACCAATCACTGATTGGATCTTCGATATTTTGTAATTGACTCAGCAACGACAAATTACCTCGCCGCCTGTTTCCTTTAATTGATTCCCAGTTAGAGCTGCGGTGGAATAGGTAAATTAAATGAGAGTGCAACGTTTTTCAGGTGCTTAGTAAGTGTTTATACTCTTATCAATGGCACTGCTGTTGGCTATATTTAAATGTGCTACAATTATTGCTTCACGGTTGGATGTGAATTTGTTTTCTCATTAACAGGATAAATGCTCTCTTAAAGTCTGAGGCCTTCAAAAGAAAACATGAATGGCCGTCGTGCTGCTGGCTACTCCTTCAGATCACAAAGCTCCCTTTTGGAAACATAACAACCGCAGCTAACAACATTCAAATGAATGGCTATTGAACAATTTAAGTATGCATGGCCTTATTGAGAGGTTAAGGAAAGCTGGTACGTTAAACAGTCTTGCAGACATCTGCCGTGGTTGGTTTCAAAGTGCTGACTAAAAGTGGCAGGGGAGGTTTTTCAGATTAAATCTCTCATTAGGTTTTCTTTGTACAGGTGGCAGTAATGTGTCAAGAGCCTTTCCTGAGACAATGTCCTCCTCTTAGTGGGACTAATATGCCTCAGTTAGAGCCCACCCTCCTTTTACTGCCACTACTTTACACAGAGACACAGTCACAATGAAGCATCTGGTGGCCTTTTCCTGTGCAGAAAGCTTTTCCATGGCTATTGTGTCTGCTGTGAGTGTGCATGTGTGAGAGAAGGAATCAGAGAGATCAGGAGGCTTAGTATATTTCTGTAGCTCAAGCTGTCTTGTTTAACTTACTGTGCGTTTCTGCTAGTTTGAAACTTAAAATGGTTGGAGATCATTTCTGAATAACTGGTCCCAGCTCTGATTATGAGCTTTGGTGGGTGGGCAAGTGCGTGCTCGTGCATCTGTGTGTGTCTGTGTGTGTGTGTGTGTGTGTGTGTGTGTGTGTGTGTGTGTGTGTGTGTGTGTGTGTGTGTGTGTGTGTGTGTGTGTGTGTGTGTGTGTGCGTGCTCGTGCATCTGTGTGTGTGTGTGTGTGTGTGTGTGTGTGTGTAACCCCCCAGGAGTGGGAGGTCACAGGGGTCAAAGTGATGAATTTTTATAGGCCTGTTCCCTGTGTTTCAGCTCTGTCCCTTTCTCTGCGCGCTGCACTGCCTCTCAAAGACAACCATGCAGGGCAATTTGTCCTGCGGGGCCCTGCAGAATGGGCCAGCAGAGAAGTTAAATACCAGGGGGGAACACACACACACACACACTAACACTCTCACACAAAACATACACATACATTCAGTTTCTCTCTCACACACACACACACACCCCTCCGTCCTGTTGTCCTGAATGATTTGTGGCCTGTCCATTATCCATTGCGAGGGGACAAATGCTTTTGGCTGGTTTCTGAAGGTAAAGTCAGAATGGCAGCTCTCAATGCGTGCCATTGTTTTTAGAGAAGTTTCCCAGATGTTATAATGCACAAGATAAATAGGGCACATTATCGCTACCTCGCACGCCCTCTTACCTCTCCAAGCTCGTTTTCGGTGAGGGCGTGTCAGGTTAGGAGACCTCCTACGACGCACACACTGCCATCAGCCCTCGACGTCAGTTCTCACACAGCTCATCGAGTTCATGGGAGGGGGTGAGAGTTTGTATGTGCTGTTAAGGGGGACTCAGGCCAGGTTTACTGGGGTCAGCTGCTGACCAGTGGGTCACTCACAGTCTAACTTTGTGGGTGATAATGTGTCCACTCTCCTGCATGCTGAATCCCCATCCCCGCTGTGTGTGTGTCTATGTCAATGATGAATCCACTGTGTTTGGAGGCATTAAATTAGCCGGCCACAGGGAGAGAGGAGTGGATAACTCTGGCTTGTGTCCAGTCAGATGGGGTGGGGAGGGTCACAGCTGATTTACTGGCTTTCCTGCGTAATAGCTGGCAGCAAAGCAGGAAGCCGAATTTGTTGTTGCCTACTTTGGATGCCCCTTTCTACCCTGTTCGGGCAGATGTCGCAATCATGCATGCAGGATGGGCATGATGAATGGTGGCGAGTTGAATAAAAGTGATCGGAGTGCTATGCAATTCACGCTGAACCTGCCAGCCCTGCTGGCACACCTTAACTCAGCTGGCAGCCTCGCTTTGCGTGGCAGCAAGAAAATAATGGTGCATTCTGACAAAGCCAGTGCCCTGCTGACACAGAGGTAAGCCCCTGTCCCCTGCCTCTGGTAACGAAGAATGAATAGTCAGCTCATTGTCCACTCATCCTCTGTCTCCTCTGGCACATAGTCTCATACTTTCTCTACCTAATTGAAGTTTAATCACCAAGTTCTAAATGCACTCAGTGGGTTATTACATTGGTGAAATGACAGTTTAGTGAGTGGTGTGAATCATTGCATCGGATTGGGGTGATGGAGGTGGAATATAAAACCCAGAAGGGTTTAAATGAATTGCGCTTTTGCTGATACCTTGTTATGTCACAAACTTCTCCTGTTTGTACTGATAAACTAAGACTAGCTCACTGGATGGTAAGTTATCTAGGGGCTGAAGTTGCTGTAGTAAATGTGCTACAGAGCATACACTGTGAAATCATTTACAATCTACTGAAAAATGACTTATACAAATATACATCGGCATCTATAAATTAGCCTTACTGGGGCAGGAAAATGTATATGGTTTAGTTTGTGTTAACAAGAATAAACAATGAAGATTTTATTGTTTTTCTTTAATTTAATTATTTTTATTGTCTTTTAACCCAATGTAGTGTAACTTTAATTAAATGTTCTCTTCTGTGTCCACCTCCCATTATTCTTCTATTCCCCAAAAGTTGACACCCCCCTGTGCAATATGCATTGTCACGAATCCCGTTGTGTTGTGTGTGGGTTCCTCAGTGTTTCTGCTGGGCACAGTGGATTGCCTCCATCTGTTGGCAGGGCCATAGACAGAAGGCTGAATGTGCATGTGTGTCTTTGGTCTTTGAAGTGGGACAGATTGCTTTAACCTCTCTTCTAAGGAGAGCAGCTGGAATAGAGAGCTCCTTTAAACAGCCGCTTCCTCCTTCGACAGTCATGAGATTATCCTCCATTGATACACAAAGCCAGCGCCTTCCTCGGCAACCTCTCATCCCAGCCCCCTGGCCCCTGGCCCTCTACAAACACTCAGTGCTGACCTGTGACCCATAATGCAGAGATGTAATGCCAAGTCACTTTGCAGGATCAGTTTGAAGAGGCCACAGGAGTGAAGACATCCCTACTGTCTTCTGGACTACAGCTGCTTTTCCTGACAGCTGTCTGTTAATTTTTTCCCACTGCCTGACTTCATTTGCCTTCTGCAGACTAATTGGCATGTATCAAATAAGGAGCCAATTGCAACCACAGGAATTACTGTAATGTCATTTAGGGTGGTCAGTGAGACTGTGTTTGTAAATAATGTGCTTAGAGAGGAGCAACTTTGAAGACAGATAACTGTTCAGAGATTCTACACAAGCACCTGGTCTCTGCTGGAAGCAGGAAGGACACATCGGTGCACTGATCTGGTCTTAAGTGACAACATGAGGTTCTCATTTTGCCCATGTCAGTGTTTGGTGTGCAGGTCTTTTGACAGATACACAGGGATGAGCAAGGACTCTTGGAGGCTCTGTGTGTGTTCAGTGAGTGGGATGTTTTTCACTGAAGCCGACAGTTGGAGAGCTGAGATCAATCGAGTGCAATCAGCCACCACCGATTGCACTGACATACTGATTGTTCAGTCAATGAACATAGGAATGGATCAATCACTCACGTCAGCATCCAGCAGTATGCAAATGTCCACCGTAAGATACTTTAAAGGACAGCCTGCACCAGGGCTGATCTGCTGACCTGACTTAAATTTGTTGAAATTATTAAACATGTTGTATTCTATTCAGTTAGGATTGGAGTTCATCTAAAATACATAATGAATGAATGAGGTGCCTGCAGCTGGTGTGTTGTTATTTCAACAGGCTGACTCCAAAATATGCAACTTGGAATCGTGGGTTTCCTTGAATTGAAAATTATTTTTTTCACCCAGGAATGTGAAGTGTAATCATTCTAGGAAAAGATTTTTTTCCACAAAAACGGCCACATTAGCTAATTGCCTTTTTTTCTCTAATTGAACATCCCTTGCAGTGACACTCTTGGCACAAGGTATAAGCTTGCATGATACAAAACCTGTAGAACAATTATCTCAATGGCAATTACATCATTCCATTCTACTTCTTCTTTTTTAGATTTTTTTTCTGCCTTTATTAGATAGTGACAGTGAAGAGAGTCAAGAAATATGGGGAAAGAGAGCAAGGGATGGTCTCCAGTAAATGTCTGGGCTGCCCAGGAATCAAACCAAGGACTCACTGCTGATCCCATTTGTGTTCATGTGTCATGCACCCTAACCATATGACCACCAGGTCACCCATTGCACTGTTTTCTATACAGAAGCCTACACATATCATCTCCTATCTGTTCATACCCACATGCATTTGCATGTACTTACTTACTAATGTAGCTGTAAGCGCAGCCAAATGTAGCGGACATACATTCCGCTCCAAAAGTACTGCAACAGTGAGGCCAATTACTTCATTTTTGCTCTAGACTGAAAACATTTGGGTTTCACATCAAACGATGAATATGAGACAAAAGATCAACATTTCAGTTTTTCTTTCCAGGTATTTACATCTGGATCCAATACATAACTTAGAAGATGGCGCCTTTTGTTTGAACCCACCCATTTTTCATGTGAACAAAAGTATTGGAACATGTGACTGACAGGTGTGTTTTGTTGCCCTGGTGTGTCCTATTACAATGATTATTCAAACAATAAATAGTCTCAGTGTCTACATTTAGTTTCAGATTTGAGTTTTTACTGTGCAGACTGCATCTATAGTTAGAGGTGTAACCAACATGAAAACCAGAGAGCTGTCTATGGGTGAAAAACAAGCAATTATGAGGCTGACAGAAGATAGAAAATCAATCAGAGCCATTGCACAAACATTGGCCATAGCCAGTACAACCATTTGGAATGTCATGAGGAAGAGAGAAACCACTGGTGGACTAAGTAACAGACGTCCAATGGGTAGACCAAAGAAAACAGCAGCAGTTGACGACAGAAACATTGTGAGAGCTGTAAAGAAAGAACCTAAAACAACTGTTAGGGACATCAGCAAGAACTTCCAGAGTGCAGGAGTGAAGATATCACAATCTACTGTTGACAGAAGACTTCATGAACAAAAGTACAGAGGCTACATCAAAAGATGCAAACCACTCATTAGCAAGAAGAATAGGAAGGCTTTTTAGAATTATCCAAAAAGTACAAAATGAGCCTCAAAAATTCTAGGACAAAATTTTATGGACTGATGATACAAAGATGAACCTTTTACCAAAATGATGGAAAGGCTAAAATTTGGAGAACGAAAGGATCTGCTCATGATCCCAAACATACAAGCTCATCTCTGAAACACAGTGGAGGTAATGTCATGGTTTGGGCTTGCATGGCTTCTTCTGGGATGGGCTCATTCATCTACATTGATGATGTAACACATGATGGCAGCAGCAAAATGAACTCAGAAATCTACAGAAATATTTTATCTGACAATCTAAAGAACGATGCAACCAAACTGATTGGGAGATCCTTCACTGTACAGCAAGATAATGACCTAAAACAACAAAGGAGTTCATCAGGGGCAAGAAGTGGAAGGTTTTAGATCTCCAGACTTCAATCCTTTAGAGCTGCATTTTACCTGCTAAAGAGGAGACTGAAGGGAGCAACCCCCCAAAACAAACAAGAACTGAAAGAGGCTGTGGTGAAAGCCTGGAAAAGCATCACAAAGGAAGAATACAAAAGTTTAGTGATGTCAGTGGGTCAGAGGCTTGATGCAGTTATTGCAAGCAAAGGATCTGCAACTAAATATTAAGTCTTTTCACTTTAATCTATTTTAAGTCTATCTTTTCCAACACTTTTGCTCACCTAAAAATGTGGTGTTCCATTACAAATAATGTTTTGTTCTAAGTTGTGTGTCAGATCCACATGTAAATACCTGGAAATAAAAGATGAAATGTTGATCTCTTGTCTCATATTCATCGTTTGATGTCAAACCCAAATGTTTTCAGTCTACAGCAAAAATAAAGGAACTGGCCTTACTGTTCCAATACTTTTGCAGGGGAGTGTATTCATTAGTTGCTGGATTTCGATCCTTGAAATAATCAAGCCTCCTTACTGGATTATCAGAATGATTTGAACATGAATGGAGAGGCTACTTCTGTCCTTTAAATATTGATGCTCATTGTGCCAGTGAGCAGCGTGAGCTTCTGGCTTCAGTGTTAACTGTGAAATAAGCAGGGATTTCTGCTTGACTGACTTTTGGATTTGCAAAGCAGACAACAGAAGGGCGCTTGATTAGAAGAATTACAAGGCTGCAAGGCGTCTAAAAAACACTTAAACAGTACATTTTAGATACTGTTAAACTCATAACATTTGCTATATCTTAACCTGGAAAGGTTGTGAGTTTTTGCTACGTATGTCTCAAATGAACAAGACCATACAGTTATATTGCATGTAAAGTGTACCACGTTTGGTGCTTTTGGCACTCATCAGAGATAGCAAAAATGACTTTTTGTGATCGTCTTTGCTCTCTGTGGCTACAATGACTTTTTGACAGGGAAAGTATCTCTTGCCCCTCTCACTAGCTCCTTCTTTGGCCTATTCATTGCACAAAGCTGCTTAAGCGCACTTAAGCGCATTAGCATTTGGCTGCCAGGGGACCATATTGACCCTGCATTTGGATGGCCTAAATGAGTGAAAGATGGAGCGATTTGTTAGGGCTTTAGAAAGTTGCTTTTGGGGAGTGGGGGTAAGCATGAAGGAATGGGGTTGAGGCTGTTTAGGGGGGGCTGCAAGGAGTTGTTCCACTTTCTTTCAGGGCATGGTGTTTGTTCTAATCTGGTGTGCCATTTCTTCGTGGCCGAAGCAGGACTGATTTGTGACATTTCAGTCTAAAGGGCCTTTTTCGGCTCGCTATATTGGCTTGACCCGATTATCTAATCTGTGCTTTGAATTTCAATCAGGTCACTCAGTCTCTGGTGTGTGGTATGGGAACCACTGGCTGAGGGATTTCCTCATTCAACTGTCTTCAAACACAGATGGCCGAATGTTTAACTAATTGTTAAGAGAGTCCACAAAGAGGAATTTAACCATGCACACAGTCCATGGGGGTCAGTACATAGACCCAGATAAAGAAAAGGGACAGTGAGGTGGTAGTTTGTGGGATGGTCTTTAAAAACCCATTCAGATGCGGCACAGTGTAATGCATGATTTTGCATTATACTCTTATAATCTACTGTACAAAGCACATCCAGATATGTGGGTGACAATAAAATACATATTAATTCATATATTATTTCCATTTTAGTGCATTTGTTTTTCTTGGACCTTGTGAACTCTCAGCATATATTTGTAGGAGTTAGACCTTTGCTCTCTGTATTTTCATGGTCTTTCACTGTCTTCTCTCACCTGCAGAGTCTCTGCTCTACTGCCACCATGCAGACAGTCAGAGCTGCCGACACCAATGAAGTTGACAAGCTAATATTCCGAGAAAGTGACAATGACCGAAAGGTAAGCTGTTCTGCATTAATGCTTGTCTGAGTTATTACAAAAACATTTTTATTACAAAGAAATAAACATAGCTTTTTAGTCCAAATTTAAACCACTATTATTCTTAAATCCTTTTGCCAAATTCTAATCTTAACACGTGTCTTAAGGCCCAAAATGTATCTATATGTATGGTGTATTCAAGCCTGATCTTCACCTTTGACTTCTGCCTCATTAAAAAACTTGCCTTTTGTGTAAAAGTTGATTCTCTGACTCACTCAGAGAAATGTTAAACAAATATAAACACAGCAGAAAAACTACCATGGCCGCTCCTTTAAAGGTCAGGATTGTGATTTGACTTGCCGCTGGTCAGTGGTGCAAATGTGTGCATCAGATCTGATCATTGCTGCAGTTTCACTGAAATGAATTGATTTCCTTGCAAAACACAGCCATTGTAAACAATGGTGTGACCATGCTTCCATAGGGCCATGATGATGGATCTGTATTTAATGTTGAAAATAATACTTCTGGACCTTATAATTGAGGCTTTAAACACAGATTATTTTCTGTATTTGTCATATATCTGATCAGAGGTATTACAGACGGAGTTTAAAATGAAAAATAAAATCATGTGAAGCCTCTGAGATGCATCTAGAAATAACAGCGCTGGCTGCCACTGCAGCTCACTGCTTTTCATTAGTTCTCTAATTACTAAATGCAGTTCACATTAGTCTTGCTATTAATCAGAGTACCATTTCTCTCTTTGCACTGATTTAGGTTGTTCTTCAACTTGAAAAGAAGCTTTTTAATTATGTCAACCAGGACGTTTTCCGGGAAAACAATGGGACCTCAGTAAGTCTCCCCTTTACTTCTTAACCCTTTATATAGCCATCTACTCTCTCACTTCTCCTCTTGTAGTTGTTTATTCTAAATTTAATTTCTTTTGTCAACTCCATAGACTTTCATTTTCCAGTATAAAATAAAAGTGTCTGCCATTTACAACATTGCACATTGATTATCTGTGAAATGAACAAAGCCTAAGAGAATATGAAATATGCATTGCAGCTACAAATGCTGCTTTGATGGCTTATCATATCTCCATAGTAGGTACAGAAAGGCTCTAATAAACACTTGTACGAACAAGGCCTTTGAAACTGCTGACCTGAGTCATGCAGATGCTGACTGGTGCCCTCGCATCACTTTGACCCAACAAACACCGTCTTTATCCTCACTCGAGGGACCAAATGTCTTTGGCATAACTTCTAAACGAGACTCGAGTGTAGATGAGGTGAGTGTTGTGTCTGCAGAAGAAAAGCACCAGGTACACACTTCACTTTTATATGGCTGTATATTACATTAAGTAGTTCAAAGTTGGACCTTGTTAAAATCCGTGTGAAGGACGCACACACCTATACATCAACAGAATGAACTGTGAAGCAGCAGACTAGCAGTCCAGAGTTTATTAATGTGGTTGGATATATGATGTAAAGATATAATAGACGTTCTGCGTAATAAATAAGTATTCTTCTTTCTCAACCTGCTTTGGATTTGTACTGTAATGTCTTTTAATTCTAGATCATTTGTATTTTCGAGCAAAGTAAAGACGTGTTTTATGCCAGAATATAAATCAGGCTATCAGAAATAGTTTACTCATACATTTGTATTGACTAGGGTGTAACAATATACCACATGACTCAGTGTCAATTGATAAACTGTGTTTATAGGTGATGTTGCATTTATTTCTTTGTGAAGTTTGTATTGAACTGTTTATGATTGGAGCTGTGTTTGCATGCTCAGAAATGAGATTAGGCCACCGAGTATTTTTGCATTTTTGAGTGGCATTTATCTGCAACACAGTTGGTGTAAAGTATTTTTTCAATTATACAAAGGTGTCCTTAAAAGACTTTTTCTCAATTCCATTAATTTGGCCCTAAACCAGGAGGGAGGGTCTCATTCCATAACTTTGTCTCCTTTCTTTTTCTACTTTATTTTTATTTATCTCTTAAATTGAGAGGGAAAATGTGTTTTTGTACTATTCGAAAGTGTCTTAGCGTACACAGTCCTCTCTCTGTGTCTGTGAAACTACACTGCAATCTCATTTATTTTTTTAATTTCAGTTTGAAACAAACATATTTTCTCCTTAAAAGATAAGTAGGAAAAGCTTCCAGTTTGAAGGAGCCACAAAGCCAATGTTAATAGCAAAACTATTTGTTTGGCTTTAGAAAATAGCACAGTTTGGGTTAAAATATGAACCTTTCAGAGAACGTTAGAAGCTTCTCCTCCATTTTGTTGGTGGCCAGAGTGACAAATCCCTCTCCATGTCATATATCCCAAACAAATATAATCCACATTAAAAAAAAAAAAAAAAACACATTTCACTCAAAAGTTAATTGAGAATGCAGTTTAGTTGTAAAAGAATGTAATTTTTAGGAGACAGGGCTGCATATTATTGACATTACAGGTCAGTGAGCTTTATCTACAACTGCAATGAAGCTACATGATGCTTCTGTTACAAAACCTTTAGCTACTTAACTATACAATGGTCTGAAGGATCTGGAAAGGAATTAATAATTATGTTCTGCAGGTTTTGTGAGGCTTGATCACACAGCTTCATTTGTATGAACTTTATAGTCAACTGGAACCGCTAATGTAAAATTTTTAACAAAAGTCCTGATTAAATATCGTTTTATTTATCTATTTCTCTGTAAAAGCATATTAACAAGCTTTGTACAAAAAAGCAGAAAAATATAATTCAGCTGATTAACCAAAGATGCCATTCTGGAGGCTCGCTGTCTTCGGTTTACAATATGCGAGGTCAATATGTGCCAGCAGATATTGATTGAATTTGATCAGCAGAAATGTGTGGGAGCCTCTCTGTGAGACAGTAGCAGTGGGAGGCTGAGGTACCCCCTCACCCTCGTTGCCTCCCTCCTCCCACCACCTCCTCACCAAGCCAGACAAGATGGATGACATAATGGGGACATCAGAGATAATCTGATGGTCATGGTCTAGTTAAACACACCATGTTATGATCCTTATAAAACAAACTACCTTTCCAAAAGGATAAATGTCCCTCCTCACACTCCTACACTGGGGAAGGGGAGAGAGAAAAAAAAAAATCCATTGCATCCTTCATCAACTGCAAGACTTGTACCAGCTTGACAGAAATTTAATTCGAGGCAGCTCTTGAAAATAATTATTGTATTTTGAGAGGAGTAATCATTGGCCGGGACATGATTGAATGTGTCCATGCCTATTGACTTTTGCTATGATTAATAGTTTTGTTTAGTCGATATTCCCATCGAAATTGTATAATTAATTATCCCCGGCGCTGTCACGTCTGGACGATGGAGAGCCCTGATGAGTATTTGGGAAGATTAAATTTTCCGGGCGCTCGTGGCATCAAGGGGCACCATGGGGCCTTGCACCGGTGGAGAGATGGGAGGAGCATGGTGTGTGTGTGTGTGTGTGTGTGTGTGTGTGTGTGTGTGTGTGTGTGTGTGTGTGTGTGTGTGTGTGTGTGTGTGTGTGTGTGTGTGTGTGTGTGTGTGTGTGTGTGTGTGTGTGTGTGTGTGTGTGTGTGTGTGTGTGTGTTTGTGCACGCATGCATACTGTGAATGTTTGTGTATCAGGAGATTCACACAGTTTCTTCCTTTCCTGACATACACACACACACACACGCAGGGCAGCCTCCCTCCTCCATCCCTATTGATTTTGTTTCAGTATCTCTTTATTGTAACTTTATCAGTGTGGTGTCGGCAGATGGGGGACCAGGAGAGGAGGGTGTGTTTGTGTACTAGCTCTAGCAAGTGATGAACCTTTCTGTCTGGCATGCCTCTCCTTGTCATGCTGGCAGCGTAGTCCTCAGCATTACTCAAAAGGCCCAAGACATTTTAAACATGAGAGGGACATAAAAAAAAACAAAGAACCAATGCTGCCCCAGCCCAAAGTTCTTTCATATTTCACCTGTCAGAGCTCTTAAGCAGCGATACAGAAGCCCTGCTAAATGAAATCTGACCTTAAAGGATTTATATAAACTGATGCTGCATTGGGTATGTCTTTTGATTTAGCTCACCTCTGTTCTGAATGCTTCAGGCAAGTATTGACTGCTTACTTAGCCTTATCACAATAGATAGCTCTCAAGTACAACGAACCTTATGTACTGCTGCCATTAAATGCTCTTGTAGCGATGCTCCTGAAAGGAAATAAAGACAAAACTGTACCATTAACTGAGCATTTTATCAGAATACATTTCTCTAAAGTTATTCAGTAAGAGTTTGCAGTGAACTGCAGCCTTGTGTTTTGTTTGGGCTGGCCTCCTCTCAGTACCAATCGTCCATCCCCCCGTCAGTGACAGTTTACCGCTTTTCCACACAAAATAATGAAGACCTCATAAAAAGAAGGAAAAATATGACCCCTGCAATGAAAGCCAAGTGTGAGGTGTAAAAATCAAATTAAATGACCTTTCACCCCAACATTTATTGATGGCTTTTAATGGCAGCAGGTGTTGTCACAGGGGATATTTGACAATGCGTAAATCAAAGCACAATTACAGGTGGTGGACAAGCGGCCAGCATGCTGAGAGGGACAGTCGGAGGCCGAAGACGCCGCATTCCCTCTTTTTACCCCTCTCCACTTCCTGCCTCCTAACTATCAGCACCAGTCTGATTTAGGAGCGTGCTGATCATCCAAGCAAAGTGAGAAATTAGAGCCCATGACAGGGTAGTTTTATCCAGACACTTCTTCATCTTTTTCCCTCTGTGATATTGCCGGAGTGGCATCATCTCGCACCACCTCCTCCACAACTCCCAAGGTCATTTCTGGTTGACAAACTACTGCTAGCTTTATAATGTCATGAGGCCTTGAACCCATATAAGTAGTTTTTTTTGTTGTTTTTTTTTTTTCCCTAAACCACTGACCTAGCAGAGCAGCAGAGCATTATGCTTAATTGACCTGGGATGAAATGTAGTGTGAAATTTGTGGCTGCAGGGTTTTCCGTTCACCTGGATGAATTACTCAACATTCAGTCAAGGACCAGACTCTGTGGATACACACAGCCATATGTTGCTCATCTCCTTATTTAAACTATCACACTCTTCCCTGGAACAAACACAGTCACACCTGTGGACATATACATGATTTGAGCACTCTCCATCATATCAGTAGCATGTATGGCCACACATACACTTTCACTTTCTTTCCTATTTTTCTTCACATTTGAGCTTCTCTTCCTCAAAAATGTGCTGAAATAGATATTAAAATGGGTCACAGGGGGGCTGGAGTCTATCCCAGCTGACTTAAGGTGAAGGCAGGGGACACCCTGGACAGGTTTCCAGTCTATCACAGGGCTGCATATAGACACAAATGATCACACCTACAGACCATTTAGAATCGCCAGTTAACCTCAGCATGTTTTTGGACTGTGGGAGGAAGCCGGAGTACACGGAGAAAACTCACGCATGCACAGGGAGAACATGCAAATTCCAGACAGATAGATTCCCGGGAGGGTAGGGACGCGAACTGGGGATCTTCTAGTTGCAAGGCCAAAGTGCTAACCACCAAAGTACTGCGCAAACAGATATTAAAATGTGTTTAAGAAATGCAATTGTCCAATTACACACCGTTTTTTAGTCCTAGCACAGCACTGCAATGGACTGTCAACAACAAACCCAATTTGTAACACCAAACTCAAATGACAGAGTGTTTGTAAAGAACACATCTTTAGTTAAAAACACCCCCACCTGTTCATTTGTATTGTTTTCGTTCGACAAAAATGTACTAGATGGCAAAAATTCTAAATTGCATCAGGACTCCAGCATTGAAACTCCAAAGTTATTGAAAACATTTAGTCCCTTTGTTTAGCCCATTCACAGCACAGAGCATGTAAGCATGACACAGCTCTTAATCACACCTCTCTGATGTTTCTGCCACTGTCCTCATCACCTGCAGACAGCTTTATAAACCTGTTACAGCTTAGCACACTTTGTGCCACCAGCCAGCAAAGCCTTTTCTTTGTTCAGTTCCTCCTTAGCACATCCAGGGCTTCTAAGCACGTTTCAGCATGATTACTGAAAACATTTAGCAAGTATTAGAAAATAACTGTTAAGTAGCAGATATTTTCAATTGTGATGGCAACTGATAGCTGCTATGATGGATTGTGGCTAAGATGACCTATTGAATATCTGTATATGATCATAAAGGTCAGGGGTGTCAAACTCGTTTTAGGTCAGGGGCCACATATAGCCCAGTTTGAACTCAAGTGGGCTGGACCAGTAAAATCACGGCATAATAACCTATAAATAAATAACCACGACTAATTTTTTCCTTTGTTTTAGTGCAAGAAAAGTGTATTCTGAAAATGTTCACATTTGATGAACTGTCTTTTAAGATAAGATTTGAAAAAAGCTTTACTGTCACACACAGTGTACAATGAAATTCTGGTTTACTTTCTTTCTTTTAAACATACAAAATAAATAAGTTAAGGAATAAAAAAAGAACTACATAGTGGAGTATAAGACACAATAATATTTACAAAAAACTGCAAGTGGCAGCACAGAACAAAGGAACAAAGCATTGCAAAAGTGATGCAGTGGCAGTGAACAACTTGAAATTTCTGAAGAAAACAAATTTTTAAAAAAAATTCAATTTCAACAATATTATGCCTCAGTTTGTCATTTACACATTACAACTTACAGATGACAGTGTGTCTACAAAGGTACAAAACATTTAGCCACAGGTATCTGGAACTGAACGATTTAGTATTTGACTTTATGATCAAAGTAACTTGCCAAGGTTTATAAAGTATTTAGAATTTACAGTTTTATAAATTTACAGTTTGCAGGTAATGTCTTCTCTGTAACTTTTTACGCTTTGCAAAGTCATCCTACGGGCCGGATTGGACCCTCTTGTAGGCCGGTTTCTCGATGGCCAGTATGCGCCTGTCTTAGCGATATAATCTCTCAGATTTTGTACTAATATATCAGAGTTTATGCTCACATTAGCGTCTCTGTCCTGCTGTGATTTGGGGAACTTTTATTCAAGCACACTTACGCAAATTTATGAACAGACAACCTTCAGACTCTCAATTCTGAATATTTTTATCAACTTCAAAATTCCAGCATTGTTCAGGCTGTAAAACACTCAGCAGAAGAAGGTATGAGTGGGTTGGATGGTGAGATGGGGTGTACGGTGCAGCGTGGGGTTGCATCCCCTGCTCTGCCATCCCTCATCCACAGTGGGTGAGTCTCTCCTGTGACCCCGGCACTGTGAGTTTGATGAATGCTGCACATCTACCCTCCTGAACCTCTGAGACTCTGCCTGGGAGGCCCCTCTGCCTCAAGTAATGGCCACTGTTCTACACCACTGGCACATAATCACACATACACACAAACCCATAGGAGCCACATACTGGACTTATTTATAAATGTG
Organism: Amphiprion ocellaris; assembly: GCF_022539595.1. Classification (NCBI taxonomy): domain Eukaryota; kingdom Metazoa; phylum Chordata; class Actinopteri; family Pomacentridae; genus Amphiprion; species Amphiprion ocellaris. Next base: position 24,265,613 of record NC_072781.1, on the reverse strand, counting down.
TGCTCAGCAGTGACGTGACGACAGACAATGCATAGACGGTCACACATGCACAACATAAATATGTCAGCGTAGATGGAAGACAGTAGTTACCTTGTGCTGATATAATAATACCCATGACATCCAGCTCACTCCTCTGTGCCTCCACTTTGTGAGGACGTCCTTCCAAATGTTACCCATGTGCACCACGTCATCTCCGTTGATATTTCATTATGTACCTATCAACATACTGCTGCATGTAATACACCAATGTAATGTCATTAACGTCAGGCAGCCTATAGAGCTGCTGTCGGGCTCATACCGTCGTGGATGAGGTCTTCATCAGGCCATAATTGTAGCCCGGTGTTTGAAACATGTACAATAGCCCAATTTACCACTAAACAAACATGTCTCAGCTCCATCTCCATGTCTTCTTGTCTGGAAGGGAAGGGTGGGGCTAGTGCGAGGTCCTCCAGGGGTTGCTGGGAAACGTCGCTGTCAGTCTCTCAGGGAGGCAGTCATGCAGGTGCCCTAGCTACCTGTTCATCTCCCAGATAATTAATGTGTACAAGGAGCCGCTAATTGCACTTTTCACTAATGATTTATGGGTTTTGTGAAAGGGGGGAAATTGGGGGAAATGTGTGTGTACACTCTGGTGAGTGAGTACAGCTGGGGGAGGAGACATGATTGATGAAGAGTGTGTGGATGTACTGTCAGTGTGGAGAGATAGACCCCAGCAGGACAGGGCTAGTGACACACACACACACAACTGGTCATCTGTTGTCAATATTTCACTGGTGTAGGGTGTATTGATGTAACAGAAAAAGCCTGAAGATGGGATCCTGCTCTTCTATCTTTATCAGCTGTCTTTGGGCTCATTCTTGTCCCCACCTCACTGAGACGAGATCTGAGAGATTCTTGTTCAAGCACTGACCTCTAGGTTCAGTTCATATAAGAAATTAAATCCCACTGACAGAATCCAAAGAGACGTGAGTGTTTTGTTGTGTCTTTATGGTGACTACAATAATGCATATTTTTCTTTAGACAAATCTCAAATTATCTGTGATCAGAAATGTGGTCCTACAGTAGAACACTGATTGTGTTGAGCAGCTTTTAGATAGTAATGTAAAAGCTAAATTAACATAAATTACAGAAAACTGGAAAATGGTAGGGCTTGGTGGTTAGCACTTTCGCCTGGCAGCTTGAAGATCCCCGGTTCGCGTCCCCACCTTCCTGGGATCTTTCTGTGTGGAATTTGCATGTTCTTCCTGTGAGTTTTCTCTTTATACTCCAGCTTCCTCACAGTCCAAAGATATGCTGAGGTTAATTGATCACTTGTAATTGTCCGTAGGTGTGATTGTGAGTGTGATTGTTTGTCTGTATGTGTACTGGTGACCTGTCCAGGTGTCCCCTGCCTTCACCCCAAGTCAGCTGGGATAGACTCCAGCCCCCTGCAACCCTAATGAGGATTACGTGGTGTATAAATGATGGATCAGAATAAATAATAAAAAAGGAGTGGTTTTGAATGATTTTCTGTTTCCTCATATACATCTTTTTTTTCTTTTTGCTTTCCACAGCTTTTAGAGTTTGACAAAGAGCTGTCGGTGTTCAAGGATCGACTGCATGAATTGGAGATCTCTTTCCCACCCAGGTATGGAACACACACACAACATTCTTTGATACCTTTTGATTTACACTAAAAACACCATAATGACAGTCACACTAGAAATGTATGTGTTGTCTTTACAATGAGAATAATAGCCTCACATAATTGCAAGTGTGACTGTAGATTAGTATGATGAATTGTGGACTTTCGTGTTTGTTTTACTTGTTACATGATAGGTCTTACTGATGGTGTATTGTGCCACAACTGAGATTTAAATGGTCTTTTAAGTCCCTCCCCTTTTGTTGACTGGACACCTAAAAACTAAGACTTTTTCCCCTATTAATAATCCTTTCATACCTTAAAATGACTTGGATGTACCTTTACACCATCTCATCCTCTCGCTTGCACATAAATCTATATAGTTCCTGCCCTCTCTCCACTCACCCCTGCATGTTCGAATCAGAATCCAATTCTGAAGAAGAATAATGATACAGGAAGCCCCACCCTGCAATTTGGCACGATTGCTTTGTTAGGTTTTTGTCTGAAATCCTCTAAATTGAAATCCGTGTAATCGTAAACTACAGTTTCAAGATGGAAATGTTCAGCCATGACATTGACAGCTTACTTCACATATGATTATGTTTTGTACCATATAAAAAACACTATATTGATGTGTTTACAAGTTTAAATAAAAAAAAACAACTTGATTTTCAATGGAGAATAATATTCGCTAAACCTAAACTTTCAGGCACTTTGATTAAAGACTGGAGATTGACCACTGAAATTTAGAATTATCTGTTGAGAAGCAATGATGCCAAAGTTATAATCCCAGTTATTAATTGTTATTCCAGTCTGCACTAAAACACGCAAAAATGAGGACTAAAAGAATAATGGATTTCATATAACCAAGTCGGTCTCAACAGTCATAACAGACAGGGTAATAAGTGTTTGCTTTACTATGATAAGTGTGTATGTTTAAAAGGTCTTTTTTTTTTTTTTGAGGCAAGAAAAATACTTCTCAGCTCTGTTGGGGTTTTTACAACAGTTTTCTCAAATTATAAAGGAAGACTTGATCAGACAGTCCAAAATTCCCAATTTCAGATAGAGGCATTGTTTTCACTTGACAATGACAAAATGGCAGATGAAAGACAACTACTGCTAAAAGTGCGAACCCTCAGGCTCAGGCTTTTATCTACATCGTGCTCTCACATGTTGGTAAATGCAGTGATGTTGCTGCCCAGATCTTGGCCACAAGGACTCATTATTAATCTGTAAAAGCAGAAGTAGTCAATCACCAGCTTATTGTCCAAAATGGTTTTATGAAAGCTGGTGGATCTGTGTTTGATGGCTATCACTTGTTAAGTATGATTGCATACGCTCCCAAACTGCTCCCATGTGTATCTGCGTATAAATGTGTGTGTGTGCTGTGTGTGTGTCCCTGTGTGAGGCTGTGGGCAGCGTTGATATTTCTGTCTCAGTGGGACTTGAGGGAGATCGGAGCGGGTGGTCTCCTCTCCTCTTCCTCAAACAAATGCATTTGCAATTAGCCCTTTCACAGGAGAGGGAGGGCAAACACGCGGCCGGCGTGGAAATATGTTTCGGGAGCAGCGCGTTAATGGCGCTTGACCTTTGCCGTCGGTTGTGACTCAATCAGTGCAGATAATGAAACGCTGTAATCAAACAATAATTACTTGATAAACTGCTCTAGTGGCAGGCGCAGGGCGGCGGGGGATTTGGTGTGTGCGTGTGTGTGTGTGTGTGTGTGTGTGTGTGTGTGTAAGGGCTTGAGATACATAGAACTATCAAAGAACGTGTGTATGTGTGAGTGGCTTTGAGTGTGAGCGTACATGTGTAAAGATGAGAGCTGGAGACTGAGTGTGTCAAGGTTCTGCCAGTCCCTGTTTTTTAAATGACTCTGTGTCTTAATCAGGGACCCCATTTACATCACTTTGCATAAGTGACAGGTGGATTTATTGTCCTTTTACACTGGCTGACTTTTGCACCTATCCATATAATACTGAATCATCTCTCCACAGGGAGGAATGAATGTGCTGCTGTGGAAGAATACAAATGATTTCCACATACTTGAGGTGATGATGAATCAAATAGATGAAACCTGGGAGCAGCATATGAAATTTGATTTGATCTACTCTGTGTGTGCGACAAACCACATCATTGTCAGCCTTGTAAAGGGTAGCAGTGGTCTAGTTAAACTTAAACAACCCCCTCCACCCACTTCTCTCTCTCTCTCACACACACACACACACACACACACACACACACACACCTACACACACACACACACACATCCTGGTGCCCCTCCCCCTGTCAGGTCTGCCTTGTGCTCCTTGAGCAATCAAGCCTCAACGATTGTTCTCCATCTCATAGCCTGCTCCAGACCGGCCCCTCGCCATCTGTGAGGTTATTACTCTTTTTAATGCAGGCCATCAGAACACACCCTCACCGACTCACACACACACACACACACACACACACACACACACACACACACACACACACACACACACACACACACACACACACGCACATGCACATGCACGGCTCACTTCAGTTCCAATCTATAAATCAATATGAGTCACAAACATTTAATCTGCAAGTTAATTCTGTCTGTTGCCTGATGGTAGATAAGAAGTTGTCACAAAATGAGACATGCTGTCAAGAGTGAACTAAGGATTGGATAATAAAGTGACTGATGAACGTGCTGTTTGTAGCAGCAGCACTAACTTACTAAATAATATCTGCAGCTTTCTGCAGCAGTAACAACAGCTGAAGCATCCTCGGCCAGCAGCTGCCTTTCAGTTTCAGAATGGACGTCCAGTGTTGGCAGACATTCATCTCTGTCCCCGTACATACATTCATGAATTCTCCCCTTTAGCTTCAAGCTGTAAAATGCATATCTCTTTACTTTCAAGAAGTCATCTGTCAAAGTTGGTCGTGACACGTCTAAGTACTTGGACACTGGGGTGAGGAATTTGCCCAGGCCTTGCCACAGTTGGACCTGGAGCCAGTCGGCTGCTGTGCACTGATAGGCTGCTACACGTTCATACAGAAACCTGTGTATGCTTAGTAGTTTTCCTAACCAGTGATCTGAGAGAGAATTAGTCGGTTAATCATAAACTAATCATTTATTTAGACACTCTTGTAATATATGAGACTACAGCCAGCCATCATGCCACGATCTTTGCATAGGCTGCAGTACGACCATCAATTAAAATAATGGCAGGTTTTACTATAGATTATGGTACTTTTGATTTCATATTTGAAATGGCATAACTAAGGTAATATCCCCTAAAACATGCTATGGCACCAGTAACTTATTCATGTATTTTGATTGATTTAGGAGAAAGCTTTTAGTACTCCTCTGATCTGATTTTGTTACAGTTTTTTTGCACGAGATCGATGCAAAAATTGAATCGGGACCCCAGCTTCTAGAAGAAATTCAGTGAATAGTGAAGGAGCAGAGGGAGAATGTATTCTGCCTGTAACATGGTTACTGGGAATGGGCTTTGAGTGGGATTTTGAGTGACATCAGAGCAGCGGCACAACTCTATCAATGGACAAATCATGCGTGATTTCAAAGCAAGAAAATGGTGTGGAAGCTGGTGGGAGGATAGATAGGAAAAGACAGAAGTAGAAATGATAGCTGGTATATCATGAGTCTAAAGAGGGAGAGCAGAGCCAAGGTACAAATACTTACGGTAAACAACACAAGGGTACTAATCATATACAGTTAGTATTAATAATACATTTTTATTATATGAATCTATTTTTGTTTTGTAATGTTAATGTGAATGTGTTTTAACTTTGTTTGCTTTGTACAGTGTCCTTGGGCATTTTGAAAGGCACCTATAAATAAAATGTATTATTTTTATTTTTTTTTTACTATAATATTACTAAAAGCACTGCTGATTTCTATCAGCACATGTTTACACTAATTATGGGTCTTTGGAAAGGCGATTGAGCAGGGAAATCATAGTCATTGTCCTTCATCCTTCAACTGCTGTTGCAGTGTTTTAACAATCTGACACGTTAGACTGAAGAAGCACATTAGTGGTGTAATGACATCTTAGGATGTTACAAAAGAACTCTGCATTGACAGTCCAACCCTCAGGGACTAAATCCCAGTGCACAACCACGGGGATGTTGGGGAAAATATTGAACAAGCTCCTGGTGCACTCCTGACCTGACATGTCTTATCCAGTTCTGGAAGCTGCGGCTCTTCCACTGTGAAAACTGCTGTTTCTCCTCCCCGTGGCAGGGAACCACCTTTCATAACCATTGATGATCCTCCACATGAATGTCGGATCATCCCAGATGCTTACTGACACAGAATGTAATATTTTTTTCTGGCTGCAGTTTGCAGTCCATAGAGAAATTGCACATGGGCCTCTTCTATTGAGCATGTTAGCATGCTAACAGATTTTCTATATGCTGGCCAAGTGTGACCTGATGTAGCACTAGAGAAAAGTCAGCTTGATTTATCCTATCAGGGATGAATATTTGTATAAAACGTAAAGGCAAAGCACCCTAGTCATTAGGATATTTGAGTCTAGACTGTGGTTGTGGACTGAACAGTCATATTGTCATCCCTAGAACAATACTGCTGTCATGAATAAAAATAAATAGCCCTATCAAACCTCTTAAATCAACAAAAACAGATCAATAAAGTGAGTTTATTATTAACCTGCCACCTTACGTCATGCTCTCTCTTGTAGCTACATGGACACAAAGTATAATTTGAGCATTGGACCTTCTGAATTTTTAACGTTGAATATAAATAATTACAGAAACGTTGTTTATTTCAATACCTATCTGGACCACTCTTTAAATCCATATAGAGAGACCTAGCTGGAAGGTGGTTGGCACTGTTGCCTTGCAGCTAGAAGGTCCCCGGTTCGCATCCCGGCCTGGACCTGCGACCTTTCTGCATTCCTGTGCATGCATGGGTTTTCTCCGGGTACTCCAGCTTCCTCCCACACACAGTCCAAAAACATGCTGAGGTGTGAGTGTGATTGTTTGTCCTCATATGTAGTCCTGTGACAGACTGGTGACCTGTCCAGGGTGTCTCCTGCCTTCACCCTAAGTCAGCTGGAACAGGCTCCAGCCCCCCTACGACCCTTATGAGGATTAAGCGGTGCATAGGTAATGGATGGATGATAGCTGAAGGTGTTACAGGGAATGGGATGGCTTCAGTCCTGGGTGCTTGTGTTTGTCAAGTCTAGACAGAAGCAGAGGAGCAGAGTGTGGCACAGTGGTCAGGAGATGAGGCCTGTTAGGAGGCAGAAACTGATAAACAGTTGTGTTTCCTCTCTTTTGGAAGCATCCTGGAGCTGATCTTGGCATGTTAGCGTAAATTTTACCAAGCTGCAGGTCTGTGAGGACAAGCCAAAAAGTGACTTGCCTGCTGAGAAACTCTGCAACATTCACATGCTCATGAAAGAGGAAGGGGGAGGATTGAAAGCTGATGCCAGGCAGAATGACTTTGCCCTTCAGTTGAGAGAAGATTTTAGTCAAGTGACACAAATGGCTACCTGCCAGTTCCTCAATAACTGCTAATAAGAACATATGAGTGAATTGTCAGAACAGCAGAGAATTCCTTGAGACTCCTTGTGAGCTCATAGGAAGTGCACACATTGATGGATAAAGTCACTGTCCTTGTTCTGTGAACAGCACTCTTCACTCCACCCTTGTGCTCTCAAGGCCTGTACGAATGATCTCACCCTCTCTGTGTGTGTATTTGATTGTGAATACGTTAGTTCTACATCCCTTCTGTTTGCATCATATATGAAGGAGGCCTCTTGTTCTCAGCTCTGTGAACAGCCATGCTATACTGCAGCAGAGGCACGTGACTCCATTTAAGGAGCACCACAGATTTAGTTGAATGACAATGTTTGGTTAAAGCACTGTGTCCGAGCCGCTGTAAGTGTGCAGCTTGTGTTGGCTGAGCGCTGCCACAGGACCCAGCATTACAGGCTGATCTACTGAACAGGAACATTGTTTTACAAGCAGCAGCGCATCCATCATTCTAACTACTAGAGAGCCAGTGAAAATGATGAGGGGCCACTGTGGCGATAATAGCTGAAGATTGTCCACTGTCATGTATTGTTGCCTCTTGTCTGACACAATGCCACTGAGTAGGTTTTGTTAAAAACAGTCTTACATAGAGATGAGTAAATGGATGCCATCTGCATCTTCTTGTCTTTAGTTAGAGCAGCTAAGGCCAGAGCTTGTCATAGTCGAACCCCAGCAGGCTGTACACCATGAGCTGCTGATGGCATTTCACTCTGTTTGTACTGCGCTATGCCAATGTTGTGCCTGCGAGCCTCCCAGCTCTACAAACTGAAGCAAACATTCAGCTTTATTGATAGCATTTGGCTGATCTTTTTGAATCTGTGTGTGTGTGCATGTGTTGTGTTTTGCCAAGCCTCCCCTGACAACGGCAAACAAACATAGCTGTAGAGGCAGCAAGTCACTCGAAACCCGCAGTTTTTTACTTTTTAGCCAATCCCAGTTCGCCAGTGGCCACTCCAGCATCCCATGATGCTCTTTAGCACCCTTGACCTCATGTTGCTGATACGATAACTCTTATCTTTAGCTTCCTGTTCTACCTATATTCCCAAGTTTATATTGCCCTCATTATATACTGAGTAAGTGAATCCACCACTGTTTGGCCTGTCACTTATTTGTCATTATGTAGAACAAGGTAATAGCTTTTGATTTGGAGATAAGAGAACGTGGGACAAAGAAGTCTGGCATTTAGCAATCCATGGAGTGTCCAGTCCTGTGGAAACATGTACCTGGTCCGGCATGCCAACAAAACAAAATACAGGATTCATGCACAGTATTTTATCTTTCTAAATGGTATCTAGAACTTTAATCATTGTTTTAATGTTTAGAAAAACCTTATCAATTCAGCGTTATGGTGTTGTACAAATGACAGATTTGTAATCTGTATAATACAGTAATACATGTAGTGTGGCCTCTCCCTCCCTTGGGTGAGGCTGAGTGACACACCATAGGTTGGGCCTCTGCTCACCTCGCCAGTTTTTACTGTTGCTAGACAAACAAGCTGACATTGGCCGCGACACATATGAGTAATGTGCCAGCAGCCAAGTCAAACATTAAACCCCAGAACAAGCATGAATGAATGGGCTCTCCATGACTGCTAGAGGGTTTCGATATGTGACCGAAGGCACATGTATCATCTGTGAAGTGGTCAGCAACACAAAAGAGTGGATTGACATGAACTAAATTGTATTCTTACCTCAGCTTTACACTAAATGTGATTACAGTAAAAATGTAGACAGCAATAACCAGGACAAATACTTCAGACTGTCTCTAGTGTCTGCGTCATTATCCAGCACTGATTTCAGTGAGATATCCTAAACTTTTCCCCTGTAACTTTTTCACTTCAGCCCTTTGTTATTATTAACGTCCAGTTTGTACAATAAATAAATAAATAAAGTAGTGTCACCTTTAAGCCTTAGCCTCTTGAGTGTACAGTATATTTAGAGGCACAGGCAGCACTGTGCTGGTCTTTTTAGCTATCACACTTGCATATGTGCAACTGTAGCCAAAGGGGATGTATTATGCTTATATATATATATATATATATATATATATATATATATATATATATATATATATATATATATATATATATATATATTATTATTATTTTTGGACTTCTTTAGAATAGTTTTGCATGATTTAAAAGATCCTTATATGTCTTAAACTAACCCTCTCTTCATCCTGTGTCTGAAACAAACCTTTAAACCTGCATTCTTTCTAATGGCCAGCAGGGGGTAACACTCCTGGTTGAAAAAAAAAGTCTGATTGTATAGAAATCTATGGGAAAATGAGCATACTTCTCACTGGACTTCTTACTTCAGTGATCATTTTCCCAATGAGTTTATGGTTGACCACTAGTTTCTAGTCTCCTTCATTACAGCACCATGTTCATTCTGTAAATTATGTTACTATTTATAGTAAAATAGATGATGAGGCATTTTATGTTTTAGGATGGGGCTAACTTGTGCTGCCCGGTCACTACTCCTCAGTTGTCACATGCACTTTTAAAGCTCAAGATGGTGACAGCCAAATGCTAAACTCAAGGTTTCCTAATGTTAGTCCACAAATCAATGGGTGACGTCACTGTGGCTGAATCCATCTGTTTATACAGTCCATAGTTTCATCTGATGGGGCAATTCCTGGAAGCCCGTTGAGTGGCAGCACTTGTGAGCAGCACTGCCAGTTCTTTGTGAGTGTGCCAAAACTGTGACAGATGATTATATGAAAAAATAGATCTGCCTCTCACAAAAGTATAAAAAGGCAATGTAAACAACATTTACCTCATTATTTGAAACTTTGGCCATGTTTAATATGAACATCTGACATTGTAGTACTACGCATGTGACAGAAAATTCGGAAAAGCATCATGGCTCCCCTTTAAACAGCCTATGTCATACTTTCATAATACATGCTGAGTATACACATTTTATACTGTATATTAATCTTTGTATTATACTGATTTGAATTTTTTAGTTAAATAATTAAGCATGCAACACAAAGATAACTTCAAAAAAGGATGGCAAGAATTGTCATGACAGTCAGGCTGTGAGTTTAGGATGCCCTTGCCAGTTAGACTTAACAAGAAACAACAAAGCATTTTTACAACAATGTAGTGTTTTGTTTTGTTTTTTTTCTGAGGTGTTCTTTAACAGTTAGCTTTTATTAATTTCGTTGCGTCTTAGCAGCCTCTCTATTCTAGTCATTGTGCATAGCATTGCAAGAGAATAGTGCCCATCAATAACACACATAAATTTATTGTATTTGGTTTTTTTGGGGGTTTTTTTGCATGCTGTCTGTCACTTGATATTGTCACTTTTGCAGAGTTAATGTATCACATCCTCAAAACCTGCACAGTATTAGTATGCAGTGTGGATTTAGGACACAGTGTTCAATGGTGTTTCAACGGATTGAATTTGGCAAAATACACAATTCAATGCATATTGCGACATTGTATTAGCTGATAAACACTCATGAACCCCACAGTGAGGACAAACTGTTCACCCTTTTACTTTTAGGTAGAAAACACATCCAAAGCTATTGCATTTTTGCTGATTATATTTTGAAATCGCTTTAAGCTCAACAAACTATACACATTACTAAATGAACTTAGATTTTGAGTACTGCCAATTAAAATTAAAACAATTTCCCTGTGGTGCTGTAGTGCAGGACGAGAGATGTATATTCCTAATGTAATTCCTAATCACTTGCAAGAAATCTTAAACTGTAGCAGAACAAATTTGTGTTATTAGCATTCAGGTGAGAATAAAGTGGCAGTATGTCAGCCATTTCATCTATACTTACATTACCACCAACAAATTATTCTACTCCTGAGACACGACCTTATATTGTAACTGTTGATCTATTTATTACGTTTGACCCAACTGAAGGTCATACATATCCAAAGTTTGTAGTCATTCTTTTTTCCTTTACACCTCTCTGTTGGTAGTATTAGCCCTAGGGCCAGAGTTGGTAAAAAACCACGTCTGTGGCTGTTTCCATGTTCGTTTTCTATGTGTGGATTCCTTGAAGTGCAACACCCCCTCCGATCCAGACACACAATTGTTGTAGTTATCAGTTCAGCTCATTAATTAGTGTAATTAGTCTTTCTGCGGGCAATGAGTGTCTGATATGAGCTGACGGCCTCCAGCCCACACGCCCTCTTCGACCGTTTACCTTCCCAGATAAGTTTGTGAGCTCGCTAATCGGACACATTAATCACTTTGGCCCCAGCGCACCATTCGACTGTTTGCTGTTGCATTAAGACTTGTTATCTCTATTGGACCCAATGAAGGGTGCGGTAAAACAGTAAAAGGAACAACTTATACCTGCGCACACACAGGGACGCAGAATGGCACTTTAATGACCATTGTTGAGTATTTTTAATCAGCTTTTACAATGGCAGGCTGTCATCAAAAATGACTGAACGATAGCAAAGTTTTGTTGTCAAAGTGCCCAGGGAAGTTTGCTATCAAGAGGGAGTTCATTGTTTGAAGGAGGTGAGGGGGAAAACTTGATTTTCTCTCAATCTTTTTTAACACCAAAATGACCCCTGGCTTGTTAGTCAATAAAGCTATAACAGAGTCTCAGATAGGAGGATTGTTCAGCGGGCTGTTTAAGGCCGGGACCATCCCTCAGGAAGCAGCAGCATTCAGGCCACCCTGAAGTCGAGCAGCTCTCCAAGCCCTTTGAAGACTTTGCTCTTTTCCACCCTCACTTTGCCTCGTTCTGTCTGATCCGTCTTTATCCCCTCTCCTCTGCCTGCCTGTCCATCTCTGTTTCACTCATCCTATTCTTCATGCTCTCTTTTATCCCAGGATCACTGCTTTAGCCCTTTGATTAGCATACCAAAACCCCATGCATTTCCCCCATGGTTTAAGTGCTATTAATGCTAATTGGAGGCAGGGAACTTCTTTAAGTAGCTCTCTGCAGGTCTGTTTGTACACCTGGTGGGGGGGCGGGCTCTGTGTGTAGTGGTGCATGAGTCAGGCCACCTCATGCCCCAGCCTTAACCCCATGCACAAAAACACCCACACACATGTCTAGGATTTACAAAAATGCTTACTGTATCACTGGTATGAAGCCATCACATCTCTTTTTCTGTGAATGTGTGTGGCTGAGGATTAATGCCACGGATTTCATTTTCCTACTGAATAAAACCACTGTAGAGTTTCAGTACAGGTATTGCTATCTTCATTGGGCTTCATTAATAAATAGTAATGGATTAATTGATTTGTTGTCAACTATTCTGATAATCAGTCTGAGTATTTTTTTTAATTATTGATTAATTGATTATTAAAACAAACATTAGTTACAGCTCCAATCTTCATATCATATTCAAGCACCGTAGGGCAAATTTGATCAAGAACTGTACTGATTGACAGGTTAAAAAACAAGCAGATTTACATTCCAGTGATTAATTCACAATAAAACCAACTAATAATCAACATAAGTCTCTCATTTTATGTGCATATTTGACCGGAGCAGTGTTCATTATTTGTTTATTTTGCATGGCCTGATGTGGAAAAGGAACTGAAAAATAGAATAAAATGATGTATCTATATAGAATTTACGTACACAACATAACTGCCTGCACCACACATCTATCAATACATAACGACACAGTCTAACACAAGTTGGTCCACTAAGGAATACCAGAGGACTGATCAAGACAGTCAAATAGATGGCAGCAGAGGAGATAACTAGTATCCTAATGTTTGATGATTAATGAGCTGCAGCAGCTTCAACTGGCCAGTCACAGAAAACTATTGTAATTTGCACTGGTAGTAAATATCACTTGTTTATTCCCTTATACAAAATGCTGACTGACTGTTGCTGCTTCTGTTGAATGTAATGTTTTCAAGTAGAGGAGGACGACATGACGCCTTTTTAATTAAGAATTAACTTCATGGTGTTTTTTGTATGGCGAAGGACATATCAGGATCGAAATGAGCAGTAAACATGATGGCTGAGCTTTTCCACCTTGAAAATGCAGTGTACTGATGTCTCAAATACACAGATACAAAACAAACCCAAGGAACCAATCCTGTCAGCTAGCGAATCAGTTTCTGGTTAGAACAAGTGTGACTGAGTTACTCCTATATTGCAACTTATTATTGTGTGGTGTAGAATCATTTTACAGTGTTTCAGCAGAGTTATAGTTGAGCTGGTGTGCTTGAGCTGCAGAGAGCTTTGGAGGAGTGGTTGTAGGGTTGCGGGGTGGCTGGAGCTGATATAGGGCAAAGAGACAGAGTTCACCCTGAACAGCTCGCCAGTCTAGAAATGTAATGTAATATTCAGAACAAGAAAAGCTCAGTCGTATAATTTCCGACCGGTTATTGCAGCGGTTATTTGTAGTAGGATCGCAATGATGTGATCGCAGCTGACGTAGTGTTCACTTGCAGTCATAGTTACATCGTGCTGTTATCTAGCAATACAGGAATCTTTAACAAATCCATGGATCCAGACTAAAAGCCGCATCACTGCCAAAATCTAATCACTTGTCCTTGTGTCATTTCTGACCTCCCCTGAAAATTTCATCCAAATCCATTAGTCCGTTTTTGAGTGAGTAATATCATTTTTGACTGAAAGCGCTTTATAAATAAATTTATTGTTAATTTATTATTATTATTATTATTATTATTATTATTATTATTATTATTATTATTATTATTATTATTATTATTATTATTATTATTATTATTATTATTAGGTAATGTGAACAGACAGACAGATGGACAAACCAACCCCACTCGTTACATACGCTACCGTTCAAAAGTTTGGGGTCACTGACAATTTCATGTTTTCCATGAAAACTCACACTTTTATTCATGTGCTAACATAATTGCACAAGGGTTTTCTGATCATCAACTAGCCTTTCAGCACGATTAGCTAACACAATGTAGCATTAGAACACAGGAGTGATGGTTGCTGGAAATGAGACTCGGTACCCCTATGGAGATATTCCATTAAAAATCAACTATTTCAAGCTAGAATAGTCATTTACCACATTAACAATGTCTGGACTGTATTTCTGATTCATTAAATGTTATCTTCATTGAAAAAAAGTGCTTTTCTTTCAAAAATAAGGACATTTCCAAGTTACCCCAAAGTTTTGAACAGTAATATAACTCTGCTACGTTCCATGGCAGAGTAATGTTTTCATTATTCACATAAAAATAAGAACCTGAAGGATTGAACCCTTTATATCTACTGAAGGATGCAGGTCCTCTCTCAACGACTTCTCCATGTTGCACCACCATCTACCATCTTAGCTCAAAACAGACAAACCAAACAGGGACTCTAGAGAAGGGCTTTCTTTTTTTTTTTCTTTCATCTTAACTCTTCTGTATGCTGGGAGGAGAAGAGTGAGGTAAGGGGTATTCTTTTGCAATCTGCTCTCCCACCGCTTGGTGGCACTAAATCCAACAAACAGGTCCTTTAAATAAAATACCTTGACAATTATGAGATGAGCTACCATGACATTTTGTACATGCATTCATAGTCCTCAGACGATCCTCTCGTTCCTCTACCACCAGCACAGAATTGAAGTTAAAAGTCCCCCTTCTCCCCAGAAAAGACATTCTTACATTCATGTTTCCCAGAGGATGACTCCTCAATTCATGTTCCCTTCAAGATCACTCTGATGATCCCCTGATCCCCCAAATGTTCTGCTCATATAAAATTGTTAAAAAAAAAAAAAAAAAGCAGCATTCTTGTGTTCTTTGCCATCAAAGTGAGACCTGAAAACAGTGGGCTCTGCATTTTCCAGGTCTCATTAGAGAAGATGAAATTATTGGTTGAAATTACATCCATTGCTAACAGGCGAAACTACCATTCTCTAACTAGTATTAAAATGAGCATAATGTTAGTATCTCTAGTAGTAACAGTAGTTGTAACACTTACAATTACAGAGTGTTCTGAATGCAAAAAAAAACCTGAAGGGAACCACAATCAGATGCATATTCTGCTTTAGCACAAAGTCCAATTAAGCTATCAGAGCTTGGCAAGTGTGATGAATCAAAAGCCCAGTATGTGTGTTTATTTTATCATTAGGATATCACCATCCTCAGAGAAGAGGCACTTTGTGTAATGCTACGGTTAGCACGCGTGGCACTGAAGGAGCAAATTGGATTGGTATTACAGTATGTAAGCCCGATCTTACATCCTGATGAGCGCCGACAAACAAATTGGATTGGTGGCGTGTAAATCTGAAGCAGTTTGATGAGCCGAAGGGGCAAATTGAATTCTCAACAATGTAAATCTGTATCAGCTCGATGGCTCCCCGCCCGAGTCCAGCCCTGCCGCTGCTTAAATCATGCGATTGTTCCCTGCTGTTCCAAGATACAATCTCTCTTGGCCATTTGCCGCGGCACCTAATCTGTTTTTGATGACCGTGTAGGGATGCAGCTATACATATGGGCAACTGAGTCTCCCTCTGGCCCGCTCCGCCTAAATCGCTTTCATTCGTACTTTTTTATTTTCCCTCTCTCTCGCTCAAACACACACAACCTGTACAGTTGGCAGAGAAGGATTGCTTTGATTGAGCCATCCATGTGTGTTGATTCAAGAGATTACTCAGATGATTGGTCATACTAATGGACCTCCTGTTTTCTGGGGAAAACATCTTGATCTCTGTCTCTCAGATAACATCTCGTATTTATTGCTCCTCTGAAGCCCTGTTGATTCATCATTTTTATTGGTTTCCTTATTGGCTCCCTTGTGCATCACTTCACTTAGAAATAAAATCCAGTATATCTTGGATACCACTTGAATATACATGAATATTTGTCATGTGAGCTTTTCTGTTTTGCCTGTGTGTCTCCTCAGTTATCCGTACAGTGAAGACAGCAGTCAGGGGAAGGAGTACATGAACACCAGATGCCCTGCCTGGTGTGACCGAATCCTCATGTCTCCCTTTGCCAGGGACCTGGTCTTGAAGGTGAGCAAAACTCCTGCTGACTTTATCCAATTTTACTGTGAAGCCAGATTCCGTCATATTTAACCAAAACATCACCACTCTTCCCTCAACTAAAATGCAAGCTTTTTTATGAATGCCTCATCTTATTTCTACAACTCCATCATCTTTGATCTACCCTCCCCTCCTCTGTCACTTCACAGATGGAAGGATGAGGTGTCTTTGAATGTTAATTTGCAGCGCTAAGCCATGGGTCCACCCAGACAGTATATATAGCCTGGCACTTATAGAGTTCCAATGGGCCCCATCTTCTTCATAAAGCCACAGATCTGTCTTCGTCCTCCCGAGAGTCGAACCCTGCTGGCCCCCGCCCGGCTTCAAATCCATCCCAGCATTATAAACGCCAGCCAATCTGCCACTTCTATGCCCCTCTCCTTCTCCTCCTCCTACAGCCGATGCTGCAGTCTGTTCACTCTTGACTCACTAATTTGTTTGCTGGATTACTTAAAGATCCGCCACACAGCCAAGCAGTGTTTTCCCAGATTTTTTTTACCCCTCATTTCTGTAAGACAACATTCTTTGAGTTGCAGGGCTGCTATCACCACCAGCATGATTTCTGATTTTAGCATTTTAGATCCCTGAACTCAGGAATCTCAACTTTGTCTTTAGAGGCCTGAGTCTTTTCAGTGCTGGAACACCCAGGCTTTCATCTGTTAATGTGTGTGAGAGGGATGCAGCAGTGTATTGTACAGTACCAGTCCACAGCAGGGGGGGCTGCTTGGGAAGTTTGCTTTTCTTTTGTCCTTGATAAATGAGAAATTCCTTCCTGATCTTTCTTCTTTACTGACCGAAGCATCACAAGGACTGGACTGGAACAATAACTCTGCTCACTGCATTACAGTGAGTTGTTAAAAACAGTGAGCCTGTAAAGCATTTTAAAATGTTTGTTTCACCCACTTAATGTGTCAGAATTATGTAAAAGGTGATTCACACACGCAGCTGGTTTGTTGTTTGCTTCTCTTCCCCTCAAGCGCCGGCTAATTGCTTGTAATGCAGGGACAGAGTGGAACAGTTAGTGTGTTCACAGATTGGCTGATGATTCACTGAGCACACACTCTCTGGCTCTGAGCATTACAGATTGTTGAGACATGGGCCTGTAAACAGCCCGGCGTGAGGCGTCATCTATCATGGCACGGTCGGTTAACTCGCCATCATGTTATTTTCTGCTTGCCGAGCCCTAACACGCCAAAGGTTACCCGCTGGCTGTACGCCGCGGCACCAGCTCCGGGAGCGCCGGTAATGAATGTTTAGTCGAGCGAGCGCTCCCTCTCTGCCGGAGGGCCCCGGGTAATTTGTTTATCTGTCTAAAGATTATGCAGCCCGAAAATCCACAATTTTATGCTGCCTTTGTAAATTATCAAGTGTGTGTTTGATGAATGTATCTCGGGCTGTGGGAGGCAGCGGCACGGGGCCGGCTGCCAGACAAATAGAGAGGTGGCAGTGCGTGGCCCGCTTGAAAAGGTAGTGAGGTGGAGGCACACCGTGTGCTGACCCCGCTCCACTGCAGGATTGGTCTGAAGTTAATTTGGATTTCGCTTTATGGTTCATTCTCAACCCCTCTGTCTCTTTCTTCTGAAGCAGCTCACCAAGTCACAACTGGTAGCACCCATCACCTCTCTCTGTATGTGTGTGTGTGTGTGTGTGTGTGTGTGTGTGTGGGGTGGGAGTGGGGGGCTGTTTAAAAAGTCTTTAGTTCAACCAGACAAGTGTGATTTATACTTCGGTGTGCAGATCCATGTATGAGTGGGGAAACGGCTTCTTTGTGTGCAGAAAGTGATTGTGAAACGCGATTCTCTCTGACAGGTGCTCTCAGATTCCAGTGCGAGTGTAAATGACTCCTGCTTTTCATTTCTCTCCACTGCACCGTGCACAAGTTTGAAGTTACAACTGCAGAGATCCTCGAGGTGCTGCTGGGAGAATCTGTCCTAAGTTAACTTTGAAGGAAAACAAATGTCTGTTTCCTGACTTGTTTCCAGATGAGAACTCCAGTTTGTTTAAATGGTTGTGTAACATGATTTAGAAAAGTCAGTTTTTTCACTTTCTGTCGGTCACTGTGTTTCCTTTTTGTAACTATAAATTGGCTCAATTTCACTAATGGCTGTTCCTGAGGTAAATCTAAAGTGCTGAGTAAAATCTAACTTACTTAGCAGTTACATTAAGTTTTCACTTTAAATTTGTCTTCCTTACTCCTTTCCTAATACTTCCACCATGACTCAGACTGAACAGGTCATAGTGTATACAGTATCTTGACCAGAAATCTTATCCAGATGACAGATTAACTACAAAGAGTGACATTATTGGTAAAATAATAAGGACTTTATCGGCACCTAAACAAAGTGTCATTGTCCTGACTGTTAATTTCACAACCGCACACAAAAAGTGAAGCTGCTGCTGTGGCTGGTTATATAGACGTTCTTTAATCTCCCCGTTTTACGATTCTAGGTGACTTTTATTTTGAGACCAACAACATGATCCTGCTAATTGCGTTTAATGAAGCTGCTGCTTTGATTGCTCGTCCATGACCGTGTCATAAAACGTGACACGAGCCTGTAATGATTGTACCATGTAAACACAAACACTGTACTGCTGACGCTGCATCCTGTGTGTTTTTATGGTGTAACCCTGCAGCACGATGTCCAACGCTCCTTTCATGCAACAAATACAACTGTTGTTCACGTTTCCATCACACAACGTTTGATTTTGTGTCTCTGCAGCCTGAAAATGAGGAGAAGTCTATAGTCTATGATAACATTGGGCCCAATGTCTGCATGGGGGACCACAAGGTAACAACAGGGGCTCTGCCCACAACCTCACTGTGTGTCATTGTGCTGTGATGTGATTGAAATTGATATTCTGTGAATCAGAGTGTGGAGGTGAAATGGGTTTGGGGCATATAAACATGTTACAACTATATGAGCTGATAGATGATTAAAGGCTATAATATGTGGTTTAGTTGGAGTCTGATTCAGCCTCTGTAACAATCACTGTACTGTTTGTCTCACTGCATATGTACTAGAACACTAGTCAGTGCTCTGCTGGCTTACATCTACACTGATTTTATTGCCATATTTGCTTTGAATTGTCCTCAATTATCAACACATTTCATAATTAACTCCCTGATTTCAAACCGTGTTTCCGACTACTGTCAAATGAATTTGAAGGAAACTTTTGAAATGTCACAAAAAGAATTTTAAAAAGTAAAATGCGAAGGCTTGCTTTCCTTTACTGCTTTGGAGCAAATAAACTAAGCTGTGTGGGTCATTCCAGAATTGGAGAACAATTGGGCTTTAACATTTTTGTAAAATAAACCTTCTCTTTTACAATTTTCTGCTACATATTCATCAATAATAGCTAATAAACTATCAGAGGCGTGATTGGCTCAGCTTACACATCAATGGGACAAGTTTTCTTTCATGTTTTATTTGTTGTCTGCTAACCCTACTCTAATCACAGTAACAGGGTAGCTAAAGCTAATGTTAGCTTTTTCTCAGGAGTAGAAGCTAGATATTTAGCTAGATGTTACTGCTGACCAAGAGGACAAACTTACTGATGGAAAACAGTAAAAAGAATTTGTCTTATCCTGATAGTATGAGGTGGAGTGAGACATTCAGTCAAGGCTGACAATGTTATGAAAATATGAAATATAGAAGAGAGGACATAGCTTTGCTCTACTCATTCTTTTGGAAAACTGTTAGATGATGTTAATTCCAGCGCATCATGTGATTCACTGTGTTCTTCTTTTTCTACCAGTTAAAAAGGCTATGCTAACAGGGTTGTTGTGGGACACATTTCCATGCATAATAATTATTATTTATAATATTATGTTGATTAAAAAAATGTTCTCCCAATTACAAGAGACATTAATGAAAAAAATAATACCAAAAAAGGAGGTTTAAATTTCAAACTGTTTTATTTGAGATTCAATTTGGTCATCGGGGGGGGTGGGACAAGAGAAAAACTAATTTTACGGGAAACTCCAGACATATTTGGTATTTTTTGAAAATATTTTCAAACATTCTTTTCTCCTAGTTTTTTAGATTTGGTCTCAGGACAAGTAAATTTACACAACAACTGCATGTTTTAGTATTTTGTACATGGATTATTTGAAATTTGATGGGTGGGATGTAAAATGTCCTCTAATTTTGGAATGACCCATGTAATATTGTTAGAGGGTGGCGATATAAGCTACATTACACGTGACAAACTGGAAGAAACTGAAAGCAGCGTTCCATACTGTGTTGTAAATACTCAGTATGTTAACTTTCATTCAACGTACTTTTGTGTGAATAAACTGTAGTGTGTATCTTTTTACTTAATGTATTAACACCTCGCTTTCTAAAAGCCTCACTGCCATTTGGAGTGTTGTCATGGTAACTCTCAAGCTTCGTTCCTTTTACCTCTACTGACATCTTCTTGATTTATTTAGACAGAACTGTCAACTCATTACACTTTGTTTCCATCTTAATGGAAAATGATACCTCAGATTTAAATGGAAGAGTGTAAATTGTGCTTCCATGTATTTGTCAGGTGAATTTAATAACAGATGAGTGAATAAAGGAGGCTGCGTTGTCTCAGGAGGTGGCACTATATAATATCCTGTATTACACTTGGATGTAAAAACACAGTAGAAGATGCTGGACACAAGACCAGTTGTGAGCCAGTTGCTAAAAATCTTCAAAGAAGAAGAAGAAGAAGAAAATTGGCCTCTGAGAGAAAAATGGAGAGAAGTCTCCAGGAATTGTTTTCAATCAGGAAAACTGTCATTCGTCCTTCATGTCAGCTGGTATCGGCCATATTTCCTGCTGTTTAAAGGTCAATACAATGAAAAAAGTGGAAACACCTGCTCCAAAAAGATGCTTACACTCGCGTTCCAAAGTTTGGGGTCACTTAGAAGTGTCCTTATTTTTGAAAGAAAAACAATTTTTGTCAATGAAGACAACATTAAATGAATCAGAAATATAGTCTAGACATTTTTAATGTGGTAAATGACTATTCTAGCTGGAAATGGCTGATTTTAGTGGAGTATCTACATAGGGGTACATTACATACATAGAGAAACATTTCCAGCAACCATCACTTCTGTGTTCTAATGCTACATTGTGTTAGCTCATCATGCTGAAAGGCTAATAACTGATGATTAGAAAACCCTTGTGCAGTTATGTTAGCACATGAATAAAAGTGTGAGTTTTCATGGAAAACATGAAATTGTCTGAGGGACCCCAAACTTTTGAACGGTAGCGTATTCTTACATTATATGCATTAATTTCCTTTTTTTAATCATTTATGTCCATCATTCTAAATTAAAACAACTCCCAAAAAGCATCTCAAACAAGCATAACAACTTATTTGTGAAACTTAAGATATTTCTTTTCAAATTTTACTATTTCCAATAATTTTTTTTCTAATGTGAAAACTTCAAAATGTGGATAAAAAGACTTTATGGAAACACGGTTTTAGACAATTTGCCAGACAGACAGAGAAATGTTCACCTGCAAGCAGCTTTATTCCAAAACAACCTCTTAAGGAAAAACTTCTTGTAGGAAACTTAAAAAACTGGGAGAGGTCAGGGCTTTTTTTCTTGTTTTTTTGTAGAAGTGACTGTATAGAAAGTGTTTAACACTGTCGCTTCAGTCTGTGCCGTGTCAGACAGGAGGTCCTCCAGTGAAAGAGAGGCGCCTGAAGTCAGGTCTTTCATCATTACACAGTGTGACAGAGAAAGTGGTGTGTGTGTGTGTGAGGTGACCTGAGCACTCGGACAGTTACTGCAGCAGCCTCAGCTCCAAAACACACAGCACTGCTGCGATCACAGCTGCCTATGTTTAAGAAATATCCAGGGTAGTTAGCAGGCAGGCCCAAAAATGCACCGCGCTGGTATGTGAGTTTAACCTGCGTGTCATGGGTGCTCAGAGGAGACGAGTGTGGACTAAGAGAAAGTGTTCGACCTGATTTTTACTCACCGTGGTTTCTTTGTCTCTGTCCCCCTGCCAGCCTGTCTTCCTGTCCTTCCGAATAACAGCGGGGGCAGGTAAACCTAATGCAAATAAGCACAAGTGTTGTGTGGTGCAGTGATGTCGTGGTAAATATTATTTTTTTCTTTATTATATTTCTTCCCATTGTTGCCACTGTTTGCTTTGATTTGCTTGATTTTTCATTACATTTCACCGGGCCAACGTGCCTGTTTGAAGAGTTTTATTCCAAACAAATAAAACATCCTGAGTGAAGAAACTGTTTGCCGATTGCTTAAAATGCTTGAGACATTTTAAGACATTTACTGACAAACTACTGACATCTTGTAGCTTAACTGTAACCAGAACAGGCTCAGATCATATTTCTTTGATTGAAACGTCGAGATGCGGTTAAGGAGTAAAACTTCTTATTTTGTTTTCCTCCGCAGGGAAGTCTTGCCAAAGGGGGGAGAACATATTCCGTGAAGCGCCTCTGTGAGAACACAAGAGAAACAAACACCACACACAGACACATTTGCACAAACACACTCACACACACACAGACACACACACACTTTGCACAAGCGTACACTGAAGACAAACTTTTTCAGTAGTGCTGACCAGTTGCAGTTGTCCGGACACCTCATCCATATGAAAACACAGCCGTTTTCTCTCCATAAAACACTTTTTGAGATGTGGACGAGCACCCGAGGGCCCGGCTCCAGACAAGACACACATCGCTGACCTCACCGTTGCCATGCAACCCCATTCCCCAGAGAAGAAAAAACAGGACGGACGGACGGACGGACGACTCTTTTCCATGCCACAGCCACATTGCCAAAACTCTAATTGAAATCAGTCCTACTACATCCTTTTAGACACCGTACTTGCCATTTTTAGGTATGCCTCTATGTATAGAAGCTACTTTCCATACAGTATGTAAGGTGTTTTAAAAAAAGAAAAGTGCAATGCAAAAAAAGTTGTATATCTATATTGTTAGGTTTATTTGTAAATTGGACAGTATAACATAGAGTTGTTGATGGTTTTAGTGCTGTTCTCTTTTCTGACCAAACTTTGTGGTCCCTTTGTTGGAATAGATAGAAACTTCTGACTTTATTTCAACTATATATATATATATATATATATATATATATATATATATATATATATATATATATATATATATATATACATATATATATATATATATATATATATATATATATATATATATATATATATATATATATATATATATATATATATATATATATATATGTAATTTTTGGTTTGTTTCATTTTGTTTTTGAGTTGTTGTTGTTGTTGTGTGCACAACACACGGCCATGCCTGACACATCAGTTGAGTCTCATTTTATATGCTGTACTTTTTAAAGAGATAATTTATAATTCTTACCAAAATGTTTATGCTGAAGTGTGTGCAGACTCGGAGAGACTGGGTCTGTGTTCCTGCAGCCACAGTGACCTTTGAATAAGGAGAGAGAAGCAGAGAAACTGTTCAGTGATTTATCGCCTATCCAAGAATGTTTTAAGCAGTGCCATAGACCATGCAAGTATATAAGATAATGTTTCCTATATAGCACTCTCACATTATGTCATTATTATTCTTACTCTAACTTATTTCTATAATATTATGGTTCTGAATGTGATATTTTAGATAGGCTTGGGTGTCCTTAAAATGTAAACTGTTTCTTTTATTTTTTTTGTCTATTTTTGTTACTGCATTATGGTGCCAAGTATCCTACACAGACAGTGTGTAAGAGTCTAAAATACTTAAGTCAGATGGTAAGAGGTGTTGATTTTGAAATGTTTTAAAAAAGAGAAACTCTAAACGCGGGGACAGGGCAGGGAGAGTGTTTTTATTTGTTCTAAATGTAGCCTTCAGCAGCTTTCATTGCAAACAATTGGAGCATTAAAGATGCCAGCGTTTCTTTCCCATCGATTTCATTTACTACACTACAGATTTCAGACAGTGTGAAGCCGTCACATTGATCCTCCGCGATTTTATTCTATTTTATTTTTCATCTAAATCACCGCAAGTGGAAAAGATTTTGTGCCTGCTGCAGAATTTATGTCGTCTTGTGTGATTTGGTTCGTAGGCAAAAAGTGTAAAAACAAAAAAACAAAGAGAGAAGCCCTGCTTGTTTTTGTTCCCGCTGCTCGTTGTGAGTATACTGTAGGAGTATAAGCCGCAGTTTTTATCTTCACTCCATCTTATAAAGCAGATAGAGATTTTATTCTAGCCCTCTGGACGGCCTGGCCTCTACTGTACGTGATGCAGTTCTCAAGCAATAAAAACCATTAGAGCTCAACCGCTGTTCTGTCCTCATTCTGTCTGATTTCATCTCTGAATAAACACGTTTTGATCGGTTTTCCTGCCGCGGGATCCTCCCCGTATGAACACACAAGTTTTACCAGGAGGAAGAAATGTTCCGCATGGGCCTAAACACGCTCACCACAAAACTGACTCTCCTCTGGCTTTCTGTTGGGTAATATCGACTGTAGTTTGACCATATTTCCCAATATTCCCATAGCCTGGTTTAAATACACCATCACTTTCTGCGAAAGTTTAAAAAAAAAAATAAATAAATAAATATATATATATATATATATATATATATATATATATATATATATATATATATATATATATATATATAGTGCAATTTAAAGCCCAGGTACGAGCACGAATCCAGGCAAGAGCAACAATCACAGCAGAAATATTTCAAATAAATTCAAATTTAACTAGCATTTAAAAAGGGCACGAAGAAAGTTTGACATTTTGACTCCCTTAAACATAAATATTAAACCTTTCTGGGAATTTAACAATTCTCCTCGTAGTAATTTGAATGAAGACGACTTTTGTTACGCGAAGATTAAAGTTAAAATACAACAAAAATCCAAATGAATGCATTATTAAGTGCTTTCCTCATTTTGTTCTGCATCTTCAGGAACTCCTCCATCACTGCGGCCTCCATCAGCCCTACATTTGTATTTATTTCCTCCTCCAGAGCCTTTTTTAAACGGCGGCAGGTGTTCGCTTCATGCAAGGATTATCAAAGACTTCACAGTGGGATTTGAGTTTAATGACTACTGATTTCTGATTGGCTGACTGGGACTACAGGGAGGACTAACAGCAAGTGTAGTACCGCCTCACAGACACAGGGGGCGCACTGCTAATCACCAGCTCCACATCCAGGTTTATGCACCAAACATTAAGCAGTAGAACCCCTAAATTATTACTTTCTGTCTATTGAAATCATTGAGCAACACCACATTAATGCATATATTGGCAAAATAATTAACTGAAGAAATCATGCACCCACTGACTACATTTGTAGTGCAATTTTCTAAGTTGAAAAGCACATAATAATAATAATAATAATAATAATAATAATAATAATAATAAAGCAATAAACATGCCCTTAAATTTGATAGTTTGGTTTTACTCACTTATTTACAATTAGATTTGTTGTGAAATGTGAACCTGTACTATACAGCAGTCTGTTAAATTATAATAAAGAGTATAATATTCTAAAACAATAAATGCTACAATAAATATTTAACATTCGTCGTTTTCCTAAAATATAGTTATATATTGCTCTATAAAATCTTAATTCATTTATAGACGTAATTATTCGAAAACAAAGTCATAGTTGAACCTAAATTTAAAAAGTAATAACTTTGTTTTTGATACGTATCATTTGATATTTCATATAAAAGTCTTAATAATATTAAGAGATGCTCTATTAATGATATAATAATAATAATAATAATAATATAATATTAATGAATCTTCTGAAAGTATCCTTGTTGCCAGTAACGAAATTCAATTAGCGATAGTCATGAATGTATCTTTAATTTATAATAAGCCCATACATTAAAACAAAACAAAAAAAAAACATAATAAAACTAAAATGCTTGTTAAATAATTTATTCATAATACAAAGTTTTTTTTCTTCCAATAACCTTCAGGGAAGCAATAATACTCTCTTTAGATCAAACAGAAACAAAGCTCCAGTTTTCTATTCCGCTGCGTGATGAGGTAAAACAATCTTCCAAATGAAACCAAAGCAAAGTGATGTCGTTAAAACAAGCTGCTTTTCTTTTCTTTTTTAAACAGTGATTATTTACAGCATATTTTTTTTCTTGCGTCTATACATTTGTGTGCCGGTGTGGAGAATTCAAGAAAAGGGGTGAAGAAAAAAAAAGAGGCGACGTGACGCTGCAGGAATGAAAAGGAAGCAGCAGGTATATCTGAGGGGGATAAGCGCGTCAGGGCTGCCACGTTTCCACTGCTTCACACAACATAATTTATTCAGTAAAAAATATATACAACCTCATCTGCAGGCTACAGAACGAATCATCTCCTCATGTCCAACCTGCGCCCACTCCAGAACGTTTTATTCTCCTGCCTTGTAGGACAGTGGATACCCTGGTTAAAGTGAGCTTTAGAAGCATCACAGGCCCCGTTTACACCTGCCGAGTGAAACATGCGTCTGGGATCCGGATCAGTGTTGGCTCACAATGTATCATTAAAAACTTCGAGTCACCTTTTAAAACCATTAAACAAATGTCTGCTTTTGTTTAAACAAATCAAATCGCAATAGCGCTGAATTATCTGAAACGTGTGTTCACTTTAAAATAAAAAAGAATGAGCATTTATCTTTAAATGATATTATTATAAATACTAAAAAATATATATATCTCAAATTAATAAAAAAAATATTCAGTGGATCTCAGTCAGAGTAAAGGAATACCTTCCTTTACTTCTAAAGGTGTCTGGCTGTTAACGGAAAATAATGTAACAAGTGTCATGAATTATACTGGATGAACTCAGCTTTACTTGTGGCCTAAAAGTAATAAGTCACGCTGATGAGGTCAACACTGATCCGGACTGTGTGTATATAATATTTTGTTTACATTTACACCTCTTGTTAAAACTCCACTTTGTATGCGTAAAAACCGATTTGCGTCGCCAAAACTATTTCCTTCCACAAAATTAATTGTCCTTTCAACTGGCATAAGCTCGTCATTGTGAGTCTTCTTGAAGTCCAGTTCTGACAGGAGTTATAGCTCCGTGTTCACAGAGTCTGCATGTGGCTTTGGATGCAATCAAATGCGTCTCTGGCCACGTTTTGCTGAGCGAGTCCTCCGTGCGTCTTGGCGCACGCTTGGTTTTTACGCATTCGTCTGAGCAAAATGCGATTCCCCTCAGACGCATGTCGGTGGTGTCAGGTGGAAATGGGGTCAGAAAGAGTGCGACAAGTCTCTGTCTCTTGGACCCTCCGGTCCCCCCGACTTTGCCCCCCAGCTGTGGGCATCACAAGGTGTCCGAGCTGTTACTGCAGGGGCTGATCAGCGCCAGGTTGGTGGCCTTGTGCTTTTTCAACAGTCTCGTGATTTTCTCGTCGTCTGAATTTGGGTCCAGTGGTTTGTTGTACTCGTCGTCGTCCTCGTTGTCCGAGCTCTCCTTCATTTTCTCCGTCTCAGAGTCGTGCTTCTTCTTGGCCGAGGCCATTTCTGCTGCGTGTCTCTTCCGCCATTTGGTTCTTCTGTTCTGGAACCAAACCTGTTGAAAGAGAAGCGCACAGATGCTCAACAGGTCCGGAGAGGAGAAACTGAAATGATCCACGGAGTCAAACTGAGGAGATCTGGTCGACATAATCACTGATGTACAGAATAAATAACATTAGAAACTACTATAATAATAATAATAATAATAATAATAATAATAATAATAATAATAATAATAATAATAATAAACCAGTGGGCCAAATAAGGTGTTCCACATTTACCAAAAATCTGAACTCTTTACCTTGACTTGACTCTCGGTCATTCCTAAAGAGTAGGCCAGCCGGGCTCTCTCTGGACCGGCCAGGTATTTTGTCTGTTCGAAAGTTTTCTCCAGTGCAAAAATTTGCTGTCCTGAAAAAGTCGGTCTGGAGTGTTTCTTCTTGCCGTCCTTGTCCACCATTAGGTTTGCCTGAGCTGGAGAAACAACACAAGGACGCAAAGTTACGGACAGAAAGAATTTAAATGTGGGCGACAGATCCTGATCAAACTATTTTAAATGTGAAGCTTCTGTAACACATCTGAGTCTAAATGAGGCTCAAATAATAATTCCTCTTATTCATCTGAGCTTCATGAGGCGTTCACTGACCAACTATTCACAATTAATGCTTTTAATATCATTATTATTCTCACAGTTTAAAAGTTAGGGCAGGCATGGTGTACATAGTAAATGTTCTGTTTGAGCAACTCTAATATACTTTTATGGTCACCATAGAACCTTCAATATTTGGAGCTCTTTAGCGCAGCATCTATAATAAGAGAAGAATCTAGATTTGTTGTCCTGGTTGTGTAAAACGCCGTGTATGTTTAGTTGTGTTTACAGCTGCAGGCCTCTCTCTTACTGGCCTGAATAAAGTCTAAAATCAGCAGCCTCACAGAGCAGCCTTGGATTTTCGAACTTGCACAAACTAACTCCAAACACGCACGACTTACTTGGACAAGGAACCCGCGGGTCCCTCCACGGAGACCCCTGCATCACCCCGGGCCAGAAGATGGGCGCCCTCCCCGGCAGCTCGGCCAGGGGCTTCGGGTACCGAGACACCGCCGGGCTGAAGTACATCCCCGCCGCCGCAGCGGCCGCGGTGGTAGCCAGGCCGTTTATCCGCGGAAACCCGGACAGCAGCTGCCCGGCGGTGGTGATGGGTCTCCCCAGGATGTCGCTTATTCCGTGCGGGGTCCCCCCGGAGAGCTGGGAGTTCAGGTTGGAGAGCGGAGGCGCCTTGAAGCCGGCCGGGCTCTGCTGCAGCGCGTACGGGAACAGGGACGTCTTCATCTCGGTCATGTTGTGCAGGGCCGCCAGCGGGGTGCTGCCCAGGACGAAAGCACTCTGCCGGTTAGCCTCCATCTGCCCGACCGCTAACATTTGTGATCATGAACCGCCAAACTCGCTCGAATAAAAACTGGAGATGAACTAGTGGAAGTGAAACGAGAGGAAGAGTCAGGAACAAAAGTATCCCGGAGGAGCTGGACGAGCGGAGTGGAGAAACTTGAGTAAAAGCCGAACTTGTTCTCTCCTGGGAGCTCGGTCACAGTGTCTCCGCTGAGTGTTTGGGGAGGGTCAGCTGCATGCGGCCGCCGTAGGATCCTCGCCGGTCTGATGACGGTTTTAGTGGTTCTGATGGGAACCATTAAGGGTTGCTGGTCCGTCCATAAATTCACTGGCGCTCTGCTGGGAGGGAAACGGGACTCTCTGATAACAGCGCAGCCACCTGCGGGCGCGCTGCTCCCATTGGACAGAGCTGAGTGAAGCTGCATTCTGATTGGACGAGACGCGAGCTCCGCTGCTTCACATGTGCGTCTCTGCCGGACGGGTGCTGCATTGACGTACTGTCGGAAATATTGCACTCCAGCAAAGGTTCTTAAGAACTACGCTCCTCAGCGCTGATTAGGACTGACTGTGTTTCTGTAAGATGATGGTGATAGGAGACGTGTTAGAACAGCTTGAGTTATTAATATTACTATGCATGCTAGAGCGGCTGGGTGAGGAAGGCGGCTCCAAATGCTAGCGTTTTTATTTTTTCTTCAGATTTGTGCTAAATCTTACAATATTAATGACCACATCTGATTTTTAGACTTTTATGCACTGAAGCTGAAATTACTTAAATGTTGCACCAGGCTGAAATAAATGATTTAACGTTGCAGAAACCCTGGTGTCTGATGAGACCGTGAACGCACCAGCAGCCCCACTCTATTAAGATCTTTAGCGCTGCTGTTAATGATGCGTTTCACACTGTGGAAATCATTGTTTCCACATTTGACAAAGAATATACATTTACATTGAAACACTGTGAGTGTATTAAACAGCGTCAGAGGAGAGATTCTGCGTATTTCTGCTGAATTTGACGCAGATCGAATATGACATTTTAATCTCGAATAAAAAAAAATAACTCGATTCGACTTTATTTTGTATTTCCAATTTGTTTTTCGTTGACATTTGTGATTATTAGGATTTTTCAGGAAGTCAGCAGGTCTTATTATTTCTGTATTTTCAGATGGTACTTTCAAGGAATAAAATGAGTTATTCCAGCGCTGCCTTCGTAAAAGATTACTGTTTCTCCCACTTTAGTCTCTAACATCAGCATCATTTAATGTTGGTTATTTGCTATTTGAGAGCTCTGAATGAGAGAAACAGCCCCTGGAATTTGAGATGTAACCGAAGTGTGTCATTAAAGCATGAACTCTAATCTGACTCAGATAATCTGGTGTTTTCCAGACAAACTGCGTTATTATGGTGAAAGTGTGTGTGAGAAACAGGAAAAAAAAAAGAAAAAATCCGTCTGCGGGCTCCAGTCATCACTCTGAGTGCTGTAATATTTTATGGAGATGTGAGGAGGTTGTAAGAGTGAAATATGGCCACGTTAGCATTTGAAAGGCTTCAGCAAATGCACCTTGCTGCCCATTTGCGCACCGGGGGAAGATTGTGGATTTTAAAAGGCTTTCAAACGCGAGGTGATTCACAATTTTGCCTGTATTTCTTGATGTTGAAGGGATGCTGCAGGGCCGCACACGGCTTCTAATCCTGCAAATGGCTCCTCTGTTTCTGATTTATATGCGTATATTCTCCTCTGATTGTATACATTCATTTTATTATCTTGTTTTAAGCTCTTTCCAAAATGATCATTGCGTAATATTGGGGAAAAAATAAAAAAATCCTGTAACTTTATTCAGCACAGCGTTGCTCAGTCGGTGCCTTTAGTATTTCGTAATTTATCAGTGAGTTAAATAAAGTATTTGGGGCCTGACCCGCAGGGAGATCAATGACGGAAAGATTGGCACTTTTTCCAGCTCATCTGCAGCCAAAGCCGAGAGCTGCCAAACAGCCCGTCACCGTAAAAACCATAATCGCAATTTAACATAATGAAGGAATTTTTTTATCTCCTAAATTTAAGGGTAATTCAAAGTTTAAACTCTTAAACTCAGATTTGTTACAGACATGGACGTGGCCCCTATCTACAGGAATGGAAGGTAAAAATCTGCGCTGATAATTATTGGGAAATTTATGAAACCAGTGAAAGGAGCCTAACATTTATTTCTCTACGACTGAACAGCAGCATTAAGAGGATAAAATCAGAGCCACACTGCGTCAAATAAGAAGAATAAACAAATGGCGGCATTTATGGAATTAAACATGTCTTTACAATAAATTCAATAGGTTCATTTGACTTTATTACTCGTAATTAAATTTGCAGTGAGACCTGTTGCTCACCACTGACAGTCTGAGGCTGATTTATGAAGTAAATTCTATTGTGGTTTTGAATAAAGGCTCGTTGGCCCGCTGATGGCGCGAACCGCAGCCCTTTGTCCCTCCATCCAAAGGAAATAGGTTCATAAACAGCGAAAAGATAATCTTATCTGAGTGTAACCTCCACACAAATGGGAATTGACAGAGCAGCAGCGGCGGAGATAAGCAGATGTCTGGACAAAAAGACGCTTGTTGGAGTCAGTGAAGGCCTGGATGTGTCCAGTCACCGGTGCGTTCAGCTGCTTCAGCGCCTGTCACTGTCTCTCTGCACTTTCAATTATTCATGTGGTCACGGACAGTAAATATGGACACATGAATGCAGTTCAAAGAGCAGAATACGTGGCAATTAAATTAGTAAAAGTTAAAGATAAAAGAAAAAAAAACAAAACCAAAATGTGATCACTCAGCACATCACATATTTTCACAGCTGTTTTAATGCTATTTCAGGGCTCTAAGCACACAGGGAAAGTCTAATGGAAGAAACAGGACAGAGACCCTCCTCCAAACTTGATTAAAGTCAGGAAATCAGCATGAACAGCTGCATAATTTGGCCAGCAGCGCCCTCTAGTGCTTTAAACTGAAACCACTTGAAAAATTCGAAAGACACAATCTCTGTGTGGTAATAATATTTCCCTTGGTGTTTGGAAACAACATGAGTTATTAAATTATGTGTGTAGCTCCTCTTGGAAAAACTAGTGAAGCAGCGATCAGCCTTTTATAAAGCCACCGACAGCAAACCTTCATGTCAGGAATCTTATCATCACCTTTGACACATCACTGAAATACACTACTGTTCAAAAGTTTGAGGTCACCCAGACAATTTAATGTTTTCCATGAAAACTCACACTTTTATTCATGTGCTAACACAATTGTAGAAGGGTTTTCTAATCATCAATTAGCCTTTCAACACCATTAGCTAACACAATGTAGCATTAGAACACAGGAGTGATGGTTGCTGGAAATGTTCCTCTGTACCTCTATGTAGATATTCCATTAAAAACCTGTGGTCCTGCTGTAGCTCCAGCTGGTTTAGGTCCTCAGAACAACTAAGTTTAACTGATCCACTATCAAGGCTGTAGCAAATAGCGGCTCCAAGCTCCAAAGCTCCTTATTCAATTAAATGTCCCTCCTCTGTCTATACTTTTTAGGAAAACTTAAGATGCACATGTTTTAAATGGCTTTTGGTTGCTCTTAGTGGCCTTACTATTTTCGTATTTCATATATACATTGGTGGAAAAAAGTTTTCGGACACCCTTAAAATTTTACACAATCTCAAATATTGTCATGAAATATTTGTGGGAAAATGTTCTTTGTGTTTCAAAAGGTGTGGCTGCATTAGATAGACACAAATACAAATGATTTTTGTTGTTTATTATTCACAAGAAAAACAAACAAAACTAAATTCTTGACAGTTTCAACATGTCACTTCTCAACATTGTCAGTGTCAGAGTCAACAAATAACAGAGAATGTGTCCATCCTGTCATTAACATGCAGTAGAGCTCTAATCCTGGCTGGCATGTTCCCCATGAGCCTTTCACACTGTTGGCCCATTCTTCTTGAATTACTGCTTTTAATTCTTCTAAATTCTTTGGTTTACACTTTGAAACAGACCTTTTGATGATCCACCACAGATTTTCAATGGGGCTCATGTCCGGGGATTGAACTGGCCACTGTAATACCTGGATTGTTATGATCCCTGCTCCAGACCCTGTTCCTCTACTTCCTTCTCCCTCCTTTCTCCTTTCTTCCTGTCTCTGTCTCTTCCTTGTCTCTCTCTCTGTCTCTCCTATATCTCTCCCTAACTCTTCCCATGTTTTCTCTCTCTCCTTGTCTTGTCCCTCTGGCTCCCCCTGTCTGCATCTGTTGGTCTCTGTGTCTTTATGCCTGCCTGACTTGTCTCTCACTCACCTGCCTGCACTCTGTTGATTACACCTATGAGATTGAGCTACAGCAATCAGCTGACCCAACTCACCTGTTCACAATCACACCTCCTCCTATATAAGCACAGTTCAGTCACTCACTCCCCCCTGGACCATTGACTGTCACATCCCTGCTTTCCTCCAGTCTCGGATCCCCTCATGGACTCAGTTTTTCTGCTGATCCTAGCTTTACTCCAGTCTTTCATAACCCCACCTGGACTCTAGTCTTCCCTCATCCTGGATACCTACCAGTCCCCTCCCTGTCCTCAATCTGCTGCCTATCTGTCTTGTTTCCCCATCAGCTCCTGGATTCCTCATGTCTGCCTACCTTGCCCCTTTAATTTTGTTCCCTGCTGTAAGTACACCATTTGTTGATTTAGTTTTGTTATTCAGTTTAGGGCTTTCTTTGTATTCCTATGTAGAGTGTAGCTGGTTTTTGTTTCGGCTTTGTAGTTCTGGATATTTAGTATTAGGTCTTGTTTAGTTTCCCCCTCAATTAGACTGGTTCCATTTTCTAGAAAGTGGACATCCCAAGGCATTTCTCTTCAGCTTATGGCATATTGCACTTTTTGGATGTTTATGGTGTGCTTAACTGATTTCATGAATATGCCGATTTAAATTTTGCCTAAGTTGCCCTTGGCAACAGACGTAAAAACATGGCTGACGGATCAAGTGCAACTTTAGCGCCCAACGGTATTACGACATACATAATATTTTTTTTTTCTGTGTAGTAGTCTAAAATTGTAAAATTCTCATTAAAAACTATGCATCCATGCAACAACAGTAATAGCAAAAGATCTGATGGAGCTTTGGTGGGAAATGGGTGCGGTCTTACAAGAATTGTTGAAAATTCATTGTGAGTGATTAATCGTCTGAGACCCACGGTTGCAAAATTGCAACATTTATTTAAAGATGTTTAGTGACACAACTCGAGTAATTTTTTTTTAAGTATAATACATGTGATGTTGAGGGATTTCTTTCAATATTGCAAAAATACAACACTGGGCTTTAATGGGTGCTACTTATTTACACAGAAGGCCCCATCACTAAATCATGAGTAAATTCATCAATTGTGCCATCTATGGCAATATACAGTGTCTATACTATATATATATATATATATATATATATATATATATATAGGTTATGGGATTAAGATTAAAGCTTAACTGTATTAATTTTGTATAGGAGTATATTAACAGGTACACTACCAGTCAAAAGTTTGGACATAACTTCAATGCTTATGGGTCAATCACACATGACCTTATCCAAGAAGGGCTTGACCACTATTACATCCCAGTAGCGATCCAAGACATGGTCACCAGCTATCTTGCTGGGTTCAGACTCAGATTCAGCCCTTTTTACCACCAGTTGGCTGGACCTCCAAAAAGGGGATTCCAACAGGGTGTACTATCTCCCTCATCTTGTTCATTATGGGAACGAACCTACTGATATCTGCAGCAGAGGGCATAACCCGGGGCCCTAAATCCGAGTTGGGCATTGTCCAGCCAGTGCTGCGAGACTTCATGGACGATATCACAGTAACAACAGTGACTCATGTCCAAGCAAGATGGGTATTGAAAACTCTGGGCAGCGTCGCTTCGTGGGCAGGGATGCTGTTCAAAGCCAGGAAGTCCAGGCGCTTGATTACTAAGAAGGGCAGAGTTACCAGTAAGTTCAGTCTCCGAGTTTAGGGCGAGGTCATTCCATCCATTGAAGACAATCCAATAAAGTGACTGCAGAAGTGGTTCACCGTGTCACTGACAGATGGCGGCAATGTTGCTGATGCAGTGAAGCAGACTGACTCTGGCACGCATACTGTCTGGGTGCAAAATAGCTTTAACCCAAGGGCGGTATAGATGGTGCCACGACAAAGTTCTCCTCTCACTCACTGATACTGTAGAGCAGGAGAGAGGCAAGAAGAGGTCAGCTGGCACAGTCATAAGGAGAGCGATCTCTTTCCTTAAGGAAGGAGCTAGACCTATTAAGATCACAAGAACAAAGCCCAACACCCTTCAAACTGCAAGCTCTTGGGAGATGAGTGTTGATGTAGACAGGAGGTTGCAGTTCCCGGAAGTGGTTCAAACAACCCTCCGGCCAGACATTGTGCTGTGGTCAACTAAAGACCAGAAGATAATTGTGGTCGAACTGACGGTGCCATGAGAGAAAGGCTGCGAAGAGGTCCATGAGAGGAAGGCCTGAAAGTACCAGCATCTTATCCAAGAGTGCAGAGACAAGGGCTGGCAGACGTGGTTGTTTCCAGTAGCGATCAGGTGCCGGAGCTTCCCAGCCAAGTCAGCATGGCGTTTGCTGTCAGCTCTGGTCTTGAATGAAGTGATTTCTTTGGCTTGACATTTGAAAAATCTGAGTTAATTCTATGTCATCCTCAACAAACCCAGAAAATCCAGACATTTGTTTCCAACTAGCTGAGATTAAAAAAGAGGCTCTTTAATGTCTAAATTAATATATTGTTTACGTTTTATGTGAATTTACCACACAGAACAAGAACTCTCTGATTTTGCCTTTAAAATTTCTTGTATCACAGAGATTATCAAACTATTTATGTGTAAAAAGGATGTTTTAGTTTACAAGTACAAATTCTGTCTAAACCTATAAAAAACTGACAATCAAATTGTTTTTTTTACAATCAAAACACACTAGATTTCTCCTTTACGGAACTCCAGAGGAAGATGACTGTGTGATCTTTGCATGCCAAATTCCAATAATCTTGCTGGCATTACATCATAGCAGGAAAGTTGGGCTAAAAGTAATTTCAATAGTTACGTGTTTGGTGTTGTAAATAAAAGGGTGTGACCACTCTGAAATGTCTTTTAGGATCCATTGAATGTATTCATGTTTATCTTTTTTTTTCTTTCTTATTTTTTCACAGGGTGTTTGGCCATGATCTAATCAAAACTGTACTGTTAATTCCTCTGTAATTTGAATCTTCTCTCCCCCAAGGAGCATTAAACCCACGAGGAGGCCAGTGAACCCAGTAACACCACTAGATGGCAACCTGCATCCAGGAGAAGGCCAAGAAACTCTGCTCCAAGAAACATCCTGCTTGTGTGCTGGGATCATGGACTGAACAGTACATTTCAGGTTATGCAATATTAAGATAATCCAAATTTGAAGCTTATAGTTACTGAGTGTAAAGTGACTACAAAGATTCTTGAAGACTTTTAGGTGATACAGTTGCATGAAAAACAGTCCACATACATTTAGTGTACAGCTTAACTTCTTTGTGGGATGGAAGAAATGCACACTGTAGAAGCCATAAGAAGTTGTGAAATTAAAGACACTTTATGGGGGGATTTTTTTTTTAAATGACATTTTCAGACTGCAGTGATGAGAGAGTGAAGAAAAAAATACCCACACATTTTTACTAAGATTGTTTGAAAGTCACCACAGTAACTCAGATATTCCACACAGAACGGCATTAAGAATTTAACTTACTAATGGTTGTGCTGTGTGGTTATATGTAAATGAAAATATTTTCACCAGCAAGCATTTGATTCTGGATCTCAGAGAAACAGGTACTAAATTGCAAGATCCTGAACTCACTTTGTTCAACACGAATGTGGAACACTTATATTCAGTATTTTTTTTTTTTTTTTAAAGATTAAATACGTGCATTGTCTGCACCAGGCAGAGTTTGTTGTATGCAGTAAGTATGTTCTTCCAACATCTTGCAATTTCCAGTTTGCCTGGGTTTCCTTTGGATGTTCCACTTTTCTCTCAGTCTGTGTAGTAAAGTGAGATCAGTCACACAGTGTGTTTCTGCCTTCTGCTGCAGTGACTGCTGGGTGACCTCATGTTTTTTTTTTTTTCATTTTAGCAAAGTTTGACATTGACATTACATTGACATTAGTCTGGTAAAAATACAGTCTATGGGTAAAACTACAGTAAATCTTGAGGTACAATATACAACAACAGCAAATACAACTATGTGCAATATTATTTGCAATGTCAAATTATTAAAAACTGCATCATTTCTATATTGACAAGCAGAGAATTCACTCTTGGGAACAATCAAAAACAAAGACTTCAGACTACAAAGAGTATATTGAAAATACAGGCCCCAGAGCAGAAACTCACTGCAATAAAAGTGAATACACCTGTGATCACCGAAATAAAACTGGGTACCGCCTGTCATTTTCAATCAGCCAAACTGCATGAACAAAATTGGAAAATGTGCTGGAAAAAGTACGACTTTCTCAGTTTTGGACCTATGGACTGTGTTAATCTGCATCATCATGGCTCCATGTGGAAAAAAAAAAATTGCTTGAGGAACTGAAAAACCTGTACTACTGGAAGATCAGTGACTAACTAGGAATCAGCATAAGCACAGTAGCAGC
The DNA here is from genome assembly GCF_022539595.1 of Amphiprion ocellaris. Lineage (NCBI taxonomy): Eukaryota > Metazoa > Chordata > Actinopteri > Pomacentridae > Amphiprion > Amphiprion ocellaris. The sequence goes on along the minus strand of NC_072781.1, from coordinate 24,227,908 downwards.
AGTAATCAGAAGGTATAGAATCAGTCATAGTATTACTAATCAGAGGTGCAGTAGCCATCCTCCTAACATGATGGCACAGACAGTGCACTACTTGCACAACATATCTCTGAAAAACAGTGCTTTAGATATAACAGATGGGTTATCAGTAGAAAAAGCCTGATGAATATCTGGAGCACATTGTTTGGTCAGATAAGACCAAGATAGATTTTTTTGACTCAGATGTTTGGTATGAACCTGGTCAGGACTACCACAGTAATGCATAGTCCTGACAGTGAAGCACAGAGGAGGGAGTGTGAGGATGTGAGGCTGCATGAGAGTAAAACGTGTTGGAGAAGACATTTATAGCCTCACACTTTTATTCATGTACTAACATAATTGCACAAGGGTTTTCTAATCATCAATGAGCCTTTCAACACCATTAGCTAACACAATGTAGCATTAGAACACAGGAGTGATGGTTGCTGGAAATGTTCCTCTGTACCTCTATGGAGATATTCCATTAAAGATAAGCTGCTTCCATATTTGGATGATGTTTATTTTGTCGTTGACTATCATAGGATAACGTTATTTCTTTTACACCGACAAATCAAAGATAAGATGGTTTTACCTTAGCTGACATGTTTCAACTGCAACTGCAGTCTTCTTCAGAGCATCATCTGACGTGTGCTGACGAACAAGAAAACAAAAAATCAGCCATCACGGATCACTGCAAAAGAAACAACCACATCATGGACTGGGACAGGGGGAGTATTGTAACATCGGAGACCAACAAGCATAAACGATGGATCAAGGAGGCCATCGAGATCAGAAAGTGGGTGAGCTGCTCCATGAACCGGGACGAGGGGTCCTACACCCTCTAATACCTGGGACTCCATCCTCCAGAGAGCACTGGACGGCGGGGGGCGTGGCCTATCTGACAGATTCTGACAGATCTGTCAGACCGGTCACCTGATAAAAAAGGACACATCAGTACACGTCAGATGACGCTCTGAAGAAGACTGCAGTTGCAGTTGAAACATGTCAGCAAGGTAAAACCATCTTTGATTTGTCGGTGTAAAAGAAATAACGTTATCCTATAAGCCGTTTCCAACTAGAATAGTCATTTACCACATTAACAATGTCTAGACTGTATTTCTGATTCATTTAATGTTATTTTCACTGAAAAAAATATGCTTTATGTAAGGACATTTCTAAATGACCCCAAACTTTTGAATGGTAGTGTACCAAAACACTGACATATCAGATGACTCCAAGCCTGCATAAGCTTGGCAGAAGCTAAATATTTCAGCATGATAAAAATCCAAGACATACTGCCAAAATCACAGTTTCTAAAGAAGAACAAAATGGAAACTATGACCTGTTTGTCACCTGAGGTCAAGCCAGTAAAACCTTTTTCTTAGAACCTTTGTAGTATTTTAAAGAGAAAAGTAGAGCAACACTACCCCTCCAGCAAAGACATCAACACCTCTCCAGAGGTAATGCAGGTATGTAATAGGACACAGTTTTGAATCATTTGGAGTGTACTCACTTCTGTGGATTTGTGTGAATGACATTCACAAACCTCTTCCCTCTGTACTTTCATATCTTTCTACACACATGTTTGTCTTTCACTTTGTTAATGTTCATGTTTAGTGTCAGTTTGGAAAACAGAGAGTGGAAGCTGCATTACAGTACAGATCAGCAGGCAATAACTTGGGGGTCTTGAGGGAAATGAAAGCGCTGGGTGGTACATCTCGGCCTCGAGTGACCGTAGTTTAGAAAAACATTGTTTTTGGCCAAATTCTCAAGCTGCCTATTTGCTCGATGATGCTGGACAGCAGAGAACCATACCTTAGCGGATAGCTGAGGATCTTGAAAGATGATCCCATTAAATTTCTCATGAATGCTGGTTTTACAAAGACTGCACGGTCAGTTTATTGCTTTGTGTTTTCAGCACCAGTGACAAACGAGCTGTATACAGCATGTGACAAACTGGAGGTATTGACAATTGCAATTAGCTCAGGTTCTGAAATCGATCCATCATATTTCTGGATGTACTGCATGTGCTATTTATGATGCTGAATGAACTACAGTGCTGTTGTAGGTGTGCTGGATGTCATATTGTTGTGGATTGCATTGTAGCTGTCAATACTGCTATTCTGTGATGGGGAACAGCATCTGATTCATGATTTCTTCATATGGCTGAATTGTCTGAAGGCTGCATTTCACACAACAGATGGAAATATTGTAGCTGACCTGACAGATCTGTACTAGAATCAGTTCCTCTGTGAGATCAAAAGAAAGCCGACAACCTTGAGCTACTGAGATAACACACACATTTGCTGCCTGAACCCTGGTGCATCCCAGCTGCTCAAACTCATCAGTGCGCACATACACCGATCAGCCACAACATTATGACCACTAATGGGTGAAGTGAATAACATTGATCATATTGGTACTATGTGGAGTTCTGCTGGAGAACCTTGGATTTTGACATCCATGTTAATGAGACTTAGACACCCAAATAAACATTGTCCTAGAACAAACACACTCCCTCATGCAAATGGCAATCCTAAATGTCACTAGCCTTCCAGTGAAAATACACCCACTACATCACAGAAACATCAAACAAGCAGGAACATGTTGGGGAACATGACAGTCACCAAAGCTGTTGATTTGACCTCCAAACTTCCTAGCCCCCATTCTGATCAAGCTTCAACAAGATGCAGTGGAACAAGTTTGAGTCCCAGAGGCCCCACTGCACAACCCAGAGTATCCAAAGGATCCACTGCCATCGTCCTGGTGCCAGACCTCATTAGACACCCTGATGGGTCCTATTGTCCAGGCCCAATGGTTCAGAGCATTTTTGACCACGTAAGGGGTCCAACACGATGTTAGGCAGGTGGTCATAATGTTATGCCTGATCGGTGTATAATCAAGTGGCTGTCCATGAACACAACAAGTGATCATAAAATGATTGTAGCTAACTATTCATTTGCTATACTGTATGTCTACAAATGCAGTTTAATGATGAAATGTAGCTGCCCTGCTTAAATCTTAATCTGACTTCAATAAGAGCTACAACTGACTGACAGCAACTTACATTGTTTCATCTCCTGGCACTGTACATGTGAGCAATTTCACAGTAATCTGAAGGACGTTAAAGCACCACAGAGTGAAAATTCCATGTAGACTCTTGATACTGCACATAGAATACATTCTATTCTGGCTCCTAAAGGCATTGTTTGGCTCCAAGCATTAAGGTTTAATTCAAGCAATATTTTTTTGGTCTCGATGAGTTGTGTCTTCAGATGAACTGCAGTCACTGAATTCATATCAGTGCTTGATACACTTGTTGTGTATCTCTTTGCTAGTTTGTGTGCACTCCTGTGGTTTGCCGACCAATCGCCTGTTGTCTCTTGGACCTATGGAGAATGAAAGGTGTGTTGAAAATTCAAAATGCATTTCCAAGACTGTGAGAGCTCTGTATCTCCCGTCAAAATAAATCTCTCTACGACTAAACTGCATTCTATATTACATTTTGAGAAATAAAAAATCCTCCTGAATTATATTTGTTTGTACAGTACATGTGCTTTCCTGCTATGTCACACTGTTAGATTACAGGGAAAAAAATAACATTTCCCTCAAAATGTAAGTGATGAAGGTCCTACAAAAGACAACTACAACCAGAATCCTACTGTTTACCACTGTTGCTTTTCTACAATTGTACTTTTCAACAGTTTTCCAGGAAGCAGCACTCCTCTAGATGTTTGTATTGAGCGAACACTGGATCATACACCTCTGGAAAACCCAACTGTCTGATAAAAGCTGGTTATTTGAATGGTTGTTGACTGTAAATTCTAACAGATATTTGTGCATTGTTAGAGCGTGGGTCATCTCAGCACCAACCTAATCGCTTTGAAGAAAATGGGGTTCGTTTTGCATCTGTTCATCTTAGTCGGGTGCCAAAAGCTGACAAATCTTGGAGGGAAGAATTGATTTGATTTGAAAAATGTAAACATAGAAAAGGGTTTTGGACTGGGTTTGGTAGTTGGGTAAATATGTCCACTTTTGCTTCATCAAACAAGACAGTACTCTGGAAGCAGCTGGGAACATCTTGAAAAACTGGACTAAGAGTTAACGGGATGTGGTGAAGATTTAATCTCTGTGGTCAACTCATAGTCCATCCATTTTCACTCATGCTGCCTGATAACACATCTTCTCTTGGCTGTGCAGTCTGTGCTTGAGTGATAGCTCCTCACTCTGCTGTTAGGTTGCACCTGTTACAGTGAGATGCTTTACAGCCCCAATGTTGCTATATGCACATAGCTCCATCCAATTTCTACCACTTATTCAGCCCTGCACACAGGAAAAAATGAGCCAGCTGACTTACTACAGCAATTGTGTACCTGGATGGCTGAGCGTGTAGCTATCAGCCAAAACAGTAAAACCTGGAATAAGTGCGACAGTGAGTCTGACCGGATGAGACATGCAGTCAGGTAGATTGATGGGTGTCTGGTGAGTGTCAGAATCTGTATTCATCTGCAGCAGGAGCCACTGCTATAAAGATCCCACATCAACTTGTACTTGATCTCCCCCACACACACACACACACTGTCATGTTTCCGTTGCTACAGAAGTCATTACATTGACTTGCATTAATTTCCTGCAGATTTATCCTAACTAATACTTCCCTAACTCTAACACTAATTTTTACTCAAGTCTCTACCCTAAGATTTCCATAAAACTTCACTTGAATTGCTTTCCAACATTGAAACATGGTCAATTTAATATGCCGTTTTGACTAGAATTTCCCCCAAAAAACGTCCTTTTTAAGTCAATGTGGAAAGAGATTTCTTCAAAGTAATGTCAAATAACGAAAAGTACAAAACGAGCCATTCAAGACAGCATTACTTTGCCTGCAATTGTGCAGCTGAGTCTGTATGGATAGGTCTCAGTCAGGCTTGCACATCTGGATGCTGCAGTTTTACCTCATTCTTCTTTGCAACACTGTCAGGTTACACAGGGATTGTAAACTGACCGCCTTTTTCAAGCCCAGATAAAAATTCTCAGTGGGATTAAGGTCTAGGCTGTGACTTGGGTCACAACACAACATTCACCCTGTTGTCTTGAAAAGATTTCTGTGTAGCTTTGGTTGTTTGCTTCATTGTTTTGCAGAAAAAAACTATCTTCTTCCAAGTCACGGTGCTTTTACTTCCCAGGCCTGTTGACGAGATACATTCCCACATCATGATGCTGCCACCACCATGCTTGGTGGTGGGGATAGTTGTTTGTGATGACGTGCAGTGTTTGATATCCACCTAGCATAACATCTAGTTTGATTGCCAAAAACTAAATTTTGGTCTCATCAAAGAATCAAAGACCAAAAGAGTCTTCTTCCAGTTGATTTCCAGGTCTCCCACAGGCCTTCTGGTGAACCCTAGTTGAGTTTTAATATGAGATTTTTTCAAAAATTGCTGTCTCTTTGCATCTCTAACAAAAAACTTTAACTGTAGAAGAACCAGGGCAGCAGTTGTATGAAAAATCTCTCTTACTTGCAAGGTCTCTCAGGTTTTGAGCACAGATTTTTGCATGTCCCATATTCCTTACATTTCATAATTATGAATTAAACTGTACTCTAAATGATAGTTTGAAGAAATTGAAAAGCTTGGAAAGTTTCTTGTATCCATCCCCTGATATATGCTTTTCAATAACCTTTTCATGGAGCTGCTGGGAGTGTTCTTTTGTCTTCATGATGTGGCTATAACCGGAAGTTCTGATTCACCAGTGGCTGGAACGTTCAGATGCAAATGTCTTTATACTACAATCACTTGAGATGGTACTTTTTATAGGTACTGTATCTTAGGGGACTTGATGTTTGTCTCTAAAAGGAAGTCAAGACCCGCTGGGCTGTCTAAACAGATTTATGTCTCTAGCATGAGTAATCCAAACGCAGTTGTTCACATACTCACACTCATCCAAGTGCACAGTCATACAGTTAGCAGACACAGCTGGACTATGATCTGATGGCATACAGAAAGTGAGTATAGAGATAGAGCGACTTGGGTACAGTGATCTAAAGAGACTGGACTGATTTAGAGCTAAATGGGACTCAGTATTGTCTTCCTGATAACTTAAATTAGAGATTTTCAATAGACTCCACTGATTGGATTCCAGTGAATGCTCAGATACTATGCTCTTCAGTCATGTGCAGTCTCTGAAACACCAGTACACAATAAATCAATAAGGTCACTATGGTCGGTATTTGCTAAAACATATGTGGCAAGTTCTAAACCTTAAGTGAACTTTGTTCAGTGTTTAGATAAGATGATGTGAGCCACGCATTAGGTTTTATTGGACAGGAAGGAGGTCTGCTGTGCTGTGCAATAGTATCAAGGCTGTAATCCTAAATGGTTCAGGAGCACACTATTATCAGCTCTAATGATAGTGGCAGGAGGAATGAAGAGCTCTTGAATTTTGGAAGAACTGGAATCACAGAGGTGTCACTTTTTTGGGATGAAATTTGTAAAATCAACTGTCCAGTGTTCAATGACCAGTGAAGCTGATACTGTCACAGACTTAATTAAATAGATACTTGAGATCAAGCTTTAAATACAACACCAACATATTATCATCTTACAACGATGTAATAGTGTTCAATAGTCACACATATTTACTTTTATAAATTATTTTGGAGGTGTGCTTCTGGCTACCTGATGGATATGAATACAGTATTTACTACCTCTTTTGGTTTCCACCACTGTTTGAGGAATTTTTTGGGTCTGTTGCCAGAGTATGCTGTTTCTTTTAGCAGTCTAGTTACTAACACTACAAACACAGTAATGGATGCTTCGAAAATGAAAATGTGTCAAAAGTGACTCATTGGAAAAGCAGACAACAAATTGCTAATAAATTGTAATAAAAAGTAGATAAACTCTTGACAGAGGGACTGTCTCTATGTGACTATAATTAATCAAAATCCTAATAAAATATAAATGGGTTATGCTCCGTTTTTCATTGAGGTAATTAATTTTAATTTGAGTTTTTTTTTAACCTTTGAACTTTAATGTATGTAGAGTAAATATATTTGCTCAGAAAAGATTATTTCTGCTTCACATGTTTGTACTATCACTGGAATTTATCTCTACATCTGAGGAAATATAAATACACCTAAAACAGTGCTTGTTAACCCCATTAAAAAACTAAATGTAAAAGAGGTAATAGTAGCTGTGGTGCTGTTTGCTGCAGGGTATGTGTTTTACAGTGTTTATCAAACCATTCTCTGAAATAGACTAAACTTTACCAGTAAAGCTGTGTGCTGGCAGTGGTGGAAGAAGTTTTAAATCCACAGACAACAGATATATCTGAAGGATTGTCTGATGATTATTGAAGAGGAAAGAGGAAAAAAGTTTTTGGACTTTTTCTGTAATCTTTGATTTCTGGTGAGATATTGAACTATTTAACCTTTATTTAAATGAAACCATGTGTGCCACTATTTGACAACAACTCATGGATGTCTGGATTATGAGCCCACACACTGCTCTTTGCAAGAAACCATGGGTTAAATTTATATCCATGCCTGCAATCTTGTTATATTTTCCACTGTGTAAAAGCTTCGTTTTAAAAGTAACTAAAGTTGCCAGACAAATGTAGAGGAATAGAAAGTAGAATATTTTTTTAAAAAATACAAGAACCTCAGAACTATGCTGAAGTACAGTACTTGAATAGTTACTTTCCACCACTGGACAGGTGAACAGTCACTGTGAAACTCACTATAGAGCTGCACCAAGCCGAAGGGAGCAACAGATTTAGGTGATATTTCTCTTTAGGTTAATCTCTACAAGCAACTTCCACATCATCGCGTTATTTTCACAACATGAATAGTGAGTACGGACGTGTTTCTAGATGTTGTTATGCTATAAAGCTACAGTGCCGACGAGATCACACACAGCTAGACGGATGAAGTGGGAAAAGCTCTGACGTCAAACCTCCTGTGTGGATGAAGGCCAGTAATCAGCAACTGTGATTAACACCAGGCCATTTAAATGTTTATACAGCGACAAGACAGCGGATGATCACAGCACGTGTCCCCCCCCCACCCCCATCCGCCCAGGTGGGTGGGCTCAGGGTGATTCAATGTAGCTCTTTTTGACTGTTGAGCATTGAAATGAAATATCAGTCGATCACGAAACATTAACCTTTTCCTAAAATGTTAATGCCTTGAAAAAAGCATGGTTTAGAGTATTCTGAAAGTTCATTTGTCAGTGATTTCCAACAAATGATGTGTGTGTCCTTTCCGTTAGTCGCAGTGTTTCAACAAACCCAGTTGGGAAGAAAAACATTTCTTGTCTATGATGATTTTATTGATCGAACAGAAGCTGGCCAGTCGATATGACAGACTGCATGAGTATTGACATCCAGAAAAACAAGTTCTGTGCTTACGGTGGTGAGTTCTTTGATGACGAACAGAAGTGTGATTTGAAGTAAGCAGCCGGAAGGTGAAGCTGGAGCACCTGAGAGTTTTCACCCAGTGTCTGGTGCTCTTAAACCCAGTGTCAGCATTGAGATTAATGCAATGCTTCCTGTTAGGCAGATATCAAGGGTGCAGACCGGTCTGTAGGAGAGCTGGAGCGCCCACAGGGTCATGCTGATTGATCGTCCAGACACCCAAAGGTCAGCCCTGCTAGGGTTCTCCTGCCTCTGATGTAGCCTGAAGGTCTCAGCAGCCTCTGCAGCTTGGATTTTCTTCACTTTCCTGAAAACATTTAGCATTTTTTTTATTCTCGAGGACATTTGTCAGAGGCGGAGTGTCAATGCCTGCTCTCTTTGGCAGCCGGCCAGCCAGCTTTGGCTGTTGTATTGATGACAGAGCAAATAAGAAGTGAGAGAAATAAAGGCATATGAAGGATAAGAAGTTTATCCGGATTAAGACAAATGAGTGACCGGGCCTGGGAGCATTGTCTGCTCTCCAAGCTTTTGTTTCTGGGTCAGAATTTACAATTACCCAGACAACAGGGATATTTCATGAGCAATGCCCAATTCTATTACCCAAGTCATTCCTAATGAGCAAGTTGGCGGAACTAAATTTTTAATCAATGACTTTAAGTGGCTTATAAAGGCTTAGTTTTTCTTTTAAAGAAGCAATTAGTGTCTAGATTTTTGATCGATCAGTAGCTTCTACACAGAGAGTGGAAGGTAGATGCCCATACTGGGGTGACAGCGGCCTCTCAGGAGGACTGAGTATCATTCTTTGCTTGTCGGAGCACTTCTGCAGGCAGCTCGACAGCTCATTTGCTCCCTAATAGAGATGAACTGGTGGGGACAGTCGGAGGGAGAGGAGGAGGATGTTTTCTCCAGGTAGGAGAGGAGAGCAAGGAGGAGGCATATTGGCGGCAGGTTGCCTACCATCACCACCGTAATTAATTACCTTCATCACAACATGTCACGGCGTCTTACAGTACTGCTCTACTCGTGTCAGCCTTCAAATGAAGACATATTAGGTGGCAGGAAAAAAAAACAAAAAACTGTTCAAACCCTTCCAGATCCATCCATGTCAAATATCTATGTGGTTAAAGGTCACTGTGCTTTGTGCTATCAATAATACATACAATACAAATCAATATTATGCAAGGGAGCCATTTATGCTAATTGTTTTCCTTGTTAGTGTGATGAGCTCTAATGTGGTTGGTTGATTATAGAAGCAGGCCCAAAGGGGTTTGTGTGCGGGTGTGTGTCCGGGATAACGGTCAGTAGATGATGACAACCTGTCACAAGGAGGCTCTTTTTTTGATGTTCTCATTACCATTGAGCTCAGGCTGATACCTCATTGTATGATCTCACTGTGAAAGAACAGAAAAGCAGGAGACTGTAATTAGACCATGACCGAGTCCTTCATGTCAGACAGGTAAACATCCAACCACACAGAAGTAGGAACAAATGAAAGTATTGTTCACAGACAATGACTGTGCAACCATTCAGACCAATTACTAGCCTCAGCTCTTACATCCAAAATTGGTTTGAGGACTAAATCAGGATTAGACTGTAACCACACAGTGACCTGGCTTCCTTTCAGCCTCTTGTGCCACAGTGAAGTTATTATTTTTCATCTAGTCTCACTGTGAATGACTCGCATTGTCAGTGAGCCATCCAAACCTGAAGAGAAATTTACACCGACTGAAATAATCCCATCAGCTGCAATATTTTAATAGGATCCTGCTTGACCTTACCAATGGAGCTGCTGCTCAAAGCATGCATTCAGGATACACAGAGGCTAATACAATAACAACAACAAAAAGAGAAATGGGTGTCAAAGAAGAAAAAAAATAACGTGATGAGTTTCCTTAACGGTTCCAGAGCATATTGTCGTCCTTCAAAGCTCTGCTTATCACTCTGTTGTGATGAACCTCAGAAGCAGAAATCAGATTCACCTCCTGATTTATGCCAGTCAGCATATAAATTCAAGGACAATGCAGACAAGAGAACAGCCAGTTGAAGCATGCATTACTGTGAAACTGCTACTGAAGTATTGCTTGACTTTGATGCATTCAGCAGCCAGGTGGAGATTACAGCTCCCTCACCACCTTCTCTGCGCCTCTGTAGTAATTAGTTGCAAATATTCTGGGATATTTGCAGTCACTCCTTCTTTAAAGGATCTGTGTTAAGGCAGAAGTAGGTATAAATGTTGGAGCTACTGGTGAATTTAGATTTTTTAAAATCCTAAAGAGGCTTTAATGAATATTTTGTTTTCAATGGCGAGTCACATTGCTATATAAATGTGAAAGAGATCACAGGTGGTGAGGAACTCACAGAGAATTTCCACCTGACCTCTGCAGCTCTCTTCAGCTCTCTGAAGCGTTTAAGTGTTTTTTTGGCTCATTTATTGGGTTTTCCAGCTCACAGCTTTACTGAGCTGGTTCACTCTCACAGCTTTGGTTATGTAGTTTTAGCCACAGTAGACAGCTGTTTTCAGTGGGAAAAGCTCTGAAACCCCAATACAG